>NC_135501.1:122163613-122504639 GCF_052857255.1 Amblyomma americanum | reverse complement strand
CCAGCCTGGACGTCCTTGAAAAGCTGGGTGCCCCTCTCCACGGTGAGCTCGTAAAGGGACACATGTGCCGTGCCCAGTAGCACCACCTGCAAAGGGAAGGGCCGAGAATATCACCCGGACCCTTACAAGATCCACAGCCCTTTCAGCAAAGACCTCGCCACTCTTCTTCCTTCCTAGAGGCAATAAGAATTGGCGGTGACAGCCATGCCACACTGCCATTCCTGTTTGGCGGGACCCATACCAGGCCCACAGACCACAACCTGGATCACACAGCCTCAAATGGAAACATTTCCTGTAAGCAAAATGATCTAAACAGCTTACACAGCACAGGCCTAACAACCACATTCTGAGCGAGCATTATATAATGTTATCGAATGTCTAGTTGGCTACCGCTTGGCAAAAGCAATAGATCATTTGAACAGGCTTCCTTGTCACGTGGCTTGCTCTATTCCCTATTACATGATTTATGAAAATATATGGCATTTGTTTTTAACCACAACTTATAATTTTGTTCCATCATGAGGTAAGGTAATGTGTCTCCTATATACCACTCATGCCTTGCCCGCAGAAAGGCATGTACCGAATAAATAAACAAATTGAAATACAATATTTACAAGGTTTATTGTTTATGCAGGTTTAACGTCCTACAGCGACTCAGGCTATGAGGGACGCCATAGTGAAGGGCTCCAGAAATTTCGACCACCTGGGGTTCTTTAACGTGCACTGACATCGCACAGCACACGGGCCATATCTACACAAAAATAACGATAATTTTTTTCCTTAGTTAAGCGATTTCATAACACATCTCTCGTTATATTCGGAATGAAGGTGCAAATCGAACGCGGTTTTTTTTTGCTGGTCTTCGAGATAGCTATAATGAGCTCCACCATTACACTCGCAAGCAGTTAGGAGAAGCCAACTTTTCGACAGCCTTGGGGCCACGCACAGCATGGGCAAAGGAGACGGGGGCTACGAATGGGGACAACTACCAGTGCGAGCTATTAAAAAAGAAAAGGCACTGAAATAATTGAGTGCATTATGGAAACGAAAGAAGGGCTAATGGGCACATAACATGCAGCAGCAGTGATGCGGTGTGGTGACAGCGGCCACTACTACATGAGAGACTGCATGCGTGAACGTCGGAAGCTTTGCTACGTTCTTTGATGTCAAACGCTCTTTGATGTCGAACACACTGCTCAAATGACATCGAGGTATCCATTGCTTCCGTATTATTGAGTGTAGTCTCTGTTTTTTCCAAGCCCTTAGCTGCAGTTTGCTTGAACATGCTGAGATATTGCCACAATCATAATATTATTTTTTTAATTTTCGTGAAGTCTTAAGCTAAGCCCTCGCATTATATTCGTGGTTGCATTATGTACCTGCAAATACGGTACTACATCAGTATAAACTAACATAAGTATAGTTTGAGCAAGCAAAGGAAAAAGACAAAGCTAACAAGGAGAAGTTGCTTTAGGTCAACTCTTTGAAACAGCCTACATGGCTTAGAGTGACACAAAAAAACTTTGCTGTATTCCCGTATGATGTAAAACAGTGCCCTTCAAGGCCATGCAACAGTTCTGCGAAATTTATTCCTCATCATGCACTTTATGTTATGTGCTCCTCCACCTGCTCACTTATTTCTATGAACGGTATAAGTTGTCCTCCAGTGATTACTGCTCTGTCATGTCCTGTTCCATTTAACATAAATTTCAGCACAAAAAGAAAGGAAAAGGACAAATGTCTGTCCCACACTTGTAAGACTGAGCTCTGGCACCAGTTTTTTCCATCATAGGTGAACTAGAATTGAAAGCCATCATTTCTGGAGGTGACAACTAATACAGTGTCACATACAGGTAGCTGCAATATGAAAGAGAACAGTTTGTTCGCACACTAAATCAAATACCCTTGTTCCTGAAGTACTCTGCCCTGAAGTTGGAAATGCCTCAAGTGCACTATCTATCCACGGGTGAAATATTGCAAACAAAAAAAAATAACAAGTGTGCTTTTCACCTATGCTAACGCAGTAATCTTTGGTTGAATGCAGATAATCAGGTAATGCATTGCTTTTCATATCGGAGCTACATATATGTCTACATGCTAAATTGTTGCAGGAAACAAACCAGCTGCTGAGCTTTGCTGAATGACTAACTGCAAAATGAATTCTGGGGAACACATTTCTCCGCCAACCCCAAGACTGACTGATGGGCAAGCGTGTCTGGACAGACCTGTCGTAGCTCCTCCGTCCAGCTGCCAAGTGTCTGTCCTGGTCGTCCATACAGCACGTCCACCGAGACCTGGCCCGGAAAAAGATGAGTGGCCCACTCCACACAGCGCAGGCCATCCTCGACCGAGTGTGTCCGCCCCAGGGAAGCCAACTCAGCGTCACTAACAAGGCTCTGGAGGCAGAAAAAGACAAACAATAATATGCTGGAGTTTCCAAAGTGAGTTCCGCTGAGTACTTGTTGGGTTCCCCTGCCACCTCAATCCATGCATGCCTGAACGTTTCCTTTTACCCATGGTACAGAATTAGAGGAAAGCATTACAGAATCGCGTTTTAGTGTGTTAGAATACCCTGGACTTCCAACCACTTTTGCAGTGAAGATGCATTTATTTTACTTCAGTATTTCTTCAATCTTTCAAACAGCTCTTCTACCTTTCGACTGGAAACGATCTGCCCTGCACCACATATGATCTCTCTCTACGTGCTGATCACCCACTGAAAGTATCTTTACCAATTTGCGCGACTAACTGGTTCAAATTGTCACCTCTGCTTATTTATTAGCCATAAAGTGGCACTATGCCTGTCAATCTGCACTTTGTATTCACTGTGAGTGTATAACTCCCCCCCCCCCCCCCCCTCGTCTCTCATTAAGTACTACCCTTCATCAGTGGGCATAGTAAATATAATAAAAAATATGTTATTGAGTTTATTGTTCCTCCGCGCTGTTCTCATAATGTCATTTTAGGCTGTGAATTTCTTTCAACCCTCCAGGCAGTGATAGACCGTGCCCATGCTGCCATCGCCCTGCCTCCGCTTTGTGCGGCAATATGTCCGCTCTTTCCCAGTTTGCCAACGCGGAAGACAGTGCCTCGCCTTCCCACCTCACCCATGCAACCCACCTGCCCTGCCCGCCCATTCGACCACGTTGGGATCGATCTTTATGGTCCCCTTCGACTGACCCCTAACAGCCATTTTTATTCATCGTCACCATCGACCATCTCACCCGTTATGCGGAAATCGTGCCATTGGCATCTGCCTGCGTGAGTGATGTTGCACCGTTCATTCTTCATCACCTCATCCTACTACATGGCGCACCCAAAGAACTTCTTAGCGACCGCGGCCATGCCTTTCTTTCGGAAGTTGTCAAGGCAGTACTTAAGAAATGTCAGATTATTCATCGCACTATCTCTGCTTACTATCCCCAAACCAACGGCTTAGTTGCACTTTTCAATCGCACTATCACAGACATGCTCGCTAAGTATGTGAAACGCCACCATTGTAATTGGGACAAAATTGTTCCCTTTGTTACATATGCGTACAATACTGCTATGCAGGCTACCACTGGGTTCTTGCCCATTTTTCTTCTCTACAGTCGGGACCCTATGTCATCCATGGAAACCATCCTCCCTTATCTTCTGAGTTCATGCCGGTATCTCAGGCTGCTTGTAATATAGCGGGCCAATGCGGGCCCGGTGCAGGCAACCGCCGAAGAAAAGGACGGTTGTGGCCGATGCGAGAGACCTGCCTGCTGATCCGCCTTTTGAACTAACTAGAAGTCACGCTGATGCTGCCTTGATCACTGCCTTGCCACTGCCTTCTGGTCTTCACCCAGAACTCCCTAGCCCCCTTACAACTTTACTGTTTATAGCAGAGCACTGCGTCACCCTTGAGGCAGTTCTTGTTAAATCTAGGCTTTTTCTGACGAACTGTGTGTCAGTGTATTAATTTTTTTGTGTGTGTGCATTCACCTTAGGCTAGAAGAGTTTGAAGCCAAGACAAGCGCAGTTCCTCAGCATGTTCTGAAAAATCATTGCTGGTCTCCTGTATTAAGGAGATTTTAAGAACCCCCATGCTGAAGCAATGCACCGACAGTCACTCCATTGAAAACTCCATTCTGAAGCTGTGCACAGCAGATAGAAGAGGGCACAAAATGAAGTGTTCGCACAAAACTCAAATACCATAAGGCCAGGGAAGACAGAATGAAATGACCACCTACTGTTTATTGTGTATTAAGAGCAAAACATAAATTCAATTAAAAATCGTGCTAATATACAAAGGTTTACCATCATAAAGCTACAAGCGGTCTATGAAGGGGATGCCGTAGTGGAGAGCTCCAGGTAATAACCACCTGGGGTTCTATAATCTATGTCGACATCACACACAGCACATGGACATAATTTGTATTCACCTCCACCGAATGCTTATGGCGTAGTCGGATTTGATCTGACGAACTTGGACTCGGCAGTTGAAAGCCAAAACCACCGAGCAATCGCAGTAGGTCATTTATTAGAGAGCATTTTGCTGTGGCAAAGAACAAAAATATTAAACAGAAGCGAAAATATAGCTGCAGAAGAGCTTCTGATGATGTGTTCTCAAAAGGGAACGGCAACACATGACACATCGGTTATGCTTTAAAATCATGAGAGGTATGCGATTTATTGGTAGCATGTTGAAAAAACTGCTCAAACATTATGCTGTCAATATCTAGGTATAGTTATTTTTTGCATGTCTTGTTTGTACATGCCACACATGACTAAACATATGAACTTATGCAAAGGAAAGACAAAGCAGTTGGAATACGATACAGGCCTGGTCCAGGTACCTCTTATATCTTGGCAGCATGCGTAGTGCTTCAGAAAAAGTGCCACCAAGTAGAAAACTCTTATTTTCAATGAAAGCTACGCAGAAACAATGTGCAATACAGACCTGCATGCCAATGGACACTCGTGTGACCCCTGCTTCTTTGAAGGCACTGCAATAAAAAAAAATAGAAAGATTCGTCACACCATTGATGGGGGATGCCTTTTAAGAAAAACTTCCATCAAATCTCTTAGAAGCAACTATGCTGAAGAATTAAAGCTTATTACACAAAATTTAGACTATAATGGTACCAGGATAGTTAAACGCTAACTTAAAAACGTACAGACACCAAATTTTAGTAGTGTTTTCTTTTTAACAATATGCAGCACATTAAAAACATAGAAAGTCAAGTCAACAATTGATAAATAATTTGTAATTGAATTGTTTTCTTTCGTGCTGTTTTGGTTTTGGTTTCAAAAGCCAAACAACAGCTGTGACATACAATATGCGTTCAGGTCACGCGAGGCATACAAAAACTCAAATATCGTCGCTGCTTCCTTAGCATGAATTCACATCAACTTTTACGCGTCCGCTCAAGAGTGGGAACGCCAAAAGTAACAAGCAGTGATGATATCGCAGATTTTCTCATGCCTCACATGACCTGAACACGTCTTGTACATCATAGCTGAGGTTTGACTGTTGAAACCGAAACAGCACGAGAGAAAAAAAATTCAATTATAAATTATTCAGCTGCCATTGGTGAATTCCACATCATGACTCATGTATACCATTGTTCAGCGCATCACTCCAAAGAAAAACAATATGCATCCAAAGATCTGGTGTCTCTACTTGGATACAAATCGAACATAGTGCACAGTAATATGAAATGTTTTCAATTTCTTTAAAAATGGCCTGTTAGGGGCTTTAGTGCAAAAATGCAAAAGCAAACAAAAATCAGAAATGCTGGAAAGAGATGCCCAGGATGCATGCAAAAAACAAATTCCCATTCTTTTTCAAAATGTGGTCGGAGGTGGGGGGCGCACTGTTGGCATCGGTATAGAGCACCTGAGCCGGTCTTTCGCTGCAGCAGTCGGATTGCACTCGACTGTCACCTCTGCAACAGGTGTCGTCGTAAGTGCAGCCACAGCTTGCAAGACACGCTCCATGTCTTGAGGTCGCATGAGGCTTGGTGTACCTGCAGAGAATGCGCCGAGCAAGCAGGTGCAAAATGCTGCACACGAAAAAGCGTTTTCATGAAAATGATCCAACCACTGAGAGACAGCCATATTTTTGTGTTATCACCTTAAATAACTGATACTGTTAAAAGTTGAAGGAATGAAGAACAGTTGTTACAGCAAATATGTTGCGGATTTGATATCTAGAACTAAAAAGAGTTTATTTTCCTATAGCAAATGCTCATCTGGTATGTGTTCTCTCCGACATCATGAAAGTAATGTTTAAGAACAGAATCTTTCCAAATGAACAAAAGCATGGTAGGATATTACTGTGTACCTAAGAAAGATAATGGCTCCTTAAAAAAATATATTACCGACTAATCTGCGTTCTTGCGCTCATCACAAAAATAACTGAAAATCTAATTTGGAAATCCCTTAGAAATGTCACAGTACAGCCAATATTCTTTTCCGTACTAATGCGATTTTTGTTCAGGGTAGTCTATTAACCTAGCTGGTATTGATATCTTTATTTTATTACCGTAATTTAAAAGACCTGCTAGGGGGAATTACATAAAGGGTGGGTATTCTGCTCTGCTTACCACCACCGAAGAACACTGTCGTGATTGCAGAGATGCCGCTGCTTCGAATGACTGTTGCGAGCTCCCGAATGAGGCATTCGGTCATGGCACTATGATCAACGCTTCGGCTGCACAAAGCACATAGCATCAGCTTTAGTATTGTGCACTACTATACACAAAGGAAGGCACAAAGGTCTGGATGTGGATACAGTACAATTCAATGAGCACTGGAAGAAGCCCACCAGGGGGGGCTAGAATCTTCGCTTAAGGGGGGACAGGGCTTTTAACATCAACTTTCTTAATTCTTTTTTACAAATTTTGATGAAACTTTTTCTGCACATTAAATTGCTTTCAAATTTAAGTGCACAGAATTTCAGCATTATATCTAGAAAATGTTTTTTACAGACATTTTTTCCTTCTGCACCTTGTGAAATGCCCGCAGACTAACTGTGGTGAAGTCTGGTTCAACATTCAGTGCATTTCTGAGTGCACGCTACGCGTAATGTCATTCTTATATTTTTTTCCACAACACAAATTTTGTTGTTTTCATTTTCTACAAAGCAGTCGACAGAGAAGTATCTAAAATGTAAACATGACATCCCAAACTCACCACACAAACGCTGACACTCCAAAAGTCTACAATTTATCAAAATAGAAAACCAAGAATGCCATCGCACAGAGTGGGGTCTTGAGAATGCAACAGAACAAATGACGCCAAAATAGACAAAACAGTCTTGAGGAAATATGTTGCACAAAGCGAGCATCCTGTCAGAAAACTGAAAAACAAGAAAACTGCGATTTTTCAAGCATTTCCCAATATGCAGTGCCATTGTAGTGCACGAAACAATTTTTTTAGAGCATTTCCCGGTGGATTTCAGCTGTGAAACTTTGAGACTGCATATAAAACGTGGCATATGAGTGGATGAAATGATATTAAAAAAAATTATTTTTGGCCTTTTATCATGATTTGAAAGCTGCGTTCCCCCTTGAAGGGGCTCTGTGACATTTATCAGGCATAAGATCTTTGTTCTTTGTACGCAAAGTATGGAACACTAGTGATGCCTGAACTCCACGAGAGATCGCCAAAATCATAATACTTAATATTTTAATCTTCTCCACAACTGCACGTTTCGAGCTGATGGTGTCGAAACATAGCGATTTTCAGCAGCCGACGTGAGGAGGCAGCCAGATTGGGCGCTGCCTTTCTGATTGGTCGGACGTCCGGTTTGAAACTGAAGTTCCTTTATACTCGGGAAATGGATCCATAGTATGATGTCCTTGAGTGCTGTAAGCTTTTCGCATCCACAAAAACTAAAAAGACGCAGTGAAAGCGAACAAAAAACTAATAGGAATAATGATAGAGGCGACACTTTCCAATTCGCTTCAAACTTTCCGGGAGGTGCAGGGTGTTCACGCCGCGCTGAGAAGGCAGAGAAAAAAAAAAAGTCGGTCGGCATGGTTTGCTCAAAAATGTGAAGAGAAAAGCCAGTCCTTTATTTTTTATTTATTTAGAAATACTGTCAACCCTCAGTTGAGGGTCATTACAGGGAGGGATGCTACATATACGTTCATACAAAAAAACAGCCAGATACAAAAAGAAATATGCACATGCACTACAGCGCCCTAAGGATACAACACAAGATACGATATACAGACTATGTATTCAAATGTTCACCCAGCTGCCGCACGCGCACAAACAGAAAAAAGAAAAAAGAGAGAAAAGAGAAAAGAAAAAGCACTTTACAATATCCACACGGTACAGTTTTAGTGAAGAACGTTGATTGCATTCGTAAACAATGCGCTATCAGAACTGCGAACAATTTCTGTAGGCAGCTTGTTCCACAGCTCTATTGACTCTGAAAAGAACGAACGAAAGGCATTGGTTCAAGACAAGTATGGTCAAATAGCTTCACTATGATTTAAGCGGGAGCTCAGTCTGCCTGGAGGTTTTAAATACAAGTCTTTAATAATTTTTAGTTCGCCGTTAATTATTTGAAATAACGTTTTTACTCTCTGTCTCTTGCACCGATCTTCCAATAATTCAAGACCGCAAGACTTTAACATCGCAGAAACTGAGTCTGTCCTTCTATATTTCGAGCAAATAAAGCGCGCCGCCCGGCGCTGCACCTTCTCTATTTTGGCCCACATTACCTTTTGATGGGGCTTCCATGCTACTAATGCATATTCTAGGGATGGTCGAATAAGAGATCTGTAAGCCAGCAGTTTAACATCTTTTGTTGCCCTCTCCAGTTTTGCTCTTAAAAAACCCAATTTCTTCTGTGCCGCTGAGCACACTCTTTCTACTTGATTGTGCCATTTTAAATCATGCGAAATAGAAACACCAAGATATTTGAAACAAGAAACATTAACTAGATTGTAGCCTTGAATATCATACTGAAAAGTAAAGGCGAGGTTGTGGGGGAGACTGGCATTAGCATAGAAAAATCAAGGAACTTCCCTTGTTTAGTTAGCCCCCCCCCCCCCCATCTCTGTAGAATGTATGCAAGGCGCAGTTCTGAGTGGTAGTACCCATTCCCTGCAGTGGGCGAGTGAAACACGTTTTCGCCTGATCTATTCATTTTGAATTTTCTAAGTGGAATAACCTTCAACAACAAATCTAAATCATTATATTTGCTCTCGCCTCCGGAACGTATAAGGAATCCATTTGATCAGATTAATCGGCACTGAGGAAAACATTGCAGTGCTTCTTAATTATAAGTTATTAACACATACAAGTTCTAGATTTATGTATAACCCTTAAATACAAGCACATGAATTAGATGTGCAGAATCTACAGCGCTGCTAAGCAGTGAACCTGAATACTGAAAAAGGAAAAAAAACATCACTTAATTGTATTTGGCAAGCACTTGCGGACATAAACTCATTAAAAGTGAATGCCTGGGCCAAATTGTGACATATGCTGCAGAATTGCTCTATGTAGTAACACATGGCAAAAGCAAGGAAAAAAGAAAAAGGGTAACATAACCCGCCATCCTGTTTATGTGCATAATGCCAGGTATAAAAGACCCCAAAGCTGCATGTGATTTTTTGTAACAGGTTTAGGCTGCCTTATCACCGCCATGAAAAAGTGCACATGGTTTGAAACAAACAGTGCTGCAAAAAGAAAATAGGAAGCAATATGCGCAAAAGCAGTTGTACAGTGAATACGAGCAGTGCATTGCATGTTAAACATTCTCCAGACAGAACTACAGTGAACGTACTGGATGCTACCTCATGTGAAAGATGACAAGAGCACAGATAAGTGTTTGACACTGTAGGCACAACAAAAAAACCTTGCATTGGGAATGTGCATACAACACAGTTTTGAAAACTTGTGTTTGCTGTGGCCATTTAGAGCAGTAAATATTTTGAAATCTAGAGCCAAAAAAAAAACTATAAATAGGCCAAATCGAAGTTCTCTTATGCCACAGGATGCTTTTTTCTTCCTACCTACTGACAAATACGTCACCATTGATCCAATAACACACTGAAAATATGCAAAAAAAAAAAAGTGGAGATGGGAAAGGGGTGGGGGGAAGAGTGCAAAAGTGTAGGTGGAAAAGGGGTGGGGAAGAGAGTGCATCAATGCCCGAGAAGTGTTTTAATCGCAGAGAAGAGAGCGAAAGAGTGAGTTTGTGATTGGTAGTTTGTCCATCTGTGTCCTGTGGCTTCTTAAGCGTTTTCACGTGTGAGCGAGCAATATCAGGTAACCATATACCAAGCCGACAAATGTCCGATTTCTAGAGTTGCTACACACACAGCGTGTTCTACAGCTCGTTACGCGACCGCCAATCCGCGCACTGCCTACCTGATGTATTTGTTGAAGTTGCAGTAGGTGCAGCGCTTTTCGCAGTACGGCCACTGGACAGAAATTTAGCAGCTGTTAATCCCCGTCGCCTGCGCGAGCGAAACAACATTCGCACGCAACTCACGTGGACATACAACGAGCTGGAGTCGGAATGAATGCTCCGCGCGTTACTCGGCCTTCTCGGGACGCAGTATCCACGTGCCGAAGCCCTACTGAGCACACCGCAGACCGGACGAAGGTGGAAGGACATCGCAGTATGCGTAGCAGTGGCTCGCAGCTAGTCAAACGGACGAAATATTCGCGCTGCACGTTGGCACATCAGAGCGATCGAGTGTTAGGAAACCGTGCGACACCTCGCATTCGTGCTACCCACGTCGATGTTGTGAACATACGCATGCATGCACCACACAACATGAACTGGTTAACTGTGTATCGAGGTGTGCAGGACGTAGTACAGGTCCAAGGAGCTCACCGCCGCCGGCGATCTGGTAAAAGAAACGTTATGTATAGTGTGGCTAGCCTACATTAACCTTTTACTAGTACCCACGAACGGCTTGTGAGCGCCCTTGATAAGTAGCTGCAGCTCGAAATGTCTTTATTCCACCATTTCCCGGTATATGAAAGATATGATTTTCACGACCGGCGATGTCGCCGGCGCTCGCAGCGCCTCCATCGCCAGTCGTTCGAACTGATCGAGCTACTAGTTGGGGAGCTCCACTAAACATCAAAACCTGCCTTGACACTCCGTGAGAGCAGTGAGAGTTAGCAGATAGCGGCGTCATCTGGAAGCCGTAATAAAAGCTACCTCTCGCCGTTTGCCACGGAAGTGATGTTTTATATTCGAATTTACTTGCGTAAATATTACAAATATCTCTCTCACTATACGTAATTTGTGGCTATTTTGTGTTTTGTCTCGAAATTTGCAAGTTGAGCACAATTTTCTTGTTTTAGGTTACCGTCTTTCATGCCCATGGGCGTCGCGACAGTTTGCTAATCTTCCAATGAGACCGCTTGATTTCAGTCCATCGGCCGTATGGGAAGTTTCGTACCTGGTGTAATCGAAGCATCGAAGAGATTTGGGGCCTGTGGCTGTTGCTGCTTTGTTGCGGTTGCCGTTGTCTCAGGTAGGTGTGTTTTTACGTTGTTTTACGTATTGGCTGTGTATCACGTGTAGACATCGATACTTAATTTCGGTTAAATAGAGTAGTTTTCTAAGAGTCATTATTTTCGTCAGTTAGCAAGTAGGCAGATACGTTGCCTACTTGCCGGCGCTCGCTAGGCCTGACTCAATCTGAACTGAGCGCATGTTCTTGTTTTGAGTTCCCGATCCGTTCACCGGCGTTTGGGCGCGTTTTGCTGCTTAATAAGAGTACTCTAGTTCATTCTGATGTTATGGTTTTGTAACATTTTGCGGTTCGGCATGTTGCTTGATGCGTGTAGCGTCTTCGTCGAATGCTTCCGTCGGTGTTCGCGTGGGTGACGAAGTTGAGAGTGAGCCCGTATCCACCCGCGTTTTTAATAAGGCTTCCAGGGCTATAGTTATTGCTACGCGGTAGCCTTGGATGCGTTTTCGCCGGTAGCTCCCTTTGTTGGCATGTGTATGTAATGTGTGTGCGCGCGCGCGCCGGTCTTCTGGTGCCGTGCGGATGTGTGCTGCGCTGTGCTCGGGGCTTCACGCTCATTTGGCAACCTCGAAGGAAAGTGGCGAGCTGTTCAGGTCCTGTTAATGGTCGAAGGCCTTGTCGAACCAGAACGCGCTTGAGTCTCGTGCTCCGTTACCTCCTCATTGGGCACGCGCAGAACCCACTGTTTTCTTGCAGAACAAAATGACAGCTCCTGTGGACGACGAGGGATTTGTCCTGCGCATTCGGGGCCTGCCGTGGTCAACTACCAAAGAGGAGATATTGAATTTCTTCACTTCTAAGGGTAAGTGCTTGTGCATTTAGCGATCCGGTCGATGAAGTCTGTCTTGTTTAGCTACTCTGCAGAAGTTTGGCGGAACACCCGAGGACAACGCCATCCAACGTTTGTTCTTAGTAAAAATTAATTCTGTGGCTCTCTCTGGTTCAGTGCTGTTTGTCCGGTAGCAGAGGACGCATTTCATTTTCCAGAAAACTGGGATTATAAAATTTGCCCGCCACATTGTTATAGGGCTGCGTGATCACCTTTTGGAAGTGCGCAGCGGTGCAGCCTAGTCACGAGGATCTGCGCGTTGAAAGATGCACCGCAGTTTGCTGCCAACAACGACCGGTGATGGCGACACTTGCATTTCATAATTTGACTCTGTAGTCGATAAAGCCTGCGTTTTCAGTTAAATTACCATCTTAAGTCATTGCTAGAACACTAATCTATTCATGTAGGCCAAGCGCAATTTGTCCTTGGTTTCTCTTTAATCATAAAATGTTTGGCAAATTCGGTGGTGAGCCTAAAGCGAAACACGAAGTGTAATTTTTCTGAAACATTCTAAAACTTGCTGTCCGAATGCTACTGAGCAGATAAAAAAAAAATCTGCCATGCTGTAATGGAGTTGGACCAGCAGCGACGCAAACAGAGCAGCTTAATTTCTCAATGCTTTAGGTTAGGGGAACCCCAACAGCTTTTAAAGGTTGCTGAGGAACCCTACCTGTTGGCTTCCATTCCTTACCCGACATGCTATGCAGACACATGGCACCTCGAGAAATGCCCAAATTATGTTAATGTCTGGTTGTACATTGAAAGAGTTGCAGAGTGATTAGCTCCAAAATAAAGTTGGTAAAATAAAAGGCGGTGCTTAAGGCAAACATGAGTATAGGTAGTCGGAGTACTCCAGTAAGCATTTCAAGGAATGCAGTGGTTCTACGGAACCCAGTTTTTGAGAACCCCTTCTCAAGGTGGGTTTGGCCATCATAGCAGTCCCTCGTGCCGTGTTATGACTGGTTGTCTTTCTTAGAGTGAAAATCTGTGAGACACCGAATGCAGTGCCGAGCACAAAAAAGAGAGAAGCTGCCGAAAGTAGCAAAGGGAGCCAAGTATGCTGTCTAGCTAAAAAATACGGCGGAGGCTTCTCTGGTCATGACAGCAGCCAAGGGGATAGCGTGCGCTGCCTAGTTAGAAGAGCAGGGTGAGGGGGGGGGGGGGTGTACGCTCTGCTGCTACAAAGGCCTGACCAATACCAGAGTGAGGCTACTACCATCTATGAGCTGTTTAGAAGGCACTATACCTTTCCTGCCTTGCATTTCATGCGTTGTCTACTCTCACTGTCGAGATAAGACTACAAGTTAACTGTGGTGTGTGTGTGTGTGCGTGCGCGCGCGCGTTTACAGTAGTTTGCTTGGTGACCCTGAATATCTTGCTCTGATTCTTGCTGCCATGCTTGTCAAGCATGACGCACCCGTCTGACCTGCTTCTTAAATGACTGTGAAAACTGCTGGCTGTGGTGTAGCATGGCACCCATCATTTTTTTGTGGACAAACCATCTGTGCAATCATGTGAGAATTTCTGTTGGTGGCCCTTTGCTTGTACTGCTGCTTTTGCGTTCAGTGTTTTCGGGGGTGTTGCATCGCGTTCCTTTTCAATGCCGTGATTTGTTCTTTCCACAGAGTGTCACATCAAAGGAGGCATCAATGGTGTGCACATGACACTTTCGAGGGAAGGCAGGCCTAGTGGTGAGGCGTACATTGAGCTCGAGAGTGAACAGGACATGGAGATTGGCCTGCAGCGCCACAATGAACATATTGGCCACAGGTACATTGAAGGTGAGCTGCTTGGGCGTGTAGTTGTCACTTCACACTCAGTTTATTTAGCTGCTACGGTGGCTGAGTGGTTATGGTGCTCGGCTGCTGACCTGAAAGACATGGGTTCGATCCCGGCCACGTCGGGCAAATTTCGATGGAGGCGAAATTCTGGAGGCTCGTGTACTGCGCGATCGTTGTCAGTGAACGTTAAAAGAACCCCAGGTGGTCAAAATTCCTGGAGCCCTTCCCTACAGCATCCCTCATAGCCCAAGTCTCTTTCGGACGTTGAACCCCCATCAACCATAAACCTTATTTTATTTTGTTTTGGGGTGTGTACAGAGCAAAACGGATTACACATACAACAGTATAAAGTGCAGATTGGTTTTAAAAAATGGAGCTATTACCAAAGGTAGCCAGTAAGTGCTGACTTGAAACATTAGGTTAGGTTAGGTTGAGGCAATGAACAGGGCAAGCCTGTTCCACTCTCTGCAGGTTTTGGCAGAAATCAGTTCAGAATAAGAGAGACTAAGTAGTTTGACTTGCACCTTCACTGACAGGAAAAATACCATTTCGTATAATGCCACCACGGTGCGGTGGCTCAGTGGTTATGGCGCTCGGCTGCTGACCTGAAAGATGCGGGTTCGATCCCGACCACGGTAGCCGAATTTTGATGAAGGCGAAATTCTAGAGGCTTGCGTGCTGTGCGATGTCAGTGAATATTAAAAAACCCCAAGTGGCGGATATTTCCGGAGCCCTTCACTGCGGCATCCCTCATAGCCTATTCTGAGTTGCCTTGGGACATTAACCTCCCCATAAACCAAACCATTTTCGTAATGTTTTTCTGTCACTTGTGACATATGCTGCTCATCATACGCAGTTAGGTGTTGTGCTGCTTTGCATGCGTGAGCGTTGCCGGTGAATGGTCACCCAAAACGTTTCCTTTTTTTGGCAGTGTTCAAATCAAAGCGCAGTGAAATGGATTGGGTGGTAAAGCGCAGTGGAGCACACCAACAGGACTCTCTTAATGATGGCTGCGTTAGGTTGAGAGGCCTGCCTTTTGGGTGCTCCAAAGAAGAAATTGCACAGTTCTTCTCAGGTAAGCTCCTTCTGTGTCGAGCACCTATGCTTGCGATAATGTTACTATTGCAACGATTTGGATATTGGCCTGTATTCGTCACTGGAAGGATGAGTAACCTAGAATAAAGTGTAGGAAGGCAGGAGTTGGAAAATTGCGGCTCCAGCGATGTTAACGCAAGCTTAAGTGGCAATAGCATGAGTTCCATCCACTAAGGAGGCAATGTTTTTAGATGTGCAAATATAATTGGGCAAATAGTGGCAGTTTTTGAGGCAGGGAGGCTGCTATTTTATGTGTTGCATGTTTCGGAGAACTCGGCCGCATTATAACGTAAAACTCAACAGCTTAGTTACTGGATTGTGTGTATATCAGGTAAATACCGATGCCCAATTAAACACCTGCCTTTGTAGCCTAGTCGTTAGCTACTTTTGTGTGGAGTGATGTTTGCCTTTTGCACTGAGAAAGAAATCAAATGGCACGGTGCTGTAACGCTAAATTTTGCCGGCAGTGTTTAGCCAGTGTGTGGGAGCTGTTAGGGATCTTGCATGGCGGCCTCACTAGCTGTTCCAGGGGTTTTTTAAGTGTAGTGCTTTGGTTTTATTAATATGCCTTTAGTGTTGCCTCTTTGTGTGCAGCCAGGAGGAGACGGAGTGACGGTGTGTTTTTCTTCCATTCTGGGTCTTTGTGAAGGGTTGGAGATTGTCCCCAATGGGATTACACTTCCTACCGACTACCAGGGGAGGAGCACGGGGGAAGCGTTTGTGCAGTTTGCCACACGGGATATAGCTGAAAAGGCGATGGGGAAACACAAGGAAAAAATTGGGCACAGGTGGGAGCAGAGTGGCTACCAGGCGGTCAACTCGTTTGGGCCTCTATTTCTCTCTTACTCATTTTTTGTCGTGTTTTATCCTGTGCCGGTTTTTCTGTGGTGTCTCTCGTACCGTGCTGGTTTTTTTAGCCTGTCGTGAGCGCTGCCTGCTGAAGGCTAGAGGTACTTAGTTCCTCCTAAAGGCTTCTACCCTGAGTGCTGTTCGCTATGACTGCACACTCATTATGGCAGAGAGCTGTGTGTTTTGTGCACGTCTGTCGGATGTCGAGGGCCAGTTTAGTGTTGAAGAAATACTATGTGGAGCTGTTGAGGCGTAGTGCTACTCAGAACTCTGCTTGTGGGCCTTAGTGGTGGCGTTAAGTTGTATATTTGCGTTTTCCTTGTCCACCATTCTTGAAAAAAAAATTTTGAATACTGGAATATTGTAAACTAATGTTATGGAAATATTGAAGGTCGTGATCCACTCTTTAAAAAAATAGCAAAATCTTTTTAAAGGTTATTCCATAACTGCCATACAAAACCAATTGGGAACTTTTTCAACGATAGGAAAAGCATTAAATGCAAAAAAAAACCTCAAGCCTGCCGATGGGAGATCTGCTGATATATTTATTCTTTTAGTGAAGTCTTAAAAAATTGAGCCCATAAACCCTTTCCTGTTGAAAAATGCTTTTGTCCAGAATTGCTGGGTGCAATTTGCATCTTTGTTCTAGAGCAGCTTTCAAGTGTATGCTAGGCAGGCAGTGGTCTGCGCTTGGATTCTTAAATGATTTAATTGCACTAGGAACTTGACTTATTTAGATGTAAAAACACATAATAAACAACTTGTAGACTGTTATCTCCTGACCTTGATGTAGGAATGCTATATGTCCAACTGCTGATGGGAGAACTGTTAGCTATTCCTGCAAAAATACTCAGCTCAAATATCGTCTGGCAATTCTGCAGTGTCGCTAACAGATTTTAGTTTGCTAAAAGCCTGTATCTTTGATTAAATAACCTTCGCTATTCTGCCATTTCCCCTGGCACTAGTGAGCTGTCATCTTATAACGTAGTCTAGCTCTTTTGGTGTGTGAAAAGAATTTTTTTTTTAGCCTGTGTGTGAAAAGTGTGTCTGGAGCAGAGACTGTCACTCAAAATTGATGAGTAAATGCCATGGCTTAAACACTCGAAGCCAACTTCACTCTCTTCAGCACTCAAAAGACAAGTCAAAACCAACACCGTAGTTGGCTCCTAGCACACCGCACCCCCGCAAGCACGCTTATGGGTGGCGTTAAATTCGTTGCGGCTATTGGTGCGGTCCATCGCCGCTGCGATACTAGTGTGAACGACCAAAGGTGCAAATACAGGAGTGCACTGTAGCAGCAGTCAGGCCCTTGTGTCGTTCGCCTTTTACTTGCCGCCTGCAGCCACAGTGGCGCAGCTCATAGATTGCAATAGACCAGGATTGTTTCGGATTCAAGCGGCCACTTCAAAAGAGTGCGCGTGCTGCAACTTTGCGTGTTCCACGCGCACTCCCTCCTTTCTACTGCTGCTGCCTCCTCTCTTCCAGCGACAGCTGCTCAGGCAGATGTAAGGCCATCGCCGGGTTTCATCAAGAAAACCTAGCTACAGGGTTCCATTAACCATTGTGCCATTACAGTGTGGCTTTTGAGATTGGCTGCCGGTAAGCTAAGTAAGGGATACTGTGCACACTCTGTAAGCATGGCCAGGAGAAGTACACAGTTGGCTTTATGGCTGCGCTTGACAACTGCTCTCAAGGAAGCAAGTAGGCAGCAATGGTTTCTTTGGTAGTAATGGTCTGTGCACCCAACTGCTGATAGTCACAACTAGAGAAGTAGCGGCAAATGACCCTGAAAGGAGGCGCTCCAGCCAATGGTGTCAACATTATGGTTAATCCACTGCCATAAATTGCGGGTGAAATGGGATGAACCGCACGGTCATGACAATCTGTCAAAGCCATTGGCTGGAAGGCACTCAATGAGCGGTATTTGCTATTTCATTCTTGACTTGTATTGTACCGCAATATCTGAACAGCATTAATGCTTTGTGTGTAATGGTTATAGCAGTGTTCATATTTAAACTTATAATTATTTTGTCATGGTCATGCAATTATTTCTTTTATGCCCCTGATACATGGGCACATTCAACAGTTGATTTGCCTGTGATCATAGCTTGGAAATGTAGTGTGGGGCTTTTTTGAGTCCTTTGCCAACTTCCTTTCAACTTGATGGCAACCATCAGTGGATCCTTAAAGGCAAACCTCGCATCATTTTTGCTTTTTCTTCATTTTTCTCTTCTCTGATAACCCAAAACATTGCTGGCCTGGCTAGCATATAGAGGCAGTGCCTATGCAGGTGCAGCATGAAGGTTCATGGTGTAGGATCTGAAAAAATTACATGTACACTCAAGCTTCACTTTTAAGGGTATGAAGCGATAGCGTTAATGGCTCCCTTCGGTTGTTTCTCCTCACAATGTAATTTGTTCTTTGTTCACAGTTATCGCTACACAGTTTCCACATTCTTGCTTTAAGCTCTTCGATGCTGCAGTTTAGGCACATAATGTCTTTTATGTACATACATATAAGGTGGCACTCACTGTGCTTCGCTCAATCACATGCCAGAAAGGAGCGCTGCACACAGGTGCAGGTTCCACACTAAGAGAAAACTTAAAGGGGGACACGGGTCTTTCGGGCCGAAAAATCGTAAAAGAAATCAGTTTTTAGAAAATGTTATTTTCGAAATCACCAGCCATTTATCTACCTCTCTGTTAAATTTCTCGCCTCTAAGGTCAGTATTTTACTCACAATACCGATTTATATAATCCATGTCGCCCGAATTTGAGCTGAAATCGGCGCCGAAACAGCAGTATTTCGCAAAGCGTAGCTCCCGTTTTATGCGCGGCACCGCAGCCATCTTGGTCTCATTTGAAAAAGCCGCCTTTCGCCTTCAATTTCCCGCCACTACGGCTTCCGTTCGCCCATTGGTTGCAGAGAAAATGGCAAAAAAGAAGAGGTAGTATTCAAAATCCTATTGGCTGCCGCGGAGCACGTGACAGCAGGTCGTCATCCGATTGGTGGAGCTGGCTGGCAGCGTCTGCTTGACGCGCCCGAGCCGCGGGAAGACGCGACTCTTTGTGCCGGACCGTGCAGTGCGAGAAACGCGCAGCGATGCCTGGTTCAGCGCGCAAGGTGCACTCAAGGCATAAATTCGGCAATAAAAGGAAGAAGTCGCTGGTCGATAACCTCAAGAGACGCCCTGCTTTAACTGTGCGCCCCGACAATGATGAAACTCCTGCGCTGAACGATCGTGTCGGCGAGGCCGCGCAGGTAGGCCTAACGCGCTCCGCAGCACGGGAAGCTGTAAGCGGCAGCACCCGCATCCGCCGTGATACAGTGGTGCTGGAGCCCTCAGATGTGCTCCAAAATAAGACGAAGACTGAACAAAAACTGCGAGAACTCACCTCAACTCCAGCAACGGAGCGGAAGTCTCGTTGTTTACGTGACGGCAGCGCGTCGGACTGTCTGCTCGACGAGGCAAGCTTCACACGATCGTTTGTTTGGAATCGCTCAACAGTTTGTTGAAACTTGTGAAGTGTAAAACGTGTGGCGGCAATGACTTGAGCTTCGTAAAAGATGAGTGAGAATACGGCCTTGCCGTTAAACTTTCTCTTCAATGTGCGAGCTGTGGAGACGCATCGTCTGCATGGAGTTCGCCGCGGGTACATGGCGATCAGAAGATCAACCCTTTTGTGGTGAATGTGCTCGCTGCTCGTGCAATGCAGAGCACTGGCAACCAGTAGACAGCTCTAAATGACATTTTTTCATCGCTGAACGTTTCGCACCGCGGTCTCCACAATAAAATGTGGCAAGACTACGTGAAAAAAAAGTTGACACCTGCAGCAGCTCGTGCAGCCAAAGAAGTGAGACAAGAGTGTGCGCGGTCGGTTCGAGAACTTTATAATGAATTGGACCTTGGGAACCCCGGCAACATTGCAGTATCGTACGACGGCACTTGGATGACACGCGGCCACACATCCCACATTGGTGTGGGAACCGTCATCGAACTGTTTACCGGGCTTGTGCTGGACTATGTTGTATTGTGCAACTTCTGTGCCGGCTGCGAGCGAGGACCAAAAGAAGGTGACCCATCATACCAGTCCTGGAGGGCTGGGCACCTATGCCAAAAAAACTCAGAAAAAAAGGCTGGAGAGATGGAAGTTGAGGCAGCCCTTATTCTTTTTGAAAGGTCGTTGAAGAAGTGTGGCCTTCGCTATACCACAATGCTTTCGGATGGTGATAGTCGGGCTTTTCTAGCTGTGCAAGAGGCAGATGTGTATGGATACATCAAAGTAAAAAAAGAAGACTGCATAAACCACGTGCAGAAACGTATGGGAACAGCGTTGCGGTCTTTGTTGTCCAAGCACAAAGGTGCCGAAAACCTTGGAGGAAAAGGCAAACTGACAGGCAGCCTCATAACAATGTTAAGCTCCTATTATGCCTGGGCTTTAAAATCTCATAATGGGGATGTAGAGGCTACGCAGAAGGCTGTGATGGTCACCTACCACCACATTACCTCTACTGATGAGGCATCAAACCACAGCTTCTGCCCATCGGGACTGGACTCTTGGTGCCAGCAAAATGCGGCAGCAGCCCGAGGCGAATCTGCTCCAAAGCATCAGTACAACATTCCACCCCATGTTGTTAAAGCATTGCTCCCTGTCTATGAGCGACTGTCGGATAGGAAGCTCTTAGAGCGGTGCCATAGGGGTAAAACCCAAAACAGTAATGAAAGCCTACACTCTTTGATATGGGCCTTTGCACCCAAAGAGCGCCACGCATCATTGTTTACTGTTGAGGCTGCCGTGGCTGAGGCAGTGATGCGGTTCAACGCAGGCAGCAAAAGAACTTCTGCAGCAATATTACAGGAACTGTGCCTCAATACGAGTGCTATGAGCGCAAAAAGAATGCGAGAGAAGGATAAGCGCCGAGAGTAAAAGTGCGCTCGAAAGCATTCCACTGCGGAAAATATTCGAGTGCTCAAGAAGCGGCACCTGGATACTACTGGCAAGCAAAAGGACTACATTCCTGGTGGCTACTAGCCATTTCCTATTGTAAATATATTACTGCACTTGTAAATATTTATTAAACTGTCCCCTGCTTATTTTTGGGGCTTTTCTCAAAATGCATATGGTTGACTACTAGCTGTCTTGAGGCCCTGATATCTCAGCAACCAAGTCACATAGAGCTGAAATTTCGGTTGCAATGGAAAGCCTAATGTATGCTGTGTGAAATGTTGGGAGCAGATTTTGTCATTTTACCTTAAAAAAATTATTATTTTTGTTAATTTACTATTACTGGTACACATATTTTTTATACTGAAATTCAGAAGGTTGTAAAATGAGTAATAATTGACATATCAAAAATCTGCTCTCAACATTTCATAATTCACTATTCTGGCTATCTAACCATGCCTTAAAATTAATTTTTGATGAAATTATTTTGCTATTTGAGCCTCAAATAATGGGCATTAATTGTTAATTATCTTGAAAACTAATTGGCCTACTCTTAAAATAAATGCATATTTGATATGAGCATAAAAATTTGAAGAAGTCTGCATTTTTATTACGATTGGTCAAAAAACAACAAAAATAGCTTTAAGACCAGTGTCCCCCCTTAATACTGCTCGTATTGGGGCAGTGGCATACTTTAGATCGCGGAGGTTTTCCAGTGGCTGCCGCTTGCCGGTAACCAGTATGCCATGTCAAGCAAAGAAGATATGAAACTCTTCCAGACACCACCTTTTCCGCTGAAAGGGAGCCTTAAAACTATCGCTTTAAACTGCAGCGGAGCGCCGAAGCTAAGGCACTCCCTTGGATTGTGCTGTCTGTGTTGTGTGCATTTTCTACTAAAAGAATACAGAAAGTGTACAGATATAATTGTAACAACATTTATGGAAATGCTTGAACTGGGCTCTGCTGTATAGTATAGGGGTACCTAAAAGGTTTAAGTGGTGTAAACTCCATAGTTAATTGAAACTTCTGGTATGATTGTTGTGGTAAATATACCCTAGTTTATTTTCAAAGGGAGGGCCCTTTTAATTTCCAGACTTATTTAGTGCTTTACTGGCTTATAGGTTACCAGTTTGGTGCATTCATTTGTATAAGCAGAAATTTTGAGTGGGCTTTGTAGACCTGTTTGTGGCTTTTTAGTACTCATTGTTTAGAAATTGCAGTATATAAGTATTGTTAAGGCTCCTATTTTCCCAGGCCCTTATATTCCTGTAATTCCGCAGGAAATCTTGATTTTACCATTACTCATTGAACTGTGCGTTAGCAGTCACATTACCTTCTTTTTTGATGGTATTGTGCTTGTGGACATCAGTAGAAATGTTGGGAATGTAATTAATTTAACGGTCTGAATTCTCTTGCAACTTAGAATCTGGTAGCAAAGGTCTGCTACTGCCATGACTTAATTGTTCCCCTAAGTGCTTCGGTTCTGGCAGCAAGGCGCCCACACATTTTTATGGGATGAGTTGCAATACTTGCATCTGTCGAAAGCAGTGTTACGGTATATTACAAATGAGTTTTTTTTTTCTTTAATCGTCTGCTTCAGAAATTACAAATACCCTACCTTTTTTTTCCCCCCACTTTTTGAGATAGCCATAGTGAGCTCACCTGCAAGGCTTATGAGACATGAGGAAAAGCCAACTTCCCGGAAACCCTGTCGATCGAGGCGAAGCGTGCTGCCGCGAATGGCCGCATGCGTTAACGCGCTGCGGGCTTCCTGCAGAGCAGTGCAGATTACTTGCTCTCAAGCTGCCGAATTTAAATTTTTCCACCACAGAAAATTACGGGCTTTAGTTATTGTTCAGTTGTATGTTACCTTTGATTTTGCTGCTGACAGGTTGTTGAGCCCCTTCTGCGTATTTTTTTTAATCAGGTTGCTCGTAGTGCATTGTGCAGCTGTTGGTTATGAAACTACGAAACTTGTTGCAAGACTGCTGTCTTGACGAAACCTTTGAATTTGTTCATCGGGATACCTATGCTGTACCTGTGGGCCATCAGTGGCTGTTCAATTTCATGGCGCCAGTCTTGGGTGTAGTGTTTCACGGGGTCTCCTTTTCAGTTCACCTTAGTGGAGGAGCCCCTTAGTTTGCAACAGTGTCCTTTCTTTCCTTTTTTTTTTTTTCATTCATTTAACACAGCCGAGCTTGTGGCCTTCGAGCTGCTTCAAGGGAATTGTGAAGATCTAGAATTGCTGCTGCTGTCTGTCCCGGTTTTGTGGCCAATCCATGTTTGTCCCCCCCCCTGTATAGGTACATAGAAATCTTCAAGAGCAGCCTGCAGGAAGTTCGCTCCGCAGTTGGCATGGGCGTGCCCAAGATGATGCGCCCAATGGGCGGTGCCAGGCCCGGACCCTATGACAGAGCTGATCGATTTGGAGGCGGTCCCTCACGCTATGGCATTGGCCGTGGGGGGCGCAACTTTCGTGGTGAGTGTTCCTGTAGCCTCTGGGTGGTCTGTGTGCCAACTGAAATGGTGTGCATGGCTTTTTGTAGCAGAGTTGTATACCTGGGAAGACGGGAGATGTGTATTCTTATCTTTTGTTGCATGTTGTGCGAGTCTAAAAATGTTGTAAATATATGGGGAGCGAATCTTTAGAGGACTTATTTTGATGTGGTACTACAGTGGCAAGCTGTGTTCAGTACATAAAACAAGAAATGCATATGTTTGTTTAAAATATATAGGAACACTTTGGTATAAGCCAATAATTTGTAATATCTGTGTTTGTTATAGTGAGGTTTGTACTCTTGAATCTGGTTATCACAGTCAGTGAAAGTAACAGCCAGAGGGCCCCAACACTGAGCGCCTCACCGCTTCGATCGCAATTCCTAGTGCTAGCATTTCGTATTATACTGCACTTTGTTTTCGTCCAGACACTCACCAGCTGCAAGAACATATGATGCGTTGCAGAGTAGTATGGTTTTGCAGGCAGACTACTTTCGCAGTCTTTGCAGCCTTGCCTGCTATGTATGAAACTGAGTGTAACTGATCGAAGCCTAGCCTTGCCTGGTGCGCTGTCACTGCCGAAGGCATTAAGAAAACCAAGTGTACTTTAATTCTAACAGGAGATTGCTCCATTTACGCTGTACTTGCAACAGAATAAGACCTTACAATAGGCTATGGCTAGTTCCAAAGTACAGTTGGCTGCGAACACGCCTAGTGGATGGCATGTCACTGCACGAAGCACGTCAGTGTGTGGGTTCAGTGTATTCTTGCCTCTAGGTCATAGACAGCCAATCTGTTGCCATTTTCGACGCATCGGTGCATCCAATTATTTCACAATCCCCGTCGAATTTGATATATGCTTGGTAATTTTATTGGCTCATTTTGTTCTCTCATTTGTTCCTGCCAGGATTTGTGGACGAGGATGGCTATGGAGGTTTCGGTAAGTGTCCGGTGGGCAACTGTGGGCCCAAGTGTGCGCCCACTTTCAGTAATGTTCTCTGTGGCAGCCTGTGCTCTACAAAGCAGAGGGTCGTGAGCACAAGATGGCTTTTTATTTTTTTTGCTTTATTGACAAAGCTAATAGCCTAATTTTGAAGCACTCGATTTGAAATGAGGTGTTTCATGCGCGTTTCCCAGATGGGTTCCAGTAAATTTTGGAATTCTTTTGTCCTCTGTTTTGGAGTAGCATGTCGCAAAGTCAGTATGTCGGCTAGTTCTATTTTTGTGCCTGTGTAATACCATACTTACTCGCTTAATGATTGCACTTTTTTTCCAAAAAAATTGACACAAATTTAGGGGTGTAATCATTACGCAGAGTAAATTTCCCACAAAAAATTTTCAGCATCAAAAATGCAAACAAGTTGCAGGTCAGACAATAGCTATCACAATTGTAACCCAAAATAGAAGTTGAGTAAGGCTTGCCTTTGTAATAAACGCACACATTGCACAGGCATGACATGAACTGCACATTGCCCTTTTATTTGTTCTCATTCAAAAATTACTTTATTCCGAGTCCGAATCCTCACTGTCGTTGCTGCACGATTCGTTGTTCAGAAACGGCAGTGTCATCGCTCGGGGCATCTTCGTGGTCCCAAAGAAAGTTGTGTTCCGTTCCATCCAGAGCATTGGATATGTCGAATTTTCTTAACTCTTGGCCACTACCTGGTTGGGGATACCACTCCGCGCTTCGACGATCCACGAGCAAAGCACCTGCACGGACGGTCTTCTGATTTTGCCGCTTGGCGTCAAATCACGTTTCCCCGCCGCCACCCACTTTGCGTAGAGCCTTTGAACATTGTACTTGAATGGTTTGTTCAGTGATACGTCGTGAGGCTGCAGTAACGACGTTAGGCCTCCCGGGATCACTGCAATGTCCATTTGTAACTCATTAAGCTTTGCACGTACGCTATCCACAAGATGGCCTCTGAAGCTGTCCAAAACAAGCGAGGGAAGAGAAGTGCCCCTGGTCTTCGTCCCCAAACAGCCTTTATCCAGTCAACCATCAGTTCTGCAGTCATCCAGCCTTTCGTTTGAGCACGGACATGGATACAACGGGGAGCGCTTCCCTTCGGAACAGTCTTCCGTTTAAGCATAACAAATGGTGCCAGCTTCCGCCTGTCGGCCGTCACAGCAAGCATGACAGTGCATCGCTGCTTTTCTTCACCCGATGTCTTCACGAGGAAACTCCGAGCGCCCTTCTCATTGACCATAGTGTTTCGGGGCATGTCGAAGGTCAGCGGAGTTTGATCGGCGTTCCCTATTTGCGACAAGAGGTAGCCGTTCTTTTCGCAGATCCTGGTTACAAAACTGTGAGTCTATTACCTTGATTTCATACGTGGATATGAGCCGCTGGCACAACGAATTTCGCCGCCTCAGGCAAAGTTCATTTCGTCGCATGAAGTGGGTACTC
This sequence comes from Amblyomma americanum, assembly GCF_052857255.1. Classification (NCBI taxonomy): domain Eukaryota; kingdom Metazoa; phylum Arthropoda; class Arachnida; order Ixodida; family Ixodidae; genus Amblyomma; species Amblyomma americanum. The sequence goes on along the minus strand of NC_135501.1, from coordinate 122,478,747 downwards.
CAACTGGAGCTAGCGTGGAAGTCCTTTGCGGAAATTTCTGGCTTTCTGGCAGCTGTGCATGCCTGTTTGAATCGTTTCAAATGATGCTGCACAACCATCCTTGCGCAGGTCCCTCATGTATTGGAAGACTGCCTCTTCAACGTGAGGAAACATGCCCATTTTGGGTCCGCGTAAAGTCCGGCAAGCTTTGTTCGTACCCATCAGCTTCTCACGCTGCTTTTTCCAATACCGTTCGAATTTTGTCGACACCGACATGCCTGCCGGCAGCACGATTGGAATGCTGCAGCGCATAATCAATAGCCTTGAGCTTGAACGCAGCCGTGAAACTTGCATACTGCCCCATTATGAAATGGCACCGACACACACACGATCACAAAGCACCCCGCCGACTTTCAAAATGGCGAACGCGAGTTTTCATGGAGCATGGAGGAAGGAAACGCTTTCCATGCGAGTTTTTATATTATTTTTGTCGAGAATTATGGGACCGCATTTGCTGCGGGATGACTGCAGGTCAACCAACAGGCGGCTGCTGCTGTAGCAGTGCAGGACATCAAAACAAAAATGGCGGCTGACAGAGCAAGCCAATCGTAGCGTGGCAAGTTCGGGGTCCGATCACTACGCGGAGAGTAAAAAGAACAAATTAGAGCACAAAATTCCGGGGTGCAATCATTGTGCGAGTAAATACGGTATATGCAAAGCATGCCCCTTTACAAGCCAAGAAACCTTGAGATGTCTTCATATTTTACATATCCAAAGGGAGGTGAAACTCCCACGCTTAAAAATGTACCTTCAACTGAATACTTTGTAGCGCTACCCCCCGTTTTTTTTTCTTAAACTGGTCCTTTTGACGTTACACAAGCTGTCACGAGGTACAAGCAAGTAATGTATAGGTAGTTTAAGGGGCGACACGGCTTTTTGGCACCAAAAATCAGCCAAAAAATCAGATTTTCAATCTTTTAATTTTAGTGTTACTCGCACCATTCCGCATCTGTATGCAAAATTTCATCATTATACCTGACATAATTAAGAAGTTATAGCGATTTAAAAATGCAGTACCACACCCACTGCCCTTTAAATTGTGGACAAACGACACCCAATTTTGATCGCCCGGCGCATCGAAACTACCGTAAAAACCGGAATATAGGTCGAACTTTTTTTCAAAAAACCATGGTGAAAAGTCGACCCCCGTCTTATATACCGGTCATTGGCGGAAAAAATACGGAAGTCTTGCAACAATGGGTGGCTGAAGTCAACAGCCTCCATCGCCATCAGCAGCAGTGCCGCCATTTTGCGTTTCAGTAGATGCAAAGCAGAAGCTAACGGCAATTTACCGTCGCCTCCAAGAAAAACACGATTGAGTACGAGGAAGCTCACGGGAACCTGGCGGCACAGCACGAATTTGGAGCATCAAGAGCATTCAGTACTGGCGGAGGCAGAAGCTGCGTATTACAACTTGCAGCAACCAGAAGAAAACATCATTTCGTGGGCAGACCGTAGTGTATCGAGAATAGGAAGGAAACGTTGCGCTGCGAGCAAGATCGCTGCCTGTGACTGCCGAATGCATCCGCGTGAAAGCGGCAGAGATCGCGCGTGCCTCTAGACTCACGAGGGCGCAATTCAAAGGCTCGCCATCCTGGTTGCGGCGATTCATGAAGAGGAGGGCTTTGCTCTACGGCGCCGTACTTGCCTGTGCCAGAAACACACGCGGGCCGATTGGTGCGCGGTATTGTTAAAAAATTTGCCGGGTGTACATACAAGCAGCATTTAAATGAAATTAAATACTGTCACCATTGTGCAACCTCTCGAGTCGCATTTGTTTCAAAGTAAGGATGTCTTTCGGTACTTTTCCCATTGAAAAAAGATCTTTTTCATTTTTAGAATTGGTTAGTTAGGGGGTCGACCTATATTCCGGTCCGACCTATAGTCCGGTTTTTACGGTACGCGCTCGCTCTACCACGGCCATTTTGGTCTCGTTCGAAAGTGCAGGCTTTCGACTTATTTTTTCTTTCGAGCAGCAACTCTGTACATGCTGCCTTCGCCAAAAAAATAGGAAGGGAAAAATAAATTGCGCGCGCTGCTATTGGCCGGTTTAGGCACGTGATCAAAATGGCGTCGTCTGGTTGGTTTCGAAAAGCTAGCCATGGAAAGCGGACGCCTGGTGACGCCATTTTGTCTTTCTGCCGACCACGCCAGTGCAACGCGAGAACCATGCTAGGAGGCGCGATGAAGTACCGCTCTGTGCACAAGTTCGAACGAAAGCGTGCAAAAGGAAAAAAATGTGTTAATGACGCGACATTGTTGCATACTGTGCAACAAGCAAGCGCCAATGGTACGGGATTGCGTGACGGTCACGTTGCGGGCGGCGACGCTTCTCCGTCTCCGCTGGATAACGGCGGTGTTCTTGGTGCCGATTGTAGTCTCGTACGAATTGACACCGCGCCTGTCACTAACAGTGACATAACTCAAGCGAGTGCCCATGAGCAGTCTACACTTGATCAACTGGAATCGACGCCGGCGACGGTACGGAAGACCGCGGCGCTGTTCGCCGATGCAAGTGAACACCAACTGCAAGGCTGGCCAAATGGAGGTAGAGGCAGGAAAAATTCTATTTGAGAGGTCTCTACAGCGCCACAACATGCGCTACACAATGATGTTATGCGGGGGACAGTCACACGTTTAATGCCCTTCAAGATGCTAAAATCTATGGCTACATTAAAGTAGTCAAGGAGGATTGCATAAACCATGTGCACAAGCGTATGGGAGCAGCTTTGCGCAACCTCTTGCAGAGGCACAAGGGTGCAGGAAAACAAAGTCTTGGTAGCAGAGGAAGGCTCACAGCTGATCTAGTTGACAAGCTAGCTATATATTATGGCCGAGCACTAAGGTCAAATGTAGGTAATGTGGATGCCATGCAGCGAGCCGTGATGGCGACGTATTACCACATCACGTCTACCGATGACTGCCCCAATCACACTTTGTGTCCCACTGGTGAGCAGTCTTGGTGCCGCCCCAACGCTGCAAAAGCAAAAGAGGAGCCCGAACCGAAGCATAAGTACAGTCTGCCAAGCGATGTGGCTGAAGCTCTTTTGCCTGTGTACAGTCGCTTATCAGGGAAGAGCCTGCTGCAGAGGTGCATTCGGGGGAAGACCCAGAATTCAAACGAGAGCTTCCACTCGATCATCTGGACCTTGTTTCACAAAGAGTGGCATTCGTCACTGTTTGCTGTGGAAGCAGCCACAGCAGAACATGTGCTGCGCTTCAATGCCGGCTGCAAGCATACAGCAACAGCAATTCTGCAAGAATGCAACGCGAACGTGCCAGCAACTGTCTCCAGGAGAGCTGAAGAAAAGGACTTGCGCCGTGGAACGTGTTCTGCAAAGAAGCGGGCAGCTTCGCTTGACTTGGCTAAAGCGGAAAAAAAGACAGCATGCACCCTGACTATGCTCCTGGTGCATTTTGAAAGCATGCGAAGGTCTTTGGGGTTTTCTTTCCTGATCAAATATGCTGCGAGGCTTGAGTGCTTCTCACAATCCCCCAATTCTGGTGGTGTTGCATTTTTGAAAGATTAATATCTCCGGTCCTGTTCTTGCTATTGCTATATTTTCTTTTTTTCTAGAAAGGGAACCTTGTGAGTCACATGACACCAAGGTAAATGCAATGACCACAAAAAAAAAATTACTGAGAAGGTTATCTGTCTTGGGTACCCAAATGGACCTTTCCTTTCAGAAGTTTCCTATTGCATAATTTAGGCTGAAATTGCCATAAGCCATTAATTTTTGCTTTAGTTCACTTTCCACTTGTTTCTGATCATGTTGACATATCAATCGACATAATTTACATGTACATACAGTGAGATGTTTTTTCTCGTTTTCTCAAAACTGCAATTTTCATTGTTCTGCAATTTTGGAGGAGTGATATCTCTTAAACTATTTGTGTTATAGCTCTCATTCTTGTCCTGATAGAAAGGAAAACTCTTGGACAGTGCATTAAGACTGAAATATGTTCAGTTATTACACGGCAACATTTACAAAATTAATTATCAATCTTGGTTGCCAACTTGGTCTTTGTCACAAAAGTTTGACTAGGTGTAACTTTAGTTGAAATTCTTCTAGCACATTAATTCTTGTCTTGTTGCACTCTATGATCCTTCTAGATCACTCTGGCAGGTCTATTCTCATCATGCCGTAGTGTGTTTAGTAATTAGCTCACCTCCAAGCAAACGACATGAATTAGGTGGAATTTTAAAAACTATTTCATCTACAAGAAAACTAATCAGATATTTGAAATCAGCATGCAAAAATATACAAATGGTGCAAGTTTCAACCAGATCCACCCATAAATAAAGTTCTAAGAGGGGTGTTCCCCCTTAAAGGGGTTCTCACAACGAAGAGAAACTGGCCTGTATCGAAAGTACACTGCATTCTGATCACAAAGAGGCCACTGTCACCTGAAAAAGGAGGTTTCATAGGCTAGAAAAGACAAAAAAAAAATACAGCATCACCGGCCGATTTTTCAACTGCAAGTAAAATGCGTCAACAGCAATTTTCAGGCACACACACCCCAGAGGCTACACCATACCGCCAATCTCATCAAAGTGGCAGCAGCCAGTTGTTCTTGGTTAGACGACGCGAGTTCAAATTAAGTGCTGGGAAAGATTTTTTAATGTATTTTTCTCTGCCAAAAATATGCCTTTTGCTGGCAGACAAATGAACCTTGTCGAAATGCAGGGGTTCCTTCTGATGTGCGCACTTGTGAAGTACAGGCCAGAGTGTAGGTTTTATTGGCTCCTGTGTGAAGTGCTTGGCAGGTGACTTTGATATGTGTGTGAGTTTGTCAATGCACTGTGCACATCAGCTCGACTGCTGTGTTTTCCAGAGCGAAATGTGCATTTTCCAGGGGGTCCGGGCGGCGGTGCTCACTTTTCCGCCACTGGTCACTTTGTGCACATGCGGGGTCTGCCATTCAGAGCTACTGAGCGCGACATTTTCGAGGTGAGTGTTCGCGACTGGTGTGTGCTGTTACTGGCTAGTGCACCTTCAGACACTCCTCGTGTTGTTCTATGCACGAGTGATTCGCTACAGGTGCAAAATAAGCTCAGCGCTTTGCTCGACTTCATTCAAGGCTTCCTGGTTGACTGAAGTTTTCTTCTTTACTACTCTTTAGCGCAACAGATTTTTGATGCAGCAGTAAGCGAATGCTGCATTCAAAGTGAAGGGTGACACGGCTCTTGGTTCTGTTTTTCCAGTTTTTCCAGCCTATGAATCCTGTGAATGTGCACTTGATCTATGAAGACAGTGGACGCCCATCTGGGGAGTGTGACGTTGAGTTTGCCACGCACGAGGAGGCTGTGAAAGCCATGAGCAAAGATAAGGCCCACATGCGTAAGTAATTATTCATTGATTTGGCTTCCTTAGGTCGAAACCAAGGTCATTAGATGATTTTGGCCGTGGCAGCCACTTTGCGAAAAACTGATTTGAGCGTACGTTAAAGCGGGAGCGCATCTGGGGTGAAAAAATCGATTTTTCAGGTTTAGAATTTTTTGAAATCTGCAGCTGTTTTTCTACTACTCAGTGAATTTCCAGAACTCCAGAGACAATGTTTTAAACTGTAATACGATTAAAAAACAGATCCGCGCACACACTGGGCAGATTTTGACTCGAAAACCGCGCTCTTTCCGCGGCACGCAGCCATCATTCTCCGGCAGTGACCGCCATCTTGGCCTTATTTGAATGAGCAGCTTTTTGTGTTCAATTTCGCGCCATTGCTGCGCTTTTACACTTATTGGTTGCAGGAAAAAAGGCATCGGAAAAAAGTCTCAACGTGCGCTGTTATTCGTTAGTCTGCGCACGTGACTGAAACATGTCATCCGATTGGCTGACATGCTTCTTCGTCTGCTTGACACGTCTGTGGCCGGCCGCAAGCGGGAGCCACTTTGTGTATCATTGTACACCTTACAACAATGTCTGCACCTAAGTTCCGCAAGAGGCCGAAGTTCGGAAAAAAGGAAGGAGTCACTCATTTACAAATTTATGAATAAGAGCTCTGCGGAAACTGCGGGCATCAGATATACCACCGCTAGAATTGCATTGCAATGTAGGGAACGGCTTAGGCCTAGCCGCAATGGCGAACGCGGACACTGCAACATCGGACAGCGGTTGCATTTGGCGAGACACGCCGATGCTGCAACCTTCTGAGATAACAGCAATTACAAGGAAAGCACATGGAAAACTGCAACAGATTGCATCTACTCCTGCAACAGAGCGCAAAGCAGCTTTCTTGGATTGAACCAAAGACGCCTACCGCTGCCGAACCGCTCAACGATGCGACCTTCACGATTGTTAGTTTGAAATCTGTGAACGCGTTACTAGCGTCTGTGAAGCGCAGAGTGTGCGGCTCTAATATGAACATCAGCAAATGTGACGAGTACGGCTTTGCTGTGAAATTGATGCCTTCGTGCTAAATTGTGGCTGCATGTGATCGGCGGACAAAAAAAAATCCTTTCGTTGTGAACATTATTGCCGTGCGTGCATGGAACAGTGCATGGATCGAAATTGGAACAGTGGCCCTTCCAACAATATCGGCGTCCCTACGATCACCGAGTGCGCTGATAAAAGTTAAAAAAAAAGAATTGAAAATTCTTCCGAACAAGTGCGCAGAATAGCTGAATGCTACTGGGTAGAGTCTTACAGCAAACAAAAAATTGCAACCTTGCCTTGCGTCTCTGATAGCTCGCCTTTGTTGATGGTGCTGCGCTTTGATTTCGATTGTAAGCCGGCCCCAACTTAGGTTTTGAAATTTAAAAAGATAGGTTGACTTACAACCGTGTAAATACAGTAGTGTGCTCAATGCATGTTTTCTGCACCTATATGGATCTTCAGTGCCAGTCGCAGCTTGTTCATTGGCGTTTTCTGTCTTGTTTCAGAGCACCGCTACATTGAACTGTTTTTGAACTCGACACCAAGTGGCCTGAATGCCGCTGGTGGCAACGCTGGTGGCTTTGGCAATGGAGTGGGTCCCATTGGATCTGCCTCTGGAACCCCTGCTTTTTCAGGGACCATGGCGAGTGGGGGGTCTGGCTTTGGCTCCAGCAGTTTCGGCGGTGGCCGCTTTGGAGGCAAGTTCTTCGTTTTTCATCCCTACAATGGCACCTGTTGCACCCCATGCATGAGTGCATCTTAATCCGCACTAGCACATTAGTCCGGAGGAGAAGGGTAGATGACAGTGCACCACTAATGCTGCCTCGGACCTAACATGAGCTGCTCGGGGGTGACTAAAAGAGTGGATTTATGTGAAGGAGGGGACCAGTATTCCTCCATTTCTGCACCAAGTGTCCTTCAGCCGACCAGTTTACAGGTACAGTAAAAGCTCGTTCATTCGAACCCAGTCAATTCGAACTGACGCCCAGGTCCCGGCATAACCCTCTAATTTCAATGAGGGGAAAACTCCCGGTAATTCGAACAAGCTAGCATCCGCTACGGTTAAGGGGGGACGAGAGTCTTTGAATGGCCAGAAAAGGCCAAAAAAACGGTTTTGGGAGAAACTCATTTTCGAAATGTTTGTACCTTCAAGTACCCGCCCTCGAAATATTAATGCTGAATTCGATCTGGAAATACCGTAAAATCGACGTGCAAAACATCACAGCAGGCACAAAATTGGGCCGAAATTTGTTCGAACTTCCCGCGCTTGCCGTGGGCGAAGCATCCGGGCGATCGGCGCCATCTTGGGCTCGTTTTGAAGCTTGTTTCTTTGTGCGCATTTTGCTGCATTTCAAAATGGCTTCGGTCAATGAGAACGAACGCAGTAGCCGGTTTTCCGAAGGCCTTTTCTTGGCCGCTAATTGACTGGAGAGCGCGCGCGCGAGGCGAGCCTCTCGTTTAAGGCCTACCATTGGCCAACACGACCTGCGCAATTTTTTTTTTGCACTGTCATGATTCCCGTTTTGCATATTTGCCCGCGTCTGTTTTTAACGCGACATCATTAAGGGCTATCCTAAAACACCAACTTTTTTGTTTCTTGAGATATCAGTGAAATTTTCAGGGTAAACTCACAGCACAACCATTTAAATAACTACCAGGTTTCATGGAGCTGTGGGCACTGGTTCTCAAGTTACAGGAGTATATCAAAGTGGTTCACATAGGTCGCTTATTCCAGGCCTGGAGAATTTGAAAATAGCGGTGGCACTTCGAAATTCATTATGGTCATTCCTGGATAGGTGCCCCAGGCCAAGACAGGGCCCTTTTTTTTAAATTTCCTTGCTGGAAAAGTTTAGCACAGCACAGAAGTTAAGTGTCACCAATTAGACCTTCATTAGGGAAATTTTAATTGCTTAGGACAAATTTCAGAAAGAATAACTTGAAAAACCAGGCTTGTCGTGCCCTCAAATTTATTCAGGTACGGAATAAAAAAAACCTGCGCGAACAGGCGAGAGACAAGAAGAGAGACACAGACAAGTGCTCTCGTGTCTCGTGTGTTTGCGCTGTTCCACCCACCATGAGCTGTTACCAACTCGCCCAACTTTCCATCCTTCTTCATAAAAAAAAAACTCATGGAAATCCAATAAGCTGTTCCCAAGATGCAGCCAGAATAAGCAGCCGCGCCAGGCAAAAAATACATTCTGAGGAAACAGCCCTTAAAGGTTGCGAGAACACCAGCTTTCTTGTTTCTTGAGATATCTAGATGAAATTTTCAGGGTAGGTTCATAACACAAAATTTTGAAGAACTACTAAGTTTCATGAAGCTGTGCACACTGCTTCTAAAGTTACAGGAGTACAGTCACCGACCGATTTTTCGAACTCGAAGAGTCCTAAAGAATGGTCCGAATAATCAGTCTGAAATATCCGTGAGGTACAAAAATATCACTTCATTGAGATGAAATCAGCTTTAAAGGTCACTTATATGTTGCGGCTAATTTCTCTTGGTGGCGACGTTTGCACCTGTATTTGCACCAAAGTTGTGCTTTCACTGTGCACTCTTAAGGGGGGACACGGGTCTTTCGGGCCAAAAATTCGCGAAAAAGTCAAATTTTCGAAACCGGTATTTTCGAAATCGGCGGCTATCTATCTACCTATCTGCCAAGTTTTTCACCTCTAAGATCAGTATTTTAGTCATAATATAAATTTACATAATCTACGTCGCCCGAATTTGCGCTGAAATCGGCTCCGAAACAGCTGTGTTCCGCGCCGCATAGCTCTCGTTTCATGCACGGCACCGCAGCCATCTTGGTCTCGTTTGAAAGAGCCGTCTTTCGTCTTCAATTTCCCGCCACTGCTGCTTCCTTTCGTCCATTGGTTGCCTAGCAAATAACAAAAAAGAAAAGGTGCCTTTCGCGAGCCTATTGGCTGCCTGGGCGCACGTGACAGCAGGTCGCCTTCCGATTGGTGGAGCTGGCTGGCATCGTCTGCTCTGCGCGGCCAAGCCGCGGGGAGACGCGGCGCTTTCTTTGTATCGAGCCGAGGCGAGAACGCACTGCGATGCCTGGATCAGCGCGCAAGTTTCATTCGCGGCAGAAGTTCGGCAAGAAGAGGAAAAAGTCCTTGATTAATAACCTCAAGAGACCCCCTGCTCCAGCTGTCTGTGCTGAGAACGACGGAAGTTATGCGCCGAACGATCGAGTCGACGACAGTACCGAGGTCGAAGTAGGCCTAACGCGTTCCTCGGCCCGAGAGACAGCTACTACCAGCGGCCGCATACGCCACGATACTGTGATGCTGCGGCCCTCAGATGTGCAGCGAGACGTCATCAGAACCAAGAAAAAACTCTGAGAACTCGCGTCAACTCCAGCAACGAAGCGGAAGTCGGACTGTTTTCGCGATGACAGCAGCGCGGCGGACCGTCCGCTTGATGAGGCGTGCTTCACGATCGTTAGCCTGGCGTCGCTAAACGATCTGCTAAGGCTCGCTAAGTGCAGTACGTGCGGCGGTGATATTAGCGTCGAAAAAGGTGAGTGGGAATATGGGCTCGCCGTTAAACTTGTTCTCAAGTGCGTGAACTGCGGGGACACTTCCTCTTCTTGGAGCTCACCGCGGGCCTGTGCCGATAGGAAGGTGAACCCCTTCGTAGTGAATGTGCTTGCTGCCCGTGCAATGCGGAGCACTGGAAACCAGCAAACGGCCCTGAACGATATTTTTTCAACAATGAATATTTCTCATCGCGGCCTTCATACGAAAACATGGCAAGATTACATAAAAAAAAAGTTGACGCCCGCTGCAACTCGAGCAGCCCAAGAAATGACCGCTGACTGTGCGCGATCGGTTCGAGAGCTTTACAGTGAATTGCGGTTCGGAAACCCCGGCAACATCGCTGTTTCTTATGACGGCACATGGATGACACGGGGCCACACATCTCACATAGCTGTGGGCACAGTCATAGAACTGTTCACTGGACTTGTGCTCGACTATGTTGTGCTCTGCAATTTTTGTGCCGGCTGCGAACAAGGCCTGAAACCTGATGAACCATCCTACCAAGCCTGGAGGGCTGACCACCTCTGCCAAAAAAACAAAGAAAAAAAAGCGGGGGAAATGGAGGTCGAAGCAGCCCTTATACTTTTCGAGAGGTCTCTCAAAAAGAATGGCCTTCGCTACACCACTATGCTGTCAGATGGCGACAGCCGTGCTTTCCTTGCACTGCAAGAAGCAGATGTATATGGCTACGTCAAAGTGGAAAAGGAGGACTGCATAAATCACGTCAAGAAGCGCATGGGGACAGCCCTGCGAAATTTGATTGCCAAGCAGAAAGGGACAGAAAACCTTGGAGGCAAGGGTAAACTAACCGGAACCATGATCACTAAGTTGAGCTCCTATTATGCTTGGGCACTCAAGTCTCATAAAGGGGACGTGGACTCAATGCACAAAGCTGTGATGGCGACATACCGTCATATTACCTCTAACGATGAGACGTCGGATCACAGTTTGTGCCCATCAGGGCCAAACTCCTGGTGCCAGCACAATGTAGCGGCATCGCGAGGGGAGCCTGCACCAAAGCACCGCCACAACCTTCCACCTCATGTGTGCAAGGCATTGCTTCCCATTTACGAGCGGTTATCAGAAAGGAAGCTCCTTGAGCGCTGCCACAGGGGCAAGACGCAGAATAGCAACGAGAGTCTGCACTCTCTGATATGGGCCCTGGCACCCAAGGAGCGCCACGCATCTTTGTACACTGTACAAGCTGCCGTGGCTGAGGCAGTAATGCGCTTCAATGCAGGCAGCGAGAGAACATCTAAAATAATTTTGAGAGAACTTGGTCTCAATACTAGTGCAAAAGCCAGTAAAAGGATGACGGAAAAAGATGAGCGTCGGGAACACAAGTCTGCCCGGAAACATGCTGCGGCTGAAAATGTCCAAGGTGCTTTCAAGAAGCGGCACTTGGACAATGGAAAGCAAAGGGACTACATCCCTGGGGGCTTCTAGCCATTCTGTGTTGTAAATATGTGTGTTGCACTTGTAAATATTGGTTAAATTGTTCTCTGTTTGTTTTTTGCACTTTTCTCAAAACATAATTTGTTGACTACTAGCAGTTTTGCGGCCCGAAGCATGTAGAGCCGAAATTCTTTTTGCAATAGGAAGCTGAATGTATGCTCTGTGAAGTGTTGCGAGCAGATTTTTTGTTTTTGGGTTCAAAATTTAATTATTTTGATTAGTTTACTTCCACCTGACGCACACACTTTGTATACTGAAATTCATAATGCTGTAAAATGAGTAATAATTAACATATCAAAAAACTGCTCCCAACACTTCATTCTTTACTCTTCTAGCTATGTAACTATTCCTTAAAATTCAGTTTTTACCAACTCATTGTTTTACCATTTAGGCCTCAAACAATGGAGTTGATTATTAATTATCTTGAAAACTAACTGGCCTACAAGAAAACCAATGGCATATTTGAGATCAGCATTAAAAAATTTGTCAGGCTGTACATTTTTATTAAAATTGGCCAAAAAACAACACAAACAGCCTCAGAACCAGTGTCCCCCCTTAACTATAGACAGCAAGGTCATGGCATTTAGCTGAATACTTCCCACGCTTCTTTGATGAACCCTGCGGCACCTGCTGGGCCATGTTGTCCACAACCCGAGTGTGCACCACACTGCTCATCAAACACGCAAAGACGAGGCACTTTTCGTTCAAAGCGGTGGAACCGCCGGACGCGATCACAAAATGGCGAACAGATGTATTTTCGTGAAGACGGAGCGCCACTCGGTCAACGCGGTCGGAAAAACGCAAGTGACGAAACGCCGAATGGCGAACTTTACCCGCCATGGTGGCTTAGTGGTTAGGGCGCTCGGCTACTGACCCGGAGTATCTGAGATCGAACCCAACCATGGCGGGAGCGTTTCGATGGAGGCGAAACTCAAAGGCGCCCATGTGCTGTGTGACATGTCAGTGCACGTTAAAAGATCCCCAGGTGGTCGAAATTATTCCGGAGCACTACAGCACCTCTTCTTTCACTCCCTCCGTTATCCCTACCCTTGCGGCGCCTGGTTCAGGGAGGTGTGAGACAGATACTACGCCGTTTCCTTTCCCCAAAAACCAATTTATCAATTTTCAGCGTATGAGACAAGAGATAACTGCCCGTGACGTTAGCAACAAAAAGCAAGTTGACGGCGATGACAATCCGACTGCCACCTTGAAGTGTCAGAGATCGCAGGGACCTCCACTGGCAAAAATGAGGTACCGAAAGTATGTCAAGCTAATCCAACTACAGCGTAAATCCATCTCAATCCAAGATGGCTCCTTTTGCGTCTGTGAAAAGCTAAGATGGCCGATTTTGGTCTGCAGGCGACTGAAATTAGTCCGAAAAATCGAACTTTCGAACTTTTAAAGTCCAAAATATCCATCGTGAATATGTATGCGCTTCTGTGAGGTGACTGACGGTGCCTCATCGAAGTCCGAAATATCCTACAAGTCCTAATTATTGGAGTACGAATTACCCGTCGGCCACTGTATGTCAAAATAGTTCACATAGGTCCCTTATTCCAGGCCTGGAGAATTTGATAACAGCGCTGTCACTGTGAAATTCATTAGGGTTATTCCTAGATAGGCACCGCAGGGAAAGACAAGGCCCTTTTGCTGAATTTTCTTGCTAAAAATTTTAGCACAGCACTGAATTTAGTGTCATTGATTAGACCTCATTAACCAATATTAATTGCTTGTGACAAATTCCAGACACAATATTCTGAAGAAACAAGCTTGTCTTGCCCTCAGAAATTTATTCAGGTATGGAATATAAAAAACCATGGGAATCCTATAAGTGGTTCCCGAGATGCAGCCAGAATGAGCAGCCACATCAGGGGAAAAAAGTCATATCTAAACATGGCCCTCGAGAAAGCTGCAACACTACTCCTAGGTCCAAAACGACCCTGCAGATTAGCTGGAAGTGTCCTTGCGCACTTTCTTCCTTTGCTGCCTCTCATTCTTCATCTGATTCCTTTTCACGGCCTTTCCCATGCGCATTGCATTTTTCTCAGCAGCTCGTACATCAGGAAATGCGTTTCCAAGTGAACAGCGGGCAACACGCGTTGTCATGCTTCGGGATAGATGTGGGACAGGAGCTGGAGGCCACAATCGCCGAGGTTGATGCGTTCGGTGCACAAGGCATGCCCGAAGCAACACATTCTTGCACCGATGAAGCTGCTGGTACGTCGCTGGAAGAGGTGATGCAATCGCTGTCTAGTAGCAATGTAGCAGAAGCTACGCGGCTGTAAGCGTCGACAGTCTTTGTTGGTGGTATGCTTCTGCGCAGCGAGCGCGTGTAGCGTCTTTAGCTTTGTTGGACGGTCTGCAGGAAACTGTCTGGACGGCACGGCGAGAGATCGTAAAGACGGCGCCAACGGCGATCACAAAAATGGCAACACGTGAAGAGAAGCGCAAACGAGAAAAGGAAAGAGCCAGGGCAGGCGCTGGCCAGGGCAAACGACACGCCAGCCGCCGCCGGAGGGGACCGCTGCGTTAGTGCGTGCAGCAGCCAATAGCGGCCGCGTGATCCCCCGCGTTCTCGAGGAGCGCGCCCTTCGCCTAATCGCAGCGATGCATTTCAAACGTGGGAAACTCGAAAGGTGCTTCGAGGGCCCCAATCACAAGTGAGCCACGCTCCCACCCTGCCGCCGCCGCAGAATGCTGCAAAAAAAAGACCAAGAATTCACGAACAAAACAAGACCAAGATGGCAGCGCTTGGTTCACAGCTGAGGAACAGCGTTTGCACGAAGTCGGGGTGTTTTCGGCGCTTTCTCTCAGCTCAGCTGCTGCCGCGGCTCGTTAGATATTTAATTTGAAGTACTTTCACAATGAATTGGGTATTGATATTGACAGAAAAGGTAGTTTATGACGCATGCTGTCTGAATATGCACTTTTCCAAAAATCGACTTTTTCGCGATTTTTCGGTTTTCAAGGGTCGCGTCCCCCCTAAGCACCCCTCTTAGAACTGTTTTCCTTATTTATGGGTGGATCTGATTGAAGCTTGCACCATTTGTATATTTTTGCATGCTGATTTCAAATATCTGATTAATTTTCTTGTAGATGAAATAGTTTTCACCGCAGTGGTGGCCGAGTGGTTGAGCATCCGCCTCGCATGCGGGAGGTGCGGGGGTTCGATCCCCAGTGCCGCCGGGTACCCACCGGTGATACAATGGGGACAAGCTTTCCCCTGGCCTGGTGCTCGGCTAGTAAGGGCTGAAATGCTTGGAAAATGGGTCTTTGACCCCACCTTGATTAATCGAAAAATACCTTGTGCCATGGTGCTCTTTGGCCGTAGATGCCCTTGCTCCATAAAAATCCATAATCATCATCATCATGAAATAGCTTGCGAAATTTCACCTTATTCATGTTGCTCATTTGGAGGTGGGCTAATTACTAAATACTCTATGGCATGATGAGAATAGACCTGCCAGAGTGATCTAGAAGGAACATAGAGTGCAACGAGACAAGAATTTATGTGCTAGAAGAATTTCAACCAAAGTTACACCTAGTCAAACTTTTGTGACAAAGCCCAAGTTGACACCCAAGATTGATAATTAATTTTGTAAATGTTGCCATGTAATAACTGAACATATTTCAGTCTTAATGCACTGTCCAAGAGTTTTCCTTTCTATCAGGACAAGAATGAGAGCTATAACACAAATAGTTTAAGAGATATCGCTCCTCCAAAATTGCAGAACCCTGAAAATTGCAGTTTTGAGACAACGAGAAAAAACATCTCACTGTATGTACATGTAAATTATGTCGATTGATATGTCAACATGATCAGAAACTAGTGGAAAGTGAACTAAAGCAAAAATTAATGGCTTGTGCCAATTTCAGCCTAAGTTATGCAATAGGAAACTTTTGAAAGGAAAGGTCCATTTGGGTACCCAAGACAGATAACCTTCTCAGTAAATTTTTTTTGTGGTCATCTCATTTACCTTGGCGTCATGTGACTCACAAGGTTTCCTTTCTAGCAAAAAAAAAAAATATAGCAATAGCAAGAACAGGACCGGAGATATTAATCTTTCAAAAATGCAACACCACCAGAATTGGGGGATTGTGAGAAGCACTCAAGCCTCGCAGCATATTTAATCGGGAAAGAAAACCCCAAAGACCTTCGCATGCCGTTCGCATGCTTTCAAAATGCACCAGGAGCATAGTCAGGGTGCATGCTGTCGCGGTGCTTCTTTTTTTCCGCTTTAGCCAAGTCAAGCGAAGCTGCCCGCTTCTTTGCAGAACACGTTCCACGGCGCAAGTCCTTTTCTTCAGCTCTCCTGGAGACAGTTGCTGGCACGTTCGCGTTGCATTCTTGCAGAATTGCTGTTGCTGTATGCTTGCAACCGGCATTGAAGCGCAGCACATGTTCTGCTGTGGCTGCTTCCACAGCAAACAGTGACGAATGCCGCTCTTTGTGGATCAAGGTCCAGATGATCGAGTGGAAGCTCTCGTTTGAATTCTGGGTCTTCCCTCGAATGCACCTCTGCAGCAGGCTCTTCTCTGATAAGCGACTGTACACGGGCAAAAGAGCTTCAGCCACATCGCTTGGCAGACTGTACTTATGCTTCGGTTCGGGCTCCTCTTTTGCTTTTGCAGCGTTGGGGCGGCACCAAGACTGCTCACCAGTGGGACACAAAGTGTGATTGGGGCAGTCATCAGTAGACGTGATGTGGTAATACGTCGCCATCACGGCTCGCTGCATGGCATCCACATTACCTACATTTTACCTTAGCTCTCGGCCATAATATATAGCTAGCTTGTCAACTAGATCAGCTGTGAGCCTTTCTCTGCCACCAAGGCTTTGTTTTCCTGCACCCTTGTGCCTCTGCAAGAGGTTGCGCAAAGCTGCTCCCATACGCTTGTGCACATGGTTTATGCAATCCTCCTTGACTACTTCAATGTAGCCATAGATTTTAGCATCTTGAAGGGCATTAAACGTGTGACTGTCCCCCGCATAACATCATTGTGTAGCGCATGTTGTGGCGCTGTAGAGACCTCTCAAATAGAACTTTGCCTGCCTCTACCTCCATTTGTTCAGCCTTTCAGTTGGTGTTCTTTTGGCACTCGTGGCGCGATCTCCATAGTTCGTAGCCGTCAGTGTTCGGCTTTGGGCCAGTTTCGCAGCCCAGACGAAATTTTGACAGCACCACATAACCAGTGAAGAGTTCCACTATGGCACCGATGCCTATATGTGACGAATGCCCGCGCATCATCCATGTGCCGTCGTAACACACGGCAATGTTCCCCCTGTGCCCAAAGCACAAGTCTATATGCTTTCGCCACTGCCTGTGCCATAGCTACTGCGGCTGCTCGAGTAGCAGCAAGTTGCAGTGTGTTTTTTAAGTGCCGTTGAAACGTCTTGTTGTGCATGCCACGCCGCGTCAATCCCATCGCCGAAAAGATATCGTTAATTGCTGTCTGGGCGTTACCGGTCAACAGCATTGCTAGACTAGCAAGAATATTGAGCTCGAAAGGATTGCACTTTTTCTCACCGTCAACCCTCCGCGAGTTCCGCTCGGCCGCAATCTCACCACAGTTGTCACATAGCACGATCAGTTTCACGGCGAGGCCATAGCTCTGGTCGCTGGTAATCAACCTCGCGCATCTGCGACACGTTTTGCACCGCACGGCATCCAAGAGGGCGTTCGCAACGCTGAGGTCAATTATTGCATAGGAGGCTGTTTCGTCTGCGTCTGATCCTGCAGACGCACCACTTGCATCGGCGAACAGCGCGGTCTTTTGTGCCGTCGCTGGCATCGATTCCAGTTGATCAAGTGTAGACTTCCTCACGGGCACTCGCTTGAGTTATGTCACTGTTAGTGACAGGCGCGGTGTCAATTCGTACGAGACTACAATCGGCACCAAGAACACCGCCGTTATCCAGCGGAGACGGAGAAGCGTCGCCACCCGCAACGTGACCGTCACGCAATCCCGTACCATTGGCGCTTGCTTGTTGCACAGTATGCAACAATGTCGCGTCATTAACACATTTTTTTCCTTTTGCACGCTTTCGCCCAAACTTGTGCACAGAGCGGTACTTCATCGCGCCTCCTAGCATGGTTCTCGCGTTGCACTAGCGTGGTCGGCAGAAAGACAAAATGGCGTCACCAGGCGTCCGCTTTCCATGGCTAGCTTGCCGGAACCAACCAGACGACGCCATTTTGATCACGTGCCTAAACCGGCCAATAGCAGCGCACGGCGCTACTTATTTTTTATTTTTTTTTTTTTTTTTTTGGTGAAGGTGGCATGTACAGGGTTGCTGCTCGAACGAAAAATCAAGCCGAAAGCCCGCGCTTTCGAACTAAACCAAAATGGCTGCGGTAAAGCGCGTAGTTTCGATGTGCCGGGCGATCGAAATTGGGTGTCGTTTGTCCACAATTTAAAGGGCAGTGGATGGGGTACTACATTTTTAAATCGCTATAACTTCTTAATTACCTGGGTTATAATGATGAAAATTTGCATACAGATGCGGAATGGTGCGAGGAACACGAAAATTAAGATCGAAAATCTGATTTTCGGTGCCAGAGAGCCGTGTCCCCCCTTAATCTGGGGTTCTATTGCATGGATGGCGCCATCATCAAGTGTAAACACAGATTTAAAGTAATTGTTAAGGGAAGTAGCTGTGATTCATTCTCCGTTCGTATGGGGTTTACTTTTTCTAGTCTTTGAGGTTATGTACCGCCAGAATTTATGAGGAGTGGTCTTGATAAAATTAGTTAATGTGACGTTCATATATTCCTGCTTGGCCGCTTTCACAGCTTGTTTTAGTGCCTGTGAATGGCTGCGGATTTTCACAGCGTAACTTGGCAAGTGAAGTCAGCGTTTCAGCTTTCTTAATCGAGCAATTTTGTACTTAAGATGTATAATCCTTGTTATCCATGGGTTTGTACCATGCACTGGCTTGGATTTCTGTGGTATGTACTTAGATAAGCAATCTTGCACGATAGCTACAAAAGATAGCCATAACTGGTTGACAGACACTGTGGGAACTTGGAGAGCTAGAAAAAAAAAATTGTGTATGACAGTTCCAAATGGTCAAGAATGCTCGTATCATCAGCTTTGGACCAGTCAAAAATCCATGCTTTCCGTCTTTGAACAGAAGCCGGCGTTTTTAATGGGAGGACACATAATGTAGCCTTATGATCTGAAAGACCATCTACTACCTCACATGAATAATTTGTAAACTGAGCTATGTCACTAATAAACGTAAGATCAAGAGTACTAGTGCTTGTTTTCGTAACGCGTGTGTGGTCGCGGATTACTTGAATGTGTTTTTGTTGTAATTGCTGAAATGTGGTTTGTGGAGACAGTCTCATATGTGCCATTTAAGTTCACATGTTTTTATTACATTTAAGGGTAGATTCTCCTCGAATGCACTTTTTTTTAAATATTGAACCTATGGTTATGAAACTTGGGTCATTGATAACGTTTTTAATGCAGATTTCAAATACGGTCTTAGTTTTTATGTAGTTTGCATAGTTTTTGTATAAAATGGTCCACAAAAGCATAGTATAGGGCCTTCTGTGCGCACTTTTTTGATAATGAAATGCATGTTTAGAGCAGCTTGCAATAGCTCATTGTGTTGCTTTGGTAATGTAGTGTGTTGAAATCTACTTCAGATTCATTTTTTCCTGTAATTGTAAAAAAAAATTCAGGAACACCAAAGTGTACATTTTGAACACCATGTGTCAACATTCTGAATTTTTTTCAAAAAATGTTGAGATGTTTTATAATTAGATTGATAACATTTTACACACTTTCAAAGGCTGTGTGCAAAATTTCATCCAAATCTGACACTGCAAGTACTTGAAATTTGTTGCACAAAACATAAAAAATGCTGAAAACTAAAAGTGGAGAAAAATGCATTTGAAAGTTTCAGACGTGTATTCTTGAAAAACATGACGCCAGCTCATGAAATTTCTTGACAAAATACAAAAATGAGTCTCGAAAACAGCCGTGTTTATTAGAATTATCCTGCCCCATACATTGGGCCCTCACAATCCTCGCGAATGGAGTCTGTCAGACAAGCTCTCTCTGCCATGTTACGCCGATGTGCTCGGGCTTCGGCTGTTTGGCGGACTGACACCATCTTCGTTCTTCTCTGGTCACGGGAGGTTCTCATCACAACAAGCTATTCCAGTGGCAGCACACAAAGCTCCTCGAGAACTTGTTGAAAGTTACTGCGTTCCATATTATACCATCGCGCGCGCAGCCATGGCCACCTTGACGTTCACGGCGAAGTGGTCGCGGGAGCTCCCGCTCTGAAAGCTCCGGCATCTGCTGGCACCATCCGCGAGTCCACCAGGCACAGCACGGCTCGAGGTGTATGTAGAAGAAAGTAGCAATGCAGGGCACTTGCTATTTCCGCAATGGAGATCTAGGAAGGCCGAAAGGCCCGTACGTATATCGTGGCACTTGTGGAATGACGACTGCTCACAGCATTGTCACTTTCAAATAGCCCAATCTTCACCTCCGAGGCGCTCACGAAGTTCACCATGGCATCAATTTCTCCCAAGTCGCTGTTGCCCTGGTTGGGCTAGCTGGCGTCGGGAGGCTGGCTGCCTTCCGCTGTCATTTCCTGTCGAGGCTCGCGACGGCGTTCTCAGTACGCTTTCTTCGTGCGAGGTTTCCGAGCTCGGAAATCGCGCTTGCTTGTGTCGTTCATTTCCAACTGATTCAAAAAACAAACGCCGGAGAGATCGATGTAGACTCCGCACAATGCGAAAGCAGGCGGTAGCAAAAGGTGGTCTTCGCCACAGTTGCAGGCACATCGGTCTCGGCCAATGGCAGCTACGCTAAAGCATCACGTGATTTAAAGGTCCAGTAGAAACGCTCGAAATAGGCCCCAAAGACGTTGTTTTATTTACAGCCAAAATACGAAACGGCAGGAGATGTTATCTGCGAGAAGGCTTACTCTACCTCTCCAAGCAAATGGCAAAGGCGGGTGGTGCCGCGTTCTCGAGAAGCATACGCTCGAAAGTTGACGATGTGCGCGGAAACTTGCAGTTTCTGGAGCCACCGTGTCTCAATAAAATAGATCTTTTACTAACTTCGCATTCGAATTTTGTCTTGATTTGTTGGGGAATTGTAGCTGAATGCCCAAAGATAATTTTAGGCAAAAAGCCAAAACTGAAAAATTTCTCGAAAAACTCGCTTTTTCGACGAGCATCTCCCCTGAATTAGAGCTTGATACATTCTACACATAAAGAGAAGTTGCATATTTTGTCCTTTAAGAAAGCAGATAAATTACGAAAAAGTCTCGGTTTACACCACACTTCTTACAATATATTAATAGCATTTACAGACCTGTAGCCAGTTTTGTTGCCATGCTAGGCTTTCCACGAGCAAACAACATGTAAACAGTGTTAAAATGGAATCTACTGAAGATGTCATTTTTAAACTTTGAATCTGGTTGTTTGATGCTGTTTTAAATCAGTCTGCCAAATTTCGTCGCTCGAAAAATATACAAGTTCACTTTCGATCCCTTCTTCCCCCCTAGTGAAGGGTGGTAATGAGATCATATGTGGACAAAGGAAAAGATGTTACTAGAACAGTTGTTCTGGAACAAATTTGTGTCGGAAATGGCTTGATCCTAAGGTTATTTTTTACGTATGAACAGATTTACTCGTAACCGTCACTACTTACGTATTTTGGTTTGTTAATTCCAAAAATGTTTTTTTCCTGCTAGTTCGTCATATCAAAGGTGATAGTTGACATATGCCTGCCGTTACATGCACATCAGAGGGGCTCGGCAAACAATGTAATATCCGTTTGAGGCCTAAGGATGAATATGGACGATCACTTGCTTAGCAGTTCATACCTAGACACTGTGCCACTTCGAGAGCCTGTCTGAATTAACGAGCTTCTAACACCATAGACTTACATGGTCATTTGTCTGAAATCTGGTGGCAGTCCGAATTAGCTGACTTTCGAAATAACGCAGGTCAAATTAATGAGTTTTTAATGTATATTTCAAAACTCAGTATGACAGGTTTTGTATTCTCTCTGACTGTGGGCTACCCATTAATGTTGGATAAAGAGAATCATGAATGAAAGGAGTCGTGTTTTCGTGTGTGTGTGTGTGTTGATAATTGCCTCGCTCTGTTTGTTAACTGTATATTTCTACAAATTGTTATAAAGCAGTCCAGTGCACAATTTCAGAAACTGTACCGAAGTTGTATTACATTTCATATTTCTGTGAACTTTTATTGCTGCCATTGTGATCGAAGATTTTTTACTATGTAACATAGAAAAATGTCATTTGCCTCAGCCAAATTGTCTTCCAGTATGACAGGAATGTTGAGCACAACCTTACCCTCCTCCCTTTTGTTATTGGTGGTGACGAAAACAGTAAGGCATTACAGTCGGTATCATAATCATATCTGGGACAAGGAGTCCGTTCCCACGCTATTTTAAAGTGCACGCATTATTTTCACTGGCTTAGGAATAAATTTTCTGCTCCGATTGCAGTCGCAGCTGCTACACTAGTAATGGGTTCTGTTTTGGTAACTATTCGATGTAACAATCAAGAAATGTCCTTGAATTCAGCAAAGTAATTATTCAGGACAATTCAGTTTCAAATGTCGGATTGCATTGCAAGTGTTGCCAAAGCATGCCTATTTTGCAGAGATTGCCATTTTAATGTTTGATTCATTTCTCTTCCAGCAGGAAGTTATGGAGGTGGCTCCATGGGAGGAAATATGATTGGTGGGAACAACTATACTTCATTCTAAAGCATTCTGAAGATGGTGGCATCAGTCTTTTTTTTTTCTTACCATTTGAAAGTCTTACAAAGCATCATGTCAGATGAGTGAAAACCGTTCATGAGCATCAATAAATAACCTGAGAAAAGAAGGGCTGCTGTGTTTGTCATCCGGTGGGTGTTTGTTTATTTATTTATACTGTCGGCCAAGTAAGGGCCTTTACAGAAGTGGAAAAAATTGAACAAAGAAAGTCTCTCTCTAAGTTTAATGACAATGCAGTATAATCACGGTATCTTTAAAATGTAACGTGGTGAACAAAGTATTTTACTCAAATTATGTGCGTCGGAAACATACCGTAAAAACCGGAACTTTTTCTAAAACAAAACCATGGCGAAAAGTCTACCCTCGTCTTATATACCGGTCATTGGTGGAAAAACTACGGTCTTACAACAATGGTCAGCTGAAGTCAACAGCCTCCATTGCCATCAGGAGCAGTGCGGTGTGTTGATATTGTCACACCGCCATTTTGCATTTCCGTTGTTGCAAAGCTATTTTGGTTAAAGCTGTTTTTTCACATTTTGTTCCAAAATTAGTGGAAGCCGATGGCAATTCGTCGCCTTCAAGAAAAACGCGATTGAGTGCGCGGAAGCTCGCGGCAACCTTTTGGCACAGCGCGAATTTGGAGTATCTGAAAAGAGCATTCTGTACTGGCGGAGGCAGAAGCTGCGTATTAGAACTTGCAGCATCCAGAAGAAAACCATTTCGTGGGCGGGCCGCAGCGTATCCAGAATTGAAAGGAAAGGTTGTGCTGCGTGCAAGATCGCAGCCGAATGCATCCGCCTGAAAGCGGTAGATTCCGCGTGCCTCTAGGCTCGCCCTGGGTGCGGCGATTCATGAGGAAGGGCTTTGCTCTATGGCGCCATACTTCTGTGTGCCAGAAACAAACACGTAGGTCGATGGGAGTGCAATACTGTTAAAAAATTGGCGGGTGTACATACGAGCAGCATTTTAATGAAAATAAACACTGACCATTGTGCAGCCTGTTGAGTTGCATTTGTTTCAAGGTAAGGTTGTCTTTCGGTACTTTTTCTATTGAAAACGTTTTTCATTTTTAGAATTGGTTAGGGGGTCGACCTATATTCCTGTGTGACCTATAGTCCGGTTTTTATGGTACATGGTCAGACACTTATGAGAGAAGATGAGAGCCTCTAAACCTGCAGTAGCACTGACAGAGGAATGTTCATTCCATTAATCTTTGGAAAGAAAAGCTATATTTGAAGGTATCATTGTCTGTACCCCAAATAGTTCATTTTGTACTCCAGGCAACATTCAGAGAAATCCTTGGGTGACATTTTCGTTATTATTGGTGCAAACTAACAGGGTGTCTAGCAACCTGGAATTTTCAGGGAAATTTCGTGCATTTGGAGAAAACAAAGGAATCGTCTGGGATGCCATCAAAAGGTTCGCAAGTACCTGAAATTAACACAAGTGCCTGGCATGATACCTGTGTAAATGGCATGACACCTTTTCGTTTCATATGCACAAATTGTTGGCATCAAAATGTGCGCCATGAGATTCATTTTGGAAACGCTGCTCTGCTCTCCAAGCTAAGCTCAAAGGTGATGCAGAAACCAAGACAAATATAGGATAGTTGCTGTGTGGTTCTATCTATGATGGCAATGTTGCCAAAAGCTGCTACTTGAAAATCCTCTCATGCCTGTCCCATGGCAATGCAGCTGTATACCGTATTTACTCACGTAATGATCTCTTTTTTTCTGAAAAAATTGACGCAAATTGTAGGGTTGCGATCATTGCGCGGAGTAAATTTTGCACAAAAAATTTGAGCATCGAAAATGCAAACAAGTTGCAGGTCAGACTTCTTACAATAGCTATCACGATTGTAACCAAAAATAGAAGTTGAGTAAGGCTTGCCTTTGTAATAAATGCACACATTACACAGGTATCACATGGACTGCACATTGCCCTTTTATTTTTTCTTAATCAAAAATTTTTTCAAGAGTCCGAATCCTCACTGTCGTTGCTGCACGATTCGTTGTCGGAAACGGCAGTGTCATCGCTGGGGGCATCTTCGTGGTAAGAAAGTCGTCTTCCGTTTCATCCAGAGCGTTGGATATGCCAGTTTTCTTACTCTTGGCCACCACCTGGTCAGGGATACCGCTCCACGCTCCGACAATCCACGAGCAAAGCACCTCCACAGACGGTCTTCTGATTTTGCCGCTTGGCGTCAGATCATGTTCACCCGCCTCTTCAACGTGAAGAAACTTGCCCGTTTTGGGTCCGCAGGAAGCCCGGCAAGTTTTGTTCGTAGCCATCGGCTTCTCACGCTGCTTTTTCCAATACCGTATTCGAATTTCGTCGACGCCAAAATGTCTGGTCGCAGCACGATTGCAGTGCTCCAGCGCATAATCAATAGCCTTGAGCTTGAACGTGGCCGTGAAACGTGCGTACCACCCGATGGTGAAATGGCACCGACACATGATCACAAAGCACTCCGCAGACTCAAAATTGCGTACACGAGCTTTCATAGAGCATGCAGGACGGAGACACTCCATTTCCATGCAAGTGCTTATATTATTTTTGTCAAGAATTATGCAAACGTGTTTGCTGCGGGTTGACTACAGGTCAACTAACAGGCGGCTGCCGCTGTAGCAGTGCGGGACATCAGAACAAAAATGGCGGCTGACAGAGCAAGCCGAACGTAGCCCGGCAAGTTCGGGGTACGATCATTACGCGGAGAGTAAAAAGAACAGAATTTTGAGGTCAAAATTCAGGGGTGCGATCATTGTGCGAGTAAATACGGTTAGTGTCAGCATAGGGTGCCTTGTAAAAGGCCTGAAAGAAAAATTTGTTCAATATGACTTAAGGCCTTCATGGTTCATCAGCAGCGAAACTCGCCGTTGTTGATTGCATAGGCAGTAACAAAAATTAAAGCAAGGGCATCATTGTTCCTGAACAGGAAGTGACATTTTCCTGTTTTTCTTTTTGGTGTCAATGGACCAGGAATGCTGTAGATTATCATTGCCATTCCCCTTTTTTCAGCCTCTTCAGTGGTTCGGGAATTTTTCCTGAAAGTCTGGGAACTTGAAAGCAGCTTGTTAGATATCCCGGGTAATATCTGCCATAGTTCGTGCCTAGAGAGAGAGATGAATGTTTTAAAGGGTTGGCTCAAGGCCTAACGGGGGTAAGGAAGGTAGGGAAGAGCTAGGTGCGACTCGCCATGGAAGCCTTGCAAGCAAAGCTCTACAGCGTGCCTCGAATATGTGGGTTCGATGCAGGCAAAATGCTAGAGGCTCTTGTATTGTACGATGTCGGTGCGCGTCAGGTGCTCGAAATTATCTGCAACCCTCCACTAACGCATCCCTCTTAGCCTAAGTTAGCCATTAGTTGCAGCATAGCTGGCTGTTCCCTGGGGCAGGTGTCTAGGCAAAGGGTAATGGAGGGTCTAAGAAAGGGGCTCGTTTGGTGACATTGCTTCAACAGCCGTTGATCCCCTTCAGGACTATGCTGTAGAAGGCTCGGAACGGAACCCATGGGGTTGGGAGCGGTGATAAGTTGTGCTCTCCTTGCCAGCCCGTGGGCCGGCTCATTGCTTGGATTCTCGTCATGACCTGGCACCTACTCGATACAAATTCAAGGCAGATTTATTATGCATCTCCTCATTAATTATATATTCACTTTTCATCCCCTGCATATTCGTGCTTATGTGTTACTGCATTTGTATTCAGGTCAATGCTTTTTCGTCCAACTGTTTTCTCTCATACAACTCTCTCTTACAGTTTTGCTATAGTGTACTTCCTGCTTCTGTACTTGTCCACACTCCTCTGTAATGCCCGCGGGTCCTAAGGATAGTATAGGTGACAGCGTGTAAGGACATCGCGTGACCTTTCCTTTCACGGCCGCCTGCACACAGCCTAGAGGCTTGGCAAGACCATCCCGCCTGAACGGTCATCATACATTTTCAATTTAGTCGCACGACTCGGTTATCATGCGCAGTAAATGTGATTGAAAGCCTTCACTTTTTTAGGAGACCTGTTAACCCAGTTGCAAGTGTTCAGGAGACTAGCACAAAGGAGGACAAATAATGGCTGCCTAAGGAGTCGCACTATCATTCAGCCAGTAGAAGGTCACGGTGTTTTCTGCTGATAGGGGGCCATGAAGTCTCCATTAAGGTCTCTGTATGTGGAAAATCGCATGTCGCATTTGGAACTCCCCGAAAGGAGTCTTTAGAAGCTCTTTTTCTTAGAATGTAACTACTTGAGTTTGTCATCACTCTAAGGCAGGAATGAGCCACGCATAACTAACCCTTTGCAGAGGAGCGCAGTTGAGATACAGGCCGGATGTCGTGTGCACGTGCTAAAACTTTAGCATCCAAGCTTAAGCTACATCCAGAAATTGTCGCTGTTTTCTATGACTTATAAGAAGCCGCATAACGCGCAAGGGCGAGGACCTCGTGTGTCTGCGATCATGTATTCATTTTCAGGCCTATATGCTTGCTTCCAACTCTTGCTCCCGTTGTTTAGCGCAGATGCTCGTTGAGTTTTCTGGCTAAATGTGCGTCATTTGCACACTGTAGACTTGCTGTGCACCTGAGTTCGGAGCAGTGGTTTCTCTGCAAAGCAATGAAAATGCCAAATCAATGAGAGAAACTTACCATGCTTTCTCTAAAGCATGACATCTGTGCAATCATTATGACTTTCTCGCATTTGTGCAAAAATTATTGGGGTACTACCATTGGTTATCCTCAAGCCGATTGTGTGATCGGGTTTGCAAGGCAACACCAGAGAAAAGGCGGCCTCCTTCACACGTGCTTCCAGTTGAAGTACGCTGAGGAGGTTGAAATACGAGTGCCCTCTTAGTGCATTATCTTATCTTATCCAACACCATTGTACTGCATAGGGCAGTTAATTTTTTATGTTTTCAAGACTCAGCAGATATCCGCAGTTGACAATGCATGACTTCTACAAGAGGAATGCGATCCCCGAAAGCTGCTGTATTTATTTATTTGTTTTTTTTACAGATATTGCCAAATCGATCCGTGATGATTGCAGGAAGACCACATACAGGGATTTTCACCTAAGACTTTACAGAACTTTTAAAAATAGGCTTTTTGAGTTACAAGAGCGCTTTTTTCACCATAGCATTCTCAGCGGGTGTAGTATAACGCAGAATTCAACTGAGACATGCTTAGTAGCAGGCTGGTTAATATTGAATAGTTAACTTTTTAACTATTACTGTTAGGCTCCGTAATTATTGAGAGGCGTGTAGCCCACCGTAAGTAATGTCCATTTATGTTTTTTATAATTCCGGAAACGCAGTTGCCGTCAGCGCTGTGGCGCAACAAACTGGCTACATCGCGGCAGAATACATGCGCTTTCGAGAAACTCAGGCAAAGCAACCTCTCTAATGCAAGTAACTCGTTGAAACAGCCCATTGGGTCACTCCGAGTGATATCGGGGGGGGGGGGGGGGGGGGGTCTACGGCGAGATGCCGCAAGCGGGAAATGAATGGGGAGATGGCCACCGACTCGGGCAGCAGAATTAGGCTACAGTGCTCTAGAATATGGGTAGTGGGTTCAGGAGCCGGCGCGCTCCATGCGATGCAGTGAGGCGGCGAGTGTCGACAGGTCCCGGATGTAAGCGGTGGCGCTGTTGTAGCGTGGGCTGTAGGCTCGGCGCGCCCGCGCGCGCGGCTAGCAGTCCCGCCAAGCTGCCTGCAGCTGTTTGTTGCTTTTTGTGCGGTGCATTTTTCCTCTTTGTGAGTTCGCGGCGTTAAGACTACGGTCATGCCGAATCGTCGGCGTCAACGGCATTGTTTTGCTCCCGGGTGCAAAACGGGATACCAGTGGACGAAAGGCGATCAGCCGTCGCTCTTCGCTGTGCCAAAGGATGAGAACCGACGGAAGCAGTGGGAACGCAACCTTCATCGAAAAGATAAGGTTTTGGACGAAAACTGCTGTATGTGTGAGCTACATTTCGAGCCATCATGCATTGTGAGGGACTTTATACACATCATTGACGGCAAAGAAGTCCGCATCCCGCGTGGAAAGCCGGAACTTTTACCTGATGCGGTGCCAACTTTGCTGCCGAGCTATCTGTCAAAGAAAACACCGCTACAGAGACCACCTAGAAAGAGGAAAAGCACAAGTACATATCCTAATGAAGCGAAAAGACCACAAAGTAATGCTTCCGACGTTAACAAGGAATCGAGGTGTCCGGGCATTGACACTGGAGAGTAGCGTGTTGGCGAACGACCAAGTCCCTTGTGAAGTTGACGAAGCATCGGTGCCGGACGATTTTTCTAAACTGGATGTTCCTTCAGAATACTGGAGCTGCCATCGCATACCTGATTACAGTGGTACTGTGTACTGCAAGCTAAGAATGGGCGAAAATCAATGCGTGGAGCCAGAGAGTTTGCAGTGAGTTTACTGCAATTTGTGACAAAGGAGGGTTGCTCTACCCGTCTCGTGTGCTTTTTTTTTATGGTGAGAAGGCTGGAAAACCTTTTCATAACTTTTTTTAGTCAGGAAAAGCTGTGCAGTAACAGCATAGTAGATGTTATGGTGCTGGGAAAATCTCAGATTTCATGTGGTGTAGGGTGCAGCCAGCACTCAGAAGCGCTCACAGTCAGCATTCTCAAGTTTTATGTTTTGACAAGGCTGCATTTTTATGTTAAATCAATCAATGAGTCGCGAGAAGCTCGCAGGAAAAAGAAGCTTCATGCTAAGATGGGCAAATAAGTGCTCATAGTCGCGCGGCTAAATGTACTGTGCAAACAAGAAAACACGGCATTCCTTTGAGAAAACCAAGAATATGTCTCACACTGTGCATAGTTGGAGCGCTGCAATAAAGGAGTGCTTTGTTTTATAAAAGTTATTTTATCTTGTCTTGCATTCATCAGCGTTTATACATCGGCGGCAATTGACCCTTCGTTTTGATGAAAAAAATGCATGCATCAAAACAACAAATAAAACAGGGGCATGAAATCTAAAGTTCGACGAAAACTCGTCCGGTCAGGTAGAAGATTCATGTAAAAAGGAAAGGAACGCCGACCAAAGGTTGTTAGAAAAAAAGACTTTTCGGCTTCCCTACGGAAGCCTTGATCAGAGTTATCAAGGCCTCCATAGGGAAGCCAGAACGTCTTTTTTAACAACAACCTTTGGTCGGCGTTCCTTTCCTTTTTACAAAACAGAGGCATGCATACTACACTTAAAATTATCGCATTCACATGTAGTACGCTGTACACACAACGGTCTCTAAGTGAAGCGTTTTTTTTATTCCAATTTCTTGTTGCCCCGCCCCTCTACTAAAACACTTCCGATGGCTCAAGCTGGAGTACACTCGGCCACGTTTGCCGACAGCTTCGAGTTGGCCGCTGGATAACGGGGCCGCTCGTCCGCACCACCGCGCTATCGGCTGTTGGCTACTACTACATCTAATTTTCTTTATTCGCCGACAATATCTGTGTACAGCTTCACCTATTTGTAGGACCTGTTTTAAAAGACAGAGCCTTGCTTATTTCAAGACGATTCTATGCACAGCGCGCATCCAAGGCGCGGCGCGCCGCATTTCATACAGCCCATGCTCTGGTGGCGCCATCTGGTATCGTCGACACAAGTCGCCTCACCGCTGGCCGCTCCCTAAACCCACTACCCATATTCTAGAGCACTGTAATTAGGCTCCCGTGTGCCCCGGCCTCAATTGCCTGGGAACCACGAACGCGCGTGGTTTAACGCGCGCACATATACGTAGTATGAACAGAGATGGGCATCCTCACGAGGGCGCCCTCACCCTCACCTCATGAGGATTTAACTCTGTGAAGGTGAGGCAGGATGGGCGCACGAAAATTCGTGAGGACGAGCGTGAGGGAGGAAAAATTGTGAGGCGAGGGAGGGAAAATATGAGGTGAAGGAGCACAAGATGCACTGTCTAAGGGTGGTGGCCCGAACTGCACTCCGGGCTAACATTTTTTGCCTGTGCAGAACGTTATGAATTCCCATTTTAAAGCGCTAGTTCTTAGGGTGAAGGTTCCCGGGGAAGACGTAGTATATCTGCAGTCTGGAGGTACACGAGGTGAACAGGAAAGACGGGGAGCCGCACGTCTTCTCCGTCGCCGCGATGTACTACACCACACTGGCAATGCTATGCCGAAAAAAGCGCTCTTCTGGCTCAAAAAGCCTGTATTTAAATATTGTGCACGTAATCGCGCCTGATTTTATGGACCAAATTTCTTGCAGGCATGGTAGGGAATCGACACTCAGCAAAAAATCACGGGCGGTTTAGCTTGGGGTTAACCACGAATTATCTTGCGCTAGCATCATTAGCCCTGGTTTTGCACAGTTTTTCTTGACTTTCTATACTTTTGCTTGGCCGGAACTGGCTTACTGTGGTTGACATATCATATCATGCAAGTTTGCCTGATATTGCGTCAGTTTAGACTTGTAATGTGGTAGAATTGGCCAGTCTCTACACTCACAGATGCCTAGGAGTCCTGATTCCTCTCCTGGTGCAGAGGTCTACGCGCCACTTACTTGAAATGGCAGTTGCTGCCATCGGTGGGGCTTGTGAGATTCATGTTGTTCCTGGAGAATCTTTCGTGACTAATCATTAATTGAACTGCCACGGTGAGCAGTTTGCTCACAGTCTGGTGGGAAGCTTGTGATACTGTCACAACGTGACGTGACCAAGGTGGCCCACGAGCTAGAAGGCTTCGGACAGATAGGCAACCGCTTTTCGGTGGAGTGGAAGGTCTAGGGCACTAAAATGGCAACCACTGGAATCGTTCTCCCCAGACTATAGTGAACTAGAATACTGGTCTAGTGGCGCGAACGGAGGCGCGCGGCAGCGGAGCAGCTGAAGTAAGACTCCTCTCCTCGCCGCAAGGGGCGCTGCCGCGCCTTTTACTAGCTCCGCGCCTCTGCCGCCGTGCTGACCGGGCAGTACGAACGGCTCAACACTTGCTCTTTCGTGCCTCACTGCTGGTGTTCTAGGTTCCAGTTCTGCATCTGTTGACAAGCTTCATTTATTTCTGTCGCACCTAGCTGAGTGCGTGGGAAAACCAGACTAATGGAACGAAAGGCTTTTATAAGCTAGTCGACAGCTACAGGAACTAGTAACACTGTCTATAGCGTACGTGTTGTCACTGTTGGAGCACCTAAGAACGTGTAAGTTTCAGTTACCTGATGACAAGTAGAGTGAGCCAGGATCCGGCTAGGCATCTTATCAGAATTGCGCGCCAATTTTCGTTCTGGCCGCAATACCCGTATCCAGCGCGTAGTTATACTGGAATCTTCTTTGCATTTAACAACCTTTCCCACTCAGTTTCTATGGGAAACCTCGAGCCTGGCATCCTCATTGACATTTTGTATGCAGATGCTGGCCAGCAAAGCTGTCTCAGTGGCACGCAGGAGCTTGATGATAAATTCCAGATGCAGGCAACATGCAGATGCAGCACGCGCAGTATCTGTCTCAAGGAAATGGCGCAGTATCTGTCTCATATATCGCTGGACACCTGAACCGCGCCGTAATGGTTGGATAAAGGAGGGAGTGAAAGAAGAAAGGAAGAAGGAGGTGCCGTAGTGGAGGGCTCCGGAATAATTTCGACCACCTGGGGGTCTTTAACGTGCACTGACATCGCACAGCACACGGGCGTCTTAGCGTTTTGCCTGCATAAAAACGCACCCGCCGCGGTCTGGTTCGAACCCAGGAACTCCGGACCAGTAGCCGAGCGCCCTAACCACTGAGCCACCGCGGGGGGTCAAGCGCAGCACTTAATCCTGGAAATACCGCCACACCACTCCACTTGCACTGTAGCATCAAGCGACAGGAGGCAAATATTATAATAGAGAAGCTTGGGCGTGTTGGTGGTGGATCATTCTTAAAACACAGCGCTAACAATTCGAGGGCGCAGAGACAATGGGGCGATCGAAAGAAACGCGAACAGAGCGGAGCCTATAGGCGCTCCGCTGTTCGCATTTCTTTTGATCGCGCTTTTACTTCGGTGGTAGCTAAATGACGCCAGAGTCGTCCGTAATGTTTTCTAGGGTGACTCTAACGTCTTTTTCTTACCACCGAGGTAAAAGCGCGATCAAAAGAAATTCTGACAGCGGAGCGCGCGGTGCCGGGTTCTTCGTGTTTCTTTCCATCGCGATCGACAGTACACACGAGCGCTCGTGTGTACGTCTCGTCTATGTGCACTCGTATTGTTAGCGCTGTTTCGTATTGTTAGCTGCACGGTTATGTAGAAAAAAAAAGATGCCGCCTTGAAGACCGGCTGTGAAGCGTGTCTGAATTTGCTTCTAATGACTATAGAAGCGACAGCGAACCCAAGCCAGCCGAGTTCACTCGCATGAACGACAAGGGTGACTTTCGTCCCTCTGAAGGGCCCCCTCTACAAATTGTAGCTGACCTGGAAAATACTTGCATGGCATGCTTTAGTCTCCTATAAAGCTTGATATTGTACAGGTGTTTAAGGCTATAGTACCTAGCTATCACTACTTTTT
Organism: Amblyomma americanum; assembly: GCF_052857255.1. NCBI lineage: Eukaryota > Metazoa > Arthropoda > Arachnida > Ixodida > Ixodidae > Amblyomma > Amblyomma americanum. The sequence goes on along the minus strand of NC_135501.1, from coordinate 122,446,075 downwards.
ACATAACAAAACCGCCTTCCATTTTTGAACGATCGGAAGTAAAAAGATTCTGAGTATTAGAAAATTAGTCGGTGCGCTTAGACCATGAAAGGAACTTATAATTAGGGTGAAATTCCCTTGCACATAATTTCGGCTGGTTGCTCGAAGAATGTGCCTGCCAGGAAGCCAAGATTTGCTGTAATTATTATTTTACAAATATTTGCACTTACAGGGAAGCCTTGCCTAAAATTGGGGTAAAAATGTTTTTAACCGTGGGTAAATTTTTGTGAACAAAATGTGTTTCTGAAGCCGCTGAACCGCTTCAGGAAAAGTTATTTGGGAGATCACTCGTTCAGTGCTCTCACAGATGAATCACTAGGGCAGCTCAATAGTCGCATGTAAACAAAATCAGCTCAGTAAGAGATGCACCTAAACAAATTACATCCACCAGCAAAACTATGAGCATTTCGCATTGCCCTTTGTCGGTAGCAGACGACACAAAGCGACGCAATTTTACATCATCGCCAAAATGCGCAAAGGGGCACGGTGAGGAAAAAAGGTGCCTATAGGGTTACGTTGAAGTTAGTTGAAGCCAATGGCATGCAGGTTTCTAAACTAGGAGCGTATTATGCACCCCATCGTTACGACGATGCGGAGAAACATACACAAGCTCCTGAAGCAGCAGCGACGGCGCCGCTAGAAAAAGTTGCAGTGGCGTCATCTGGTGGCTGCTACGCCAAAGAGCACGCCCGCGCCCTCCCGTTTGCGCACTAGACCAGTAATTCTAGTTCACTCTACCCCAGACTCGAGCTTTAGCAATCTCGGAAGGCAACCGTACCGACAAATCCCTGACAATCGTAACGAACTCGCAAATGGCAAGTCGAAATTACATGAATAGCAAAATAGGGAGCAGAGCGCTACGCATTATAGACACCCACCCTGACAAAAACATTAAACACACGATTACCTGGATGCCAGGGCATACAGCGGTAAAGGGAAACCAAGTGGCTGATAGAGTGGCTCGAGGGCATACAAGCCGAGCACCCTATGCATACAGCCACGAGGAACCCGAACCTGTAACCCTAAAATATTCAGACATACTGAATTACTACAAAGGTCTAAGAAGAAGATATCCACCACCCGACGCAAGACTAAGCAGGGAAGACGCAGCTGCATGGAGATTAATCCAAACAGACACCTTCCCCGACCTAAATATCTTAAGCAAAATGTTTCCTACACAGTACGAGGCAAGATGCCCATGGTGTGGTGACAAACCAACACTCTACCATACGTCATGGGCCTGTCAAAAGATAGAGCTGCCGATCATTATGATAGTCAATAACCCGAATATGGAACAGTGGGAGGGTATGCTGACCAGCACACACCTTGAGACTCAAAAGGGTCTCTGATAAATAGAGTGCGAGGCGCAGCCATTCTCAGTGGAGCTTTAGACTAGGGCCCCAACCCTATAACAAGATAGAGTGTCAACCGAAGAAGGAATACACCATCTGTAGCCATCAAAAACGAATTTGAGAGCTCAATAAATGTCCTTTCCTCTTTCCTCGGGAAGTTAGTGATTACCAATATTCAGTCCAAATGCTGCATTTTAGCTACTTGTTTGATTTTGAAGTGACCTTAATATTAAGCGACAGCATAAGAGCCTCACTGCAGCCGAGAGCCGGCATCGCACTGGGAGAATACACTAAAGAAAAAAAAAAGCTTAATAGCTGGGGGAGCGAGATCCGAACCTCGCGGCGGCGCTAAAAAATCACCACCGCGCTGGCCGCTGCTTCAGACCACTACGCCATCGCCACAGATTTTTTTTAAGCATGGTATTTATAACATTAAAAATATAGTTTATTTACATTAATTATATTATTTACAAAGCATTTAGGAAATTCCACGAAACACGTCGCAAATAGGCCACCTCATGCTCCGAAATCTTGCCGAATCTAATTTCTAATGCCTCGGCTCGTTTTTTCCTCTTGTGTTTGTTATATTCCGGGTGCATTTTGTTTTTGGCGGGGGGGGGGGGGGGGAGTGAAAACATCAGATTTTGTCTGTCCGGTTTTATTCCAACTTTAGTCAGAATGGCTCTTCCTGTCCTCGTGGATTACCCGCAGCGGTGGCTCAGTGGTTAGCGCGCTCGGCTACTGATCTGGAGCTCAAGGGTTCGAACCCGACCACGGCGGCAGCGTTCGACGGAGGCGAAACGCTAAGGCACCCGTGTGCTGTGGGATATCAGTGCACGTTAAAGATCCCCAAGTGTTCAAAATTATTCCGGGGCCCTCCACTACGGCACCTTTTTCCTGTCTTCTTTCACTTCCCCTTTATCCCTTCCCTTACGGCGCGGTTCAGGTGTCCAACAATATATGAGACAGATACTGCGCCATTTCCTTTCCCCCAAAACCAATTATTATTATTATTATTATTATGTCCTCGTGGTGCTAAGTTTCAATTTGAGAGGTGCGCACCGCCTCCGCAAATTCTGCCCATGTGTTGTGTACCCCTAGAGCGATTAGTCTCTCTGTGGATGGGCACATGGGCAGAAGCAGTGCTCTTTTTACGCATTTTCACATTAGAGACTCAATCTTTTGTTTTTCCACCGCTCCCAAATCTATATACGGCGTTGCGTAGCTCATCCGGCTGAATATGCACGCCTGTACCAGTCTAATCAATTTTTTCCTTTAACCCTCGGCCCCTGCTGGCCACCCGCCTAATTAGGCTCAGGGTCTGCATAGCGTGATTCTCCAGACTTCTGATAGTCTCGCCATTATGTTCGTGTGACTGGAGAATCAGGCCCAAGATTCTGATTTGCTCGACTATTGGTACCTCCTTACCCGTCATTTTAATTTTGGTCTCCGACGGTGGCTTGCACCTTAAGTGCTTCAGATTATATATAAGTAATTTTGATTTCTGCGACGAGCACGCTAGGCCTCTCTCGGCCGCGTACTCGACTATGATGTCGGTGGCGGCCTGGAGCAGGTTTTCGACGGCCGAATCACTTCGTCGGTCGACCCAAAGGATAATACCATCCGCAAATATACTAAATTTTAATCGCTCGAGCTTTGCCAATTGCTCGGGGAGCTCTTTCATAGCCACATTGAAGAGTAGTGGAGACAGCACCGATCCCTGGGGCGTACCCTTACTCTTTAGCTCAATTGCGGGGGATTCCAGCAGTTGGAACTTCATGCAGGCAGTTCTGTCCGTCAGGAAGTCCCTGATGTACCGATATGTCCTGGTACGTACATTAACCTTGTTCAGCCCTTCCAGGACCGCCTCATGCTTCACGTTGTGGAAAGCCGTCGTGAGGTCCAGCCCCAAAATGGCTTTCGCATCTTTAGACCTTGAGTCTGTAATGTCATGTTTGATTTGGAGCATGACGTCCTGCGTACACAATTAAGTGAGGTCGGAACCCGACCATCTCATGTGGCCACAGATCGCCCTGCTCCATGAAGCTCATCAGTCTGGTCTGGACGACGTGCTCCATAAATTTCCCAACGCACGAAGTTAAGGAAATTGGTCGAAAATTTGCTAATTGAGGAGGCTTTCCTGGTTTCGGTATTAAAATAATGCTTGCCGTCTTCCGCTGTTGTGGGAGCTCACCTTTTTCCCAACATTCCTGCATGCCGTTAGATACCTAATGGAGTCATCTTCTAGGTTCTTGAGCATTTTGTTCGTTACCCCGTCAGGGCCAGGAGCCGACCTCGTTTTAAAGGGCCACAGAAAGGGATGTTTGAGCTTGGCTTTAAAATGCTTGCACTATGTAGAGTACAGGCCACCGAGCGTCCATGCCGCGTACGAGACCTCAAAAGCGAGCGGGAAATTTACATATTTTTAAAAACTCCCGCTTTCGCACGCAAACCTGGCAGACGACGTCACGTGTTGCAAATGACGTCAGCAGCCGGGGGTTATCATTGGTTCAAAGCGCCAAACTCTTTCAGACGTCACGCGCTAACGCGGCCGCGGCCACTCCGCGCGCACCGCAGCCAGCGAAGGCAGGGGAGTGTACGAGTGAGTGGGGCCGGCGGAGGAGCGCCTCCGTTTTGGCGTGCGAGACAGGAAAAGGCGCGAAGACGTAGAAGTTCAAATTTTGTCTGCATATAATGGGTTTATGGGGGTTGAACGTCCCAAAGCGACTCAGGCTATGAGAGACGCCGTAGTGAAGGGCTCCGGAAATTTCAACCACCTGAGGTTCTTTAACGTGCACTGACATCGCACAGTACATGGGCCTCTAGAATTTCGCCTCCATCGAAATTCGACCGCCGCGGCCGGGATTGAACCCGCGTCTTTCGGGCCAGCAGCCGAGCACCGTAACCACTCAGCCACCGCCACGGCTTGTCTGCATATAACTCAGCTCCCACAACACGCATTAAAATAATTCTTGCTGGGGGATACTTATGAACCGTCGCCTTTTAACATCTCAGACATAGCACACCTTTATTGAGACCCCCTTTCTGGGTCCCTTTAAGTCTTACACCCTCTGTCCTCACTTCCGCTTCTGTGATGGGGGCGTCCAGCGCCTCGTTAGGCGCTCCACCATAGTCAGGACGTGGAGTTCGCGAAGTTTTCCCCACGTACGTCTCAATTAATTTCTTCATGAAATCATCATCGTTACCTTCGAACGCGTGCCTCGTTTTGGCCAATCTTATACCGGATTGCGTCTTCGAGTTTTCAGGGTTCAGCAAGTGCCGGAGGAAGTTCCCCGTCCTGGGGGTGCACGCACCAATGCTCAAAAGGCAGACAGCTTGGGAGGATACGCGTGACCCAGGGCTCACCTTGCACACGGACCCCCAGAGTCCAACAAGGGTGGGCAATAGCGTCAGTAAGGATACATCTCCAGACTTGACATTCTCGAAAAACGCAAAAGGTTTGGAATGGCACAATTCGGATCAAAATTTTGGCAACGACCACTACATAATTTTTTCCATACCGAAAGAAGGCCTTAAAACGCGCAGGGCTCGTGCGCTGGCCGTCGTTGAGTGGGATCGATTTAAATATATCAGGAGGGCTCAGGAACTGGAGCCCATCACAAATATCGAGGAATGGGTGACGGCGCTCAAATCGGACGTTAGAGAGGCGACAAAAACGCTAGAAGGGGATAACGTCCCGGAGATTGCGGACAGCCGTCTTCTGCATATGTGGGAAGCTTAAGCAAAGCATGGAGCGTCGTCTCAAAAAGCAGAAATGGAACCGCAACCTCAGAAGGAGGATTGCAAGACATAATAAGGAAATCGGAGATTATACTTTCAAATCGTGCACACAAAATTGGGACAAGTGTGACGAAATGGAGGGGAGCAAAGATAACGAAGCGCGACTTCTGCCCCAGACAATGGCGCCGGCCGCGGATCCAAAAAGCGCGCGCTAACACGTGACCACAGCGCCTCGGCCAATGAGAGGCTCGGTTATCGGGCGGCGCGCTAGGAGAGAAGGGAAGCCGGAAAGTTCAAAACTTTTCGTTACTTTTGCTTCATTGAGAGGCTTTAAGTGAACTTTGTTAGCCGATTTGTCGGACTATGCACTACATCATTTAATACGTATCATTACTCGCCGATGCACCTTACTACGCATTTCATGGTCGCATTTTATCTTCTCTCCTTTTTAATTGTTTCATTTTACTTTTCCCGCACCACTCCCCTTCCGCCTTTATCTCCCAAATTTCCTTCCTCACGCAGAGCAGCATGCCGGTGATTTTTAAACGTCGGCTAAATTCTGTTTTCTTTTTTCATTAAAGGGTTGCTCTCGTCTTGAGAGTAACACCTGTGGCACCGCTCGCCGAATCACGCGCTCAGAGTGGACAAGGACAAAATAAAAGGTTGCTGACTGGCAAAGCCTCGCTAGCCGACATCATGCCTGCACAGCGTGCCGGGCCCTCGCGGCGAACGATTTGCAATCGAAGGCAAGCAGAGGCTGATCATCCGGCTGATATAGCTCGGAGACAAGCTGCGTTACAGCGAAAACGTGTGGCGACGGCTTACAGCTAATCTGAGGCAAAACTGAAGCGAAATTCGGCCCTAACCTTGCTTAACCATGGTGTAGCCGAGCTTTTCGTTCGTATTACTAGGTTCATCCGGGTCGAACCACAGCTAATGTTAATATGCTGTGAATATGTGAATATGCAGGGCGTGAGCAGTAAAATGCATTGTGGGGAGTCTTTCCTATTCGTTTATATTTCATTTGGCCCTGGCGTCAATCGTGAAGAGAGCAACAGCAAGAAGGGAAGCAAACGGCCAATCAGAGACGAGGCCGATCTAGTCGCCGCTGGCCACCCTCCTGCCGTCGCATGTAGTCCGGCTGTGTCACGCGGGTACACTATTCTAATTCTGAAAGCACAAGAAACATACACTCGCCAAAGAAAAATATTTAACACATGACGTTTCGAGACCCGTACGGGTCCCTTGTTCACAATGAGGATGGGCGAAATGGGCCGCTACTTATAAGCGGACTTGACTGCACAGTGTGACGACCCCCCATAATGCGCAGGTCCACACGGGACGGAGAGGCAAAGAGACACCGTATGGGTCAGTTTAAACAAACAGATATATTCAATAATTTTACATGATTATGATTCAGAGGCTGGGGCGTCCGAGCTTACGTGCCGACGACTTCATGGGGACGATGGAGGGGCTCCGGAGTTGAGCTCGAACGGTTGCTGGCAGAAGCTGCACGCCGTCGGGCTTCGGCGCTGAAGGCACCCTTGGCGAACGATGTCGTCCTGAGCGTCTTTCTTCCGTACTCCTTGTCGATTTTTATATCCTCTTATCCCCACACTCCCTAGGGTGAGGACGCCCACGCCGGAGTGGGAGGGGCCTAGGGCTTTCACTTGGGCGCACAAACACACCACCGCTCGCCCCCCTCACGTGTTGAGTCCGAGGGAAAGAAGGTTGTCGTCGAGGTAGCGTCGGCTGTGGTAGACGGTCTATGGCCCGCTGACGGTTCCCGCGGGTCACCGACCTCCGTTCTCCATCACATGACACTCGCCACTCAAGGCCGGAACGCGAGGTCATTAAAAGGCCGGGAAAGTGGTCCCGTGTCCTGGGATGTGCTCGGGAGGGTTGGTGATGATGCCAGCCGTCTTGTCACGGGGCCAGGCCCGCCGAAACGAGGCCCCTTTGTCCCCGGCACGACCAGGGCAATTGGGGAAGATAGCGCCCGTCTCCCCGCGGCGGCGGCGGCGGCGGCGTTCGACTCGTGCCGACACTATGGAAAGGGGGTCCGGTTGTGCTTAAACCCCTTCGTTTTGGTCGTTCACTCTCAACGAGTATGGCTCGGTAATTGATGATGCCGCTGTCACCTGGGTCGTCTCCGTGCGGTCTATGGCGGCAGGCCCGAAAGCAATCCCACTCAAGTTGCTTGCAGCCATATACAGTAGAAACATGTGTTCTGGCTGCTTCCAAAACGAGACCGGCTGTCGCCGATCTCCTCTCTTCCAGCTGAATTGTTTTCCCTTGAGTGCTTTCGCCGCCACTGAGGGCTCCGTCTACGCCGCGCCGTCGAACGCGGACCCTCGTAGCACACACAAGGAACGTCACAACAGTGAGTGGGCGTAGATATCGGGGAGATTCCCTCTCGTCCTGTTGATACCATTCTTGGTCGTCTGTATGTAAAATGATTCGAGAAGTAATCATAAGTGTGAGGCTCTGGTGAGGCTCATACAAGTGAGGCTCTGGCGACGAATATCTGCCAAATACGGCGTTCGAATTGCGCACGTACGTCCAGCAAGCTGAAACAGGCAGCTGTGTCACGTGAACCACCGCCTAGAGCGCACATGTTACCCCGGCGTTGTATACAAGATCCCCTGCAAGGATTGCGATGTATCATACATTGGCGAGTCAGGCGACTTTAAAAAGAAGAATAAGGGAACACAAGAATGACGTCAAGAAAGGTCGCACTTCCTCCAACGCACTTGCAGAGCATGCCCAAATGATGCAGGCACTCCATTGACTGGGAGAACGCCACAAGGCTTGGACACGAAGAAGCCTTTATCTTCACGATTACTTCTCGAATCATTTTACATACAGACGACCAAGAATTATATCAACAGGACGAGGGGAATCTCCCCGATATCTACGCCCACTCACTGTGCAGTCAAGTCCGCTTATAAGTAGCGGGCCCATTCCGCCCATCCTTACTGTGAACAAGGACCCGTACGGGTCTCGAAACGTGATGTGTTAAATATTTTTTCTTGGCGAGTGTATGTTTCTTGTGCTTCCAATATGCTTCCGTCGCCTCGCAGATAGGATTCTGTCGAACCCTTGATTATTATACTATTCTAATTCGTTGCAGAACCGCCGCCTATAAATTCCTTGCCGAGATTGCACTAGCGTCGCAGGCGAATAAGACGCGTCCCCGTGCTCCATCATTCGACGGCGGCGGTTCTTCTGTGGCCGCGGGACGCACCATGAGCATGTTTGTGCAACGACCAGCGTGGCAGCAGCGACGAATGGCAAAGGACCACATGAAATGGAGAGGAAATGAATCGTTAAAAAAATTTGCTGTGTTCAACCCGGCTGAACCTAGTTCACGAGCGGAAGCTCGATTAAGCATGTCCAGGACACGGTTTGCTGTGGTTTAACGTTTCCCCGCTCTATCCTTCGTCAAAGAGCCCCGCCGACGTTCTTGACCATAAGAATCGTCAGATTCAGTCAGCCGTCTACGATACACAGCTGAAGCGCAGGTTGCAGCGCGCGACTCCTCCATGGCTATCTGCGAATACCAAGCAACACTTCGCTCTTTTTATTATCCTATCTGATGAACGGCGAGTCACGTGGTTCAGCGCAACTGCGGGGTGAGCGTTGAATCACGTTGTTCAACGCAATTGCGAAGGCCAGCGAACGCCGCCGGCTCCGCATGCCGCCGAGGCGCGACGAGTCACATTGTATGACGTGACAGCCACCCCCGCTCTGCCGCTTGAAGGTCATTCGGAGTGACATGAGCTATGACCTTGAGATTTTGCATAAGAGGAGTAGAGCTTCCATTCTAAAAATGCGGTCCCTGCATTGGAAGCGCTTTAGGCCCCTCTTACATGGCAACGCCGCCGTGTCGATCGAAGCCATCTTGTAGTGTCTTCTCAAAGGTCTCTGGTAGTAGCCAGGGGGCGCCCGCGCCGGCTGCGCAAAGCACGGCTGCCACCACGTTCGGCACCCATGGCTGCGTCGCGTGGCCCTGCAGAGGAAGGGGCGCACTTAGTCATGTGCGACTCACCAGAACAAAGCCACAGCTCGGCAAGCTACGATGAGGTGACTTCAGTGCGTGGCAGACTAATGCTGATGCCGTATTTTCGAACATATTTACAGCGAGAGATGTTACTACGGCGTCCCCCGGAATTTACGCGTAAATCCTTGTCCACTTTGAGAGCGAGGGTGCCAGCCGGCGTCATTGAGTGCTGCACGGAAGATCAATTCCGCGCATTATCTGATGTGTGACGTGGCGCGCAGTTCTCTTGCGCGTGTCTTATACATTTCATTAGTGTCATTGTATTTATGGAGCGCGGTTGTCCTCCTTCAGTGCACGCTTTTCCTCATCCATTATTAGTTGTCATTGTATTTTTATTATCCTGTGGTACTTTCGGCCAAACGAGCAGAAGTTATTGTTTCCCCCCTACAAGAATGTCTTCGGGCGCTGCAGGTCTCTGTGATAAATAAATAAATAAATTGAAAAGGCGAATTCGCAGTGCCACGATCGGCCAATGCCCCCTAGACCTAGGGGGATTTTGACCGGCCCTCGTAGCAGAGAGAGGGTGAGGGAAAGCACATAGAAGTTGAAGGGAAGGGAGAGGCTGTGTTAGCTGATAGGCGAGCCCCCCTCCCCCCTTTTTTACACCCTCATTTTCTTAACGTGCACTGACAGCGCACAGTACACCGGCCTCTAGCATTTGGCCTCCATTGAAATGTGAGCGCGGCGGCCGGAATCGAACCCGCGTCTTCCGTGTCAGCAGCCCAGCACGATAAGCACTGAGACACCGCAGCGGTTCAATGAACGTAACAACTACTCAGCGGTTCAGGAACAACTGGGTAGCCGGGCGTATCCCACTGCCGCAGAAAAAAAAAGTAGGGGCCATCCTTCGCTGTTCCAGCCCTCGGGCTACGTAGAAGATGTAGGTTTGCTTTCTTTATGCGCAGGCGCACAAGCGGTATATTGCGTCATTAGAATCAAACACCCATTATTTTTTGCTAGGTAAAACATCAGAAGAGTTTGACCTCCGAAACTCGCCGTTCTTATTACTTATTACTGTGCGTTCACCGCCTGTAAAGTATCTTTAAAGGGGCTCTGAAACGCCTTCCTAGGAGAGCACATTAACTCACTTAATCACTGCACTGTGTTGCCATGGAAACCAGAGCCAAATAATACTCTTCTACACGCAGCGGACGACCCACAATCACGCGTCAAAGTTGGCGAGCCCTTTGCGGCGACTTTTTTCATGCTCGCACCCTCCTCCGTCCCCCGCATCTGCGTAGACAAGGTGAGAGGTGGCCGTTGGTTAGATTCTTTCAGACGTCAGGCAGCTACCGTGGCCGTGGCCAATAAGCCTCTTAGCTCCGGCGGGTCGGGAAGCTTCACTCCCAGAGGGGAGGTCGGCGAAGGAGCGCCTACCTTTCAGCGTGCAAAAAGCGACGAGAGGAGAGGGAAAGGCGCGAAGACGCTGAAATTCAAATTTCAACTACAGGTTATAACTCAGCTTCTACAAAGCGCATTTAAAAAGTCCTTGCTGGACACTATTCGTGAAGCGGCATGCTTCAATATCCCAGACATGCCGCAACTTTATTATAGCCCCCTTCACAGCCCCTTTAATTACTGGGGCTTCTGTGAAGCCGGGTAGTCGCCATGTCCACGGCAATCTCCGAGGCGCGCACGGATGCCGTACCAGGTCGTCGAAAAACGGCGCCACGGCCGAGCCAACCCATCCGAGCGTGTTGCAGAAGCCCATGGCCACCGAGCGCACCACGGTCGGGTACGTCTCGCTCAGCTGGACACGTAGCACAGCGCTGCTCACCGACGTGCCCACTCTTCCCATCGTCAGCAGGCCGAGCCGCACCCACGAGAACTCTGCATGCCGCATGTTCCACCATTTCAATGCGCAGTCTTGCTCCCAGTGGCTGTGGTGATTGACGCATGCGAATGAATATAGCACGACGCCGCAACTTCAACCCAACTATTTAAATGTGCACTAAAGAGGATTTTAAGCTCGTCGTTTTACCACGGCAATTCAACTACACACTGTGAGCACTCTTAGAAACTTCGAATTATTGTCCTGTGCGGCCGAATTCCTTATTAAAACGAATTAAACGTCCCGGCTCCCGCCTTGTTATTTTTTGAACTCACCCCAAAAATGAGTCGGTCATCACGTGTAATGCCTTTCAGCCAGTCGCGTGGCGGCTTCGCTTTTGCTTTTATTTTGTTCTTTATCTTTCAGTTAATAAATAGTTTCAGTCTGAGACAGCATATAGCCGCAATTTAGGCCAACGGAAATAAAAAAAATACTCGTGGACTCTGCTTTACGTATCACTCCGCCGATGGCTGAGCGGCAAGCCGCCACGGGACTGGCTGAAAGGCGCTCCACGCGTTGGCTTACTCTTTCTACTTTCAGAGGAGTTAAACAAAGGCGGGAGCCTGGACGTTTAGTTCGATTTAATAGGAAAATCGGCCTTACAGGACAATAATTCGAAGTTTCAAAGAATGCGTGGAGCGTGTAGATCCATTTCCTGCGGTAAAAAAGACCTCAGAATCCACGTTTGCTCTCTGGCAGCTATACGAAGCCCATGTCCGTGAAAGGGCGTGCGCTTTGTGACGTCTGAGAAATAATTAACGAGTGAAGTGAAGAGAGCCAACAAAAAACGTGGTGCTCCGTGACGACTAAGAAAGAATGAGCGAAGAGGCCCTACCTCTTCGGCCGTTCTTTCTCAGTCGTCACGGACCACCACGTTTTTTGTTGGCTCTCTTCACTAAAAGACCTCACCAGTCGCTTTGGTGGCTGGCTGCTGCGCCTGTTAGAACATTCGTACACCGTCGTGTACAAGTCAGGGCGTCTCCATCAAGACGCTGGCTGCTTGTCTCGCTACACTGTGGTGCCAACTCATATTGGTGAGACTGATACCGTGCCTTGTCTGTTTGTTATGTCTGATCTCAACATCGCCGACGAACAGCGCCCACATTCCTCCTTACGACCCTTCACTGATGTACTCAGCTCAGAAAATCGGAATCCGTCCCTGATTCTTCAGAACGGCATTGTCTACCACCGCTGTCTAGGCCCTGCAGGCCTCCGCCAATGCTTGCCATTCCTCAGCAGCTACGCTCCTCTGTCTTTGAAGAAGTCCACGATCTACCGACAGCCGGAGACCTTGGTGTGTCCCGTAACTTAAGCTCGGGTCCGGCGCTGCTTCTTTTGGCCTGGTTTACATCGTACCGTCAAACGTTATGTCGCCTCTTGTGACCTGTGTCAACGTATGAATAGGCAATCCACATTGCCTGCATGTCTTATGAAACTATTGAGAGAAATCCCTTATCGTCCCGACTCTCTGCATTAGAAATTACTTTAGGGTATATATCTTATGCAGATAGACAGGCAGTTTGCCAAAGTGTTTAGTTTTCAGGTTTGTAATGAACCATGTTTTGTTGGTTAGTGCCATGCCAGCATTCTCCCCTTTCTATGGTGCACTAAATGTCGCGAGACGATTCGGCCACAGGGTCGCGTGCTTTCCGAGCCCAGTGTCTCCGCCGTCTTTCAGCACACCTGCAGTCGCTTCACCTTCGTCAGCCTCTATCTCCATCTTCACGCTGGTAATGCTTTGCTTATTACTACGTCTCGTCCGATAGCGCGAATTTCTAATACGAGCAAGCAATGTTTCTCAGTAAGAACGGCTGGTCTGGCTGTTCTACGAATCAGTGTAAAATTCACCCTCTGGACTAAGTATTTCATCTTTAATGCTAATGGTATACTTTTTTATCTTTTATTAAGGGCTATCTAAGACCAATCAAATTTTATTTCTCGCATCTAAGAGGCCAAAACGCCATAACAGGTTTGACGGGGTATTCGCTCCCTTACAAGGCACACAACGTAAACAAGTAGAATGGGAGTTGGGATGACAAACAACAATGAACAGATTGCATTTCGCGCGACAGATCTACGTATGCGCAAAGTCCTAGCGGCGGCAAATGTAAACTCTGCTGTTTCGTTCCACGCTGCAGCCGTTATTACAGCGCGCTGGTGTGGCCGATTTCTCTAACTGAAAGTAGAAGCTTGTTTTCTTTTTTTAAATGAAATAAAAGTATTGGAGGGGCTTATGTTTTAGCGAGCATCGCAACCGTCTTCTAAGGTAAAAACAGCTGCGCTGCAATTACGAATTACCGAGTGTTGTAATCATGGCCCATTTACGCCTTCCTTCACGGCACGGTCCATGTGTCGCTCGCTGCAAGACGGCTACCACCATTTCCTTATCTCCACTTAAAAACCATACACCGACGCGAACAGAGCATCCGACAGGCGTTTCGAAGCGTTTAGGGGCGTCTTGCGACTATGCGCCCCGCGCGATGTGAGCGAAGGTTGCGCGAATGGCGTCGTGCGGCCTGCGTACACGGGGTGGTCACCTGGTCGCGGAGAAGAGCTACGCGTGTTCGCATGATCAGGACAGAAGGCGCGCCCCACCCGAAGAAGGCAAAGGCAGGGAATGATCATGTGGTCTGCTTAACCACCACTGACTATTAACCGGCAAACAAGCCTTATCTACTGCTATGCAATTTACAAGGTGTTTCATCTAAGATTTGACACAGTTCTTAAAAATAGGCTTTTTGAGTTGGAGGAGCGCTTCTTTCGGCACAGCATTTCAGCGATGTAGTACACCAGAATATAGCTATGACGTGCTGACTAGTAGTCTGGTTAACTAAAATTGAATAGTTAACTTGTAACTATTAGCTTGGCTCCTTGATTATTGAGGGGCCTTTAGCGTGCACCATAATTAATATCCTTATCAGTTTTTAGAATTTCGAAAATGCGGTTACCCTCGGAGGTGTGGCGCAACACATTTTGGCTTCATGGCGCCAAAATACATGCGCTTTCGAGAAGCTTGCAGGCAAAGCAACCTCTCCAGTGCACGTTGCTCGTCGAAATAGCATAAATTTGTTGGGTCACAGTGCCGAAGGTAACTATGTTTTCGAAATTCTAAAAACTGACATGGATATTAACTATGGTGGGCTACATGCCTTTGAATATTTAAGGAGCCTCACAGTAATAGTTAAAAACTCAACTATTCAATATTAGTTAACCGGCCTGCTAGTCAGCACATTCTCACCGTATTCTGATGTACTTTGCCGCTGGCAATGCTACGCCGAATAAAGCACTGTTCTAACTCAAAAAGCGTATTTAAAAATTGTGTAAAGTCATAGGTGCAACACTCTGTATATTCGGCCCGCGGGGTTTGCTCCTAAGCTCTGCAGTGGCGCTCTTGTTACACTAGTAGCATTGCTAACTTTCGGATGGGTGAAGGCGACATTACCTCCCACATTTAATTGATATGGAAAACTGTAGCGTTGCAAAACGAGCCTTCTTGCATGGCCCACAAGCGAGCCCGGTTTCCTTTTTATTCCTGACACATGCTGTAAGCATAGGGAGCCTGCACCAAGCTTCTAAGCCATCAACGGTAGCCGCAGGTACAGGATGTTTCGCGCGTGTTTCCTTTTTGGCGAAATATTTCTTACCAATTCCGTGTTCGAGACATACAGCCCTTCATTAAACATGGCTTGCCGCGATTGGTGCCTAGATGATTGTGTGCAAAATAACTCGAAGCATTGTGAAAAAGACCGTTCGCAGGCCTATTAGCATACCAGTTGGACACCAAATACGAAAGGCTGTAGCCTCGCTGTTTTAGTTGGTACTGTGCACCCGGGTTTCTAAGAATCTGCTCAGTACTGCAGTGATAAGCCCACTGTAAAGAATATTTACAACCAAACAGGGCAGCCAGCTTCTTGCCGCTAACGTCACTGCGATTAAAAAATTGCTGGGGAGAATGCTCACGCCGAAAATGTAAAGACTTCAAAAACTGAATTGCATGTTTTGCGGGTGGGAAATTTTGTTTGTAAAAAGATGGACGCGCTCACACAATGTCCACAGCCGCCGAAAAAGTTTCGTATATAGCAAAAACGCCACATCCACTCCTGCACAGTGTGTGGCTGCACTCTTGCTTAGAAGGAGCGGCGGTTCTGGAAAAAAGGGCAAGATATGGGAGCAGTGTACCCACAACATCGAAAAGAGTTCGTAACACTCCCTCGTTTCTGAGAATGTTGTTGTGTGGTGTTGGGTTTAATGGCGCATAAGCGTTTCAAGCTATCATGCACCAAGCTCAAGGTGTATTTCTAAGAATGTGCATAACATAGCATAACATAAAGTGCACTTCACCGGCCGGCACTATCCAGAGGGCGACCATGGCGACCGCCGAGATGCACATGCTGCCGCAGACGGTGTGGCGGCGGTGGAAGTATTTGATGAGCACCACGTTGACCAGCCTCACCGGGTACTCTGACAAGGCGCCGATGGTGAAGTTCAGGTAGGGGTCGCCGCCCACGCCTGCCGTGGACACAGTGATGTGGTACCACACCAAGATGAAGACCACCCTGTGGGCAGGTATTCGACAGTGAATGCATGCCAACCGGCGCAGTGCAAGGCAGCCACGCAGTTCATTTTCTACTTGCAGTCGAATTGAAAGATCTGAAATGCTGGCCAGTTCATTTGTCTCCGACGGTACCCTTCTCCTCTTGGCGTTGTTGGCGCGCTGAGAGATCGAATGAAGTACGGGAAAAGCAGCCAATCATTCTCCAATGTTATGTGAACATGCTAAGCCTTATTTTATTTTGCCAACTGCGGAAGGAGAAGTTGGCACCTGAGAGTGAGCTTCGCGGCTCCTTTCAGTAAATGTGAGCAAAAGCGCTCACTTTACTCCACGCAGCATATTGTACAGTATCCCACAATGCCACTCTTCAGTAATACTAAATGAGGAATCTGTGGACAAAGGGCCCTAAACACCGGAGTAAGGATCAGCAGGCAACAACAACAAGTAAGTCCAGTAGGATAAGCAATCATAATCGGAATGTAATAAATTCTGCAGCACCGTCGTCTGCTGCAAAACTGCCGCGTGCCTACTTGAGTCCGGCAGCGGCACATTGCAGTGATGTCGCCGATACCGGACATAAGCCTTACAGAAAAGGGAAGCACACAAGCCTTTGTCCCCGTGGCATGGGGTGTGGATCGTCAGCACTATAGCGACCCGCATCGTCTTTACATTTTCCCTCTTCACCCCTCCGCACCCCTAACCTGAACAACAAAAAAAACCCACTCCCTTATGCTCACTACGCGCAGTGCCTCGGTTCTGGCAGTCTTGATGCCATAGGGAGCATAAGAAAGTTCTCGCAAAGCTTCCGCCCTCAACATTTGGTCAAGTTTCACGTGGTACTGTAGGTATTACAGGGCGTACTACGTCCGCCGCTATGGACGAGGATGGCGCTGGTGAACACTCGCAAGGTTCGGTTATAGTACACATTAATACCACCGAAAGAAGAAGACTGGGCCGCTGTCGCCGTATCTCAGTTGGTAGACCACCGGACGCGAAATTCGGAGGTCATGGGTTCGGATCCCACCGGCAGCATGTGGGGTTGTTCGCAGAAAATTGTCACACGATAGCTGTCAATCAAACGTGGTTGAGGTGCCCACGAGACGTCGAGATCTGAGAGCTACTGCGTCCTTTCCTCAGAACACATGCTTTCACATTCCTGCATGTAAGCAGGCAAGTGTCCTCACAGTTAATAGTAATTAGTTAATTTGTAATTGGTTAATTCGCAAGTTAGATATTAGATAATTAGTAATACTAGTGGTTGGGGTAGTATGTCGTAAATGGGAACTCAGTATACGACAGTGCACTGCGCATGCGCAAAGCTCCAGCGGACAACGCACCTGCGCTTCAGCCTACTGCGCATGCGTGTGACGTCATTGAGTGGCGCCGCCACCGTTCGAGAGGAGCGCTCCCCAGGCAATCTTGCCAGACGCCTCCTTAACGCCGATCTGGAAGGATGCTGCCTAAAAGCTCTCCTATGTCTCCAACAGCCAAGCATGCGTGCGTACGTGCGCTGATGAACGTCAGCGAAAGTGTCATGGACTGAACAATTGTGTAGTCTTTAATCAACATCTTCACCACACGTCAGAAAAAAGCAGCAACACTGCGCTAACGGTTTTCGCCTCACCGCACATTTAGGTAAAGTCCCCCCCTCCAACCCCCCAAAATCTTTTTTGTAGCGAAAGCTACACTATGCTAGCCGGAGCGATTTAGCCCGTCTTGACCATCTGCTCCTACTGCGCAGCTGATTTTTGTTTTGTAGCGAAAGCTACAGTACGCTAGCCGGAGCGATTTCGCCCATCTTGGCCATCTGCTCCTGCTGCGCAAGCGCGAGTTTCTCCACAGAAGAACTTTATTTTTCTCCGATGTAGGAGGCCCCCTACTCCCCGCCCCTGGCACGCAGGCTAAAGGGGCGGGGGCCGGGTCTCCGCGACTAAAGACAGGCGAAGTTGCAGTGATTCTTCGCGGTTTCCGTCGCCAGGCGGATGACTTGTTGCTGTTCGGCAGGGGACTCGCTTGCAGCAAGGCCTCCCAGGCATCTCTACTTATAATGTATGCCGAGCGTGACGTCACAACTACGCCGCCGCCGACTGCACCGCCTCGCCCCCTCCGTTGCGCATTGACGCCACGACTGGCTATGCGCCTTACTGCGCATGCGCGTGGGGCCGAATGAATACGGGAGGCGATGCGCTCGGCTGTCAGTTGCAAGCCATGGAAGAAGAGTAGCCTTGCTCGTTGCGGCAGCAACGTAGGCTTCGGGAAATGAACTCGACGGACCTCGAAGTCGTTGCCCGGTCTGTTCGGCACGACTGACAGACCCACAGGGTGACATCAGTTCGGCTGCGTCAGTTAAAAATTCCTTTAGCTACCTATACTGGGCATAGCAGTGCTAAGACACCGGTATTTTTTTTCTTCTGCTTTGTAACCGTTTATCTTTAAATAACGGGCCTTGCAAAGACCAGATGAATCTCATACCATTCAAGCGTTAAATTTATTGTATTTTAAGTCCCCCATTAACAGGTGAAAAACATACTCATTGTCTTGGTCACACTCACAATGCAGGGTCTCTGTGCGGTCAAGTCAACGCAAGAAGGCCCTTCGTGTAAGGTGTTCTCAGCTCTCAGAAATGGCGAATGAGTGTTTCGAAACATCTGCTAAGAAATAATGCGACTGCAACTCGAACTAAATAAATAAGTAAATAACGACTCATTAATTAATGAACGGACGAGCAAACAACTAGAACTTGGCTCCAACCACATCCTATAGCTCCAAGGAGACTGCATAAATTTTAGAAGACGGCACCCTTCACAGTGTACAAATAGAATGAATGCCCACGGTATATTTTTATGGGCTTTTTTTGCCCCTTCTTGAGCTTGTGAGTTCGAAAACAATGAGAAAATCTCCAGGTATCCACTTAAAGACTGCAGTATGCTGAGTTTTGGGAGCCTTTGTAAGTTCTCAAACTGCCATTTACATCAATGCAGTATTCGGCGTTCTTGAAGTCACGTTATCGAAAGACTTTTGCGAGTCCTGCGAGTCACTGAAGCTCACCCAATTTCGCGGATTTTATGCTTCTGTTTTGAGCCCCGCTGGCAGTAAAGCAGCATTAAGCGCAGCAGTTGCTGTATATGCCAGCTGACATACTTTCTGGGCACTCTGCTCAGTAATGACAAGTACGGTAGTAGGAAAGCTCTGTATAGATAAGAGCCACCAGTATATACTTGGATATGAATGGTGTTGCTATCCACTCGTAAATCTTGATTAGTGCGAAGTGTTGAGCGGCAGATGCGAATACCTTTCGCTTTCTCATCCCTCGACGGACAACAGGGCTCTTGGGATCACAAAAGAAAGAGGGTATTTGAGCGTCTCCGTACGAAACCATAGCGCCGGTGTTCTTTGCAGTGCTATTGAATTAGTTTATGTACATTATTTTCCTCTGGCTCAACTATGACACAGCTGCGTGTTGTGCGGGCCACGAGACGAAAAATGTACCGCAAAGTTTGACTCGTTCGCAGCACTTGAAATGGAAGCTGCTGAGCCTTTGCAGCGCAAGGCGAGCTTGAGGTCGATCGCCTTGGAAACACCCAAACATACGCGAAAGCCTCTAGTTGTATGCCACTACTCGTGCCTATCTGAAATACGAGAGAGGACCAGGCAGTATCGGGGCATAATACACGATCATATGATTGATGAGGACGTTCTAGACTTGGAGCAGAAATGAAGCCAACGCTCCCCACGTCGTATTGGCAGCACCAACGTACAGTATGTGCCATATGCTTAGGGAGGACTCGAGAAATGGCTGATAACGTGGAGAAAAGTCGGCTTCACCGCGAAGCGGGAAAAGTGTCGGCGAGCTCGAGAGGAGGAGCCTGAAGCCGAGCTCATGCTTTGCAGTGAACTTTTCTCCGTGTTAATAAGAGCCGGTTTGACCATTTCTCGTGTCACCTCTAAGGACGACATATAGTGTACCTTTGACCTCTGCGTCCCAGTTCATTAGTCGATTTAGGACGGATCCGAGAGAGTGATGCAACTGAACATCCATAAAGGCTGCTCTTGAATAGCGCAACAGAAGGGTGAAAAAATGATTGACCACTGCGAAATGCCTATGCTATTAAGAGCGTTTAGTAACCCTCGGTAGTGGTGCATTTTGATGAGAGTGTTAAGTAGCCCGCTGCAGTAGCCAGTCATGATGTGTGGGATCCGCCCGGAGTTGTGTCACTCACGGTCGCTTATCCATGCATATAAATCCACATAAGACGGGCCTTTGGCGCGGCAGACGCATTGAGGGAAAGGGATCAAGGGTGGAAGGATGGAGAGAAGGAACTTGTGAGGTCACAAGTGCCGTCAATATGCTCGGACCAATACCTGAGTAAAGCAGATATTTGGACGGGTTAGTATGCATTAATTGTAGAGGAACAGTGCAAAAGTGGCGGGACATAGACAAGGCAAGCGCTATGACAATACAAATGAGTTTACTGAAGGTAGATACACAGAGGGAAAGCCAACAAACAAACAGATATTAAAAAGGAATTTGAAAACACAGCCAAAACGATATCTATTAGCCTTGTCTTGTCTATGTGCTGCCGCTGTTGTGCTGCTCCCCTACAATGACCGATCGGTGATTGGCCATCTGGGCAATTAGCGTGGCGCGTTTTTATGACGTCACCTGCTACAAAGACGCCGCATAAGCAGGAAACATGGCCTTAACAGCTACGCTGTAAACGATAGGCCTTCGTGAATATGTTATTCCACGTGGAGGGCAAACTTACTGCTGGAAGCTCAACAGGGCTGTCCTTGTGGCCCAGACTTTCGTTGAGAACAGGTCAGCGACGCTTGCTCTGCCTACGTCGCGAGCCTGTAAAAAGACAGAATATAATAATAATTAAAAATTGGCTTTTGGGGAAAGGAAATGAAGCAGTATCTGCCTCGTATATCGTTGCACACCTGAACCGCGCCGTAAGGGAAGAGATAAAGGAGTGAGTGAAAGAAGAAAGAAAGAGCTGCCGTAGTGAAGAGCTCCGGAATACTTTCGACCACCTGGGGATCTTTAACGTGCACTGACATCGCACAGCACACGGGCGCCTTAGCGTTTTGCCTCCATAACAACGCAGCCGCCGCAGTCGGGTTCGAACCCGGGAACTCCGGATCAGTAGGCGAGCGCCCTAACCAGTGAGCCACCGCGGCGGGTGAAAGAGACGGAAGAAAAACTCGCAAATTTCCCACATCGTCTTGCGCTTTATCTTCGTTCTTTGCTACACCGATATAGCAGCAATACGAAGGAAGTGCTCAGCTAAAGCTCCAAATATGTCTTCTGGTGCTTTAGCCAGAGCTGCAGAGCAAATTCACGTTGCAAAGCCAGCCGCGCGGCAATCCCCTGGAAAAAATTGCAGCGGCTTAGCTCGGCTATGCCAGGATATACGTAGCGAGAGGTACGTTCCCCTGGCTCAGCTTGTTGTGGTCACTACGTTTAGCAATGAGAGACATTGGGTATACACATCTTTTATTCCCTGCCGCGGTGGCCCAGCGGTTATGGTGCTCGGCTGCTGACACGAAAGACGCCTGTTCGATCCCGGCTGCGGCGGTTGAATTTCAATGGCGGTGTAATTCTAGATGCCCGTGTCCTGTGTGATGTCAGTGCACGTTAAAGAACCCCAGGTGGTCAAAATTTCCGGAGCCCTTCACTACGGCGCCCCTCATAGCCTGAGTCGCTTTGGGACGCTAAACCCCCATAGACCATAAACGTCTTTTATTAATTTTGCTTGACAGAGACGAAAACTTCCCAATCATCTGTGAATTGTAGCATAAAGCGGTCTCAATTTTGTCTATACAGTATTTCGGTTTGGTAGAGCCTCTTCGGCATACAAGGTCTATAGTAGTTCTTCATTGTGTAGTGTGGACGTGAGGGTCCGAAGCTAAATTAAAGCCAAACTTTTCATTCATACACTAACAGAGTCCTATTCCCTGTGGAAATCACTCAGTCACACACAACTGTGGAACCGTGCCACAGGCTGGTATACACGTGGCAACCACATCAATCGTCTGCATGACATACGTTCCCGGTGCCACGTAGACTCCTTGGATGATAATGTCGCTCTCCAGTAGCCGAACACAGCAGGCTTCACCATTATTCACCTCGATCGAAGGGAGATGTCTCACAGCGGTGATACGTTGTTTCCGTACACACAGACTCCAGCATTCTTATTTGGTACAAGCCAACTGCCAGGCGACAACCTCTAGATCGGAAGAGTTAATCTTCTCTTGTCTATACTGCCGTTTAGCAGCGGCTGGACTTGCAAGGAAAGGACTGGTAAGGAAATGCTATCCGGCAACTGCACTCACTGCGGGCATTCGCTCACGCATCTTAGCATTATTTTCATCATTCTTACATTTAATCGGCTTCCGTTATAGCTTCCGGTGAAAACTGATACGTTTTATCGAAGAAAGGGCAGCAGTAGCTGAAGAGCTACTGTACTCCGGTTTAAACCTATCCGGGTGCACATGGCTTAGGACAGCGGTGTTACGGAGAGCTTTAGTTAGTTGTCTCCACAGTACCTCCTGTTCTTTGGTTACGTTTATATACGGAGAGGGGAAAATTAGCCTTTATATCCTGTAACGCTGAGTGATCTCGCGATATGTATTAAGGCCGTCTCTTGTCATTAGACGCCCGAGTTAGCATCCAAAGCTCGGCCGATAGATCCTCGAGCTTTATAGCGGGCTGCCTCGTTCCCACGATTTGATGGGTGAGCCGCTACCCAGACCAATACCACGTCTTTCCTGTCTTTCGAGTAAGTCTTGAGAATTCCGAACGAAACCCATCAAATACTCCCGCATGCACTCTTGGTGAAGGAACGCCCACGAACACCTGAATGATCAGCGACTGAGCAGGGACCCTCGGCGGCCGACACCAAGCGTCCTGCTTTTTGAAGCGGCTGCCATCATGCAGCTGTGAGCGGGAGGCGGCCCATTCCGACGTCGTTGCATAGTCCGAAAGATTGCAACAGCACACGCGACCAAGCACCAGGCTTGAGGGTGGTGGGCGTCGAAAGAAGACATTCCCGCTCACCTGGCAGCCGCGGCCGAATTCCGATACACCGATGACAAGAAATTTGCAAGAAGGCCGGAGCAGCCTGCATGAGTTGTATCGACGAAGAATAAATTGATTTTAAATGTGCTTTTATCCCCATAGCTAGCTCTCGTCATCCACAAAACGACGCGTGTATTCGCCATTAATTTGTTTAATTTTTCCTGCTCGTTTATGTGTGAGCATCAACTTTTTTGTGCAGGTACGACCACACACATTCTCATACGCTTCTTAACGGGCGCCTCGTGTTTTGAAAACGGAGCACTACAGGGGAGAATTACACAGTGAATATAAGGAGAGGCAAAACTTTAAATGTACTGTGAACACTACGTCCGCTCCGCAGCGTACACTTACGGCGGTCTTTGCCCGTTCGGCCTCCTCGATGATTTCGTCCACTAGGTGTGCCGGACCACGTCCGTGCTTGGCAAACTTGGTAACCACTTGTTTGGCCGCCGGAAACCGACCAGTGGCCATCAGCCACCTGGGAGACTCTGGCAATAAACTGCTGGATCGTTAAATCGTACTCTCCCAACATTCTGCGTGGCTCGTTCATTATCCTGATGCTGTAGAAGATTGGGTAAGTTGGTGTGACATTGTTTTTCAGCAGCGCAGGGGACAAAGGACGTGTCTGCAGTGTGCACTTGTCTCTTTCTTTGTCCCCTGCGCTGCTGAAAAACAACCCTTCACTACCATCTCCATCTCAGCTTTAAGCAGTTTAGGCAGCATTACTTTTGACACAGCGCTTCGGAATCTGTTTCGAGTGATCTGCAGAACTAGTGCTAAAATCATCGGGTGGTCTGTACAGGATAAAAAAAATGCACATGGTTGAAGCAGGCATACAGGGTAGGGTAACGAAGGAAACGGTTCAAGGATCAACAGGTACGTACACCAATGTCAGGCTAGAACTACTGTTGGAAGTCAGTTCGATCAAGCAAGAATATTTAGTGCTAGCCTATTTTTTTTGCATAAACAACTGTTAGACTGCTGCAGCAGCACGGAAAAGAAATTAAGCCCGCAAGAGAATAGAGCAAGGACGTACAGAGGAGGAAAAACGCACGAACGGACAAAAATATGTCCTCATAAAAATTCAAAAAAATTAAACGGTGATTAATAGTCTGTGCAGGGAGTGCTCTTACGTCCTAGACCTGAATAATCATTTCCTCGATATAATGAGTCAAGAAGTCAGTGTTTTGGAGGTGCCTGAACATGAAGTGCAACACACATAGTGCCTCTTTTGAAGGGCTATAGATTATAAACCCAATGTACATGCTCTCTGAGGCCAGTGACGTGTACGACCGGAGATGGGCATCCTCACGAGGGTGAACCCTCATGAGGGCGTCCTTACCCTCACCTCATGAGGATGTCACTGGATGAGGTGAGAGTGAGGGAGGATGGGCGGACGAAAATTCGCTCGCGAGGACGAGGGTAAGGGGGGAACGACATGGTGAGGTGAGGGCGAGGGAGGGAAGACATGATGAGGTGAGGGTGAGGAAATGCAAAATTCACTGTTTCAGGGCGAGGGTGGTGGCCCGAACCATACTCGGGGTTAACGCTTTTGTCTCTGCAGCCCGTTATGGATTCCCGTTTTAAAGCGCTACTTCTTATATAGGGCGAAGATTCCCGGGGAAGACGTGGTTTATGCACTCTGCAGGTACACAAGGCGAACACGATACGCGGGTGGAGCACACCTTCTCCCTCGCTGCAACCACACGGCCGAAAAAAGCGCTCTTCTAAGTCACAGACCGTATTTTTAAAATCTGTGTAAAGTATCCGGTGAAACATTTTGTTAATACTACAGAAGATCGATGAGAGCAAAACGTTAGACAATCCACGTACACAAGAGGAACACAAGGACAATCACAACTACTTTAGTCTTTTCAAACCAACGCATACATATATTTTTTGCCACACCTGCGCAAGCGAATAAAAAACTCAAGTCACCTGAGATTAGTGACAACGACGCAAGCGCAAAAACTTCAATTTGGCTGAGTAAAGTGTTAAGAAAGTATCGCCGACACATCCTTTAGCTTTTTTCTTAATATGAAATGCTTCGAGGGCAAGCCGTGCGTCGTCATTTCTGCTCCTGCCCAGAATCGCCGTCTCTTGGAATCGTGGCGCACAATTGCTGCAGTTAATAATGTGCATCTTTGTTCCTTACATTTAGCGCAAGCTCCCTGAGTCGCTCATTTATGCAGCGTCCTGTTTGCCCGATGTAGTACGTCTTTCCACACGAGAGTGGGAAAACATACACGACTCCGGTGGTGCAAGGGACGAAGGTTGTCCCATGCCTGATTTGGCAGCCATGCCTTCCATAACCACACGTGCGGGAGTACAGCTTAGAAAGCTTGTTCGGCGCAGAAAACGAAAGAGGGACTCCATGCCTGCTAGCCACGCTCTTGAGTTGGTGGGAGACCTTACGTAGGTAAGGCATCAACACTGGCCTGTACGTTTCATACTCGGCCGCCGCCCTCTTTCTGGCCGCTTGGAAGGCGCTTAGATATATCATACCCCCCTCTCAACTCTACGGTTGCCGTATTAGGAGAACTGAAACAATATTTGTGCATGAATGTTAAACCCGATAATCGTATTATGCTGTCAGGATATTTTAATTTGCCTGAAGCATACTGGTAAATTTTTTCAGTTAAACAGCATGACCCCCAAGGTGAAGCTAGGTTTGACATTGCTTTTGCCTTCGACTTATTGCGAACTGTAGAAGGAAATACCACATTTCAGGGCAGTTCTCAATAAATGCTCGACCTCTTTTTTGTTAGCGGATCAATTACTGCAAAACAAATTGCTAGATAGTAGAAAGGGCCACAAAGCTGTACTGCTCACTACAGTAGACGCCGCTTTAGATAAGAAACCTAAATATTCATCCTATCAAAACTTATAACGTTACAAACAGTATAAGTACATCGGGCTCGATCACTAATAACCTCACTTGTACTTAGCATATTGACTACGTTGTCGCGAATTGGTAACGCGCTCCCGACTTTCCGAAGGGGAGCACTATCGCGTGCAGGCTCGAACGAAACAAGAGAACAAAGATATCAAAGAAAACAAAACGAAGCCATATTTATAATTTAAAGGAAAAGGGGCCAATAAGAAACGGACACGCCTACAAGAAAAACTCACACTCAACAAGCGTACTAGACTACAGAAAAGGAAAGAGTTCACCCGGTACTGAGCGTCCCAGGTGAAGCGGGGATGCGTTGCAGACAGGGCATACGCGGGTGGTTGTTGCGACGCGTCGCTGGCTCTGCGTCAAAGGAAGCGGCAGAAGGGAGCGAGGATGTATTTGGAGCGGAGAGAACTGCAGGAAGACGCCGATGGTCTTCCGTCAACAGCCCGAAGAACTTGGCAGCGGCAGGATAAGCGTAGCCAGGACCCGTCGACAGCGTACCGAAACAACGGAGGCTTAAAACAGGCACTCAACAGGCTATCAAAGAGTGCCTTTCGGCAGCACGGACCCTCAGTCCATCGGCTGCCACCTCCACGCCGGCAAAGAACGCAGGCTTGAGTCGGTGATTCAAGCGAGGTCCACGTCAGCACGGACCCAACGTCCGACGGCTGCCACCTCCACGCTTGAACGACCCGACCTCCGATGCGCTGTCTTCCTTTACACCTCGGCTTTCTGCCACGTCAGCTCTGCGAACCTCGTGCTCGCCACGCTCTTTGTCGCCGTCGCCTCGCACACACCCTTCGCACGCGCACACGCGCAACACTAGGCTGGCACGCGCAGCACTCTGCTGTCCGATGCACGACTGTCGACGCACCGCGTTCAAAAATCCTCCTATGATCTTTTGTGCACCTCACGTATGTCCCCCCTCCCCCCCCCCCCCCCCTGAAAAAGTTGATTCGCAGAAAAAAACTGCCGTCGGTGCACAAAAAACTTATGTTCATGTGGAAAACGGACATGTCAGACGCCGCCGAAGTCACCGAAGGCACTTTGCACAGTTACACATGGGGGCACATGGAAACGCACATAGAGGGAACACGGGGTCAAACCTTATACATCTGGTAAAATGGAAAATAAAAACAGTACAAGATATCAGACACAAACCTTAAACATGTCTGTACCATGAAGGTGAAAATGCGCACACTGGACAACCCATAACCGGAGAACGAAGGAAAAAGGAAAAATAACCCACAAACACTACCACACTGCATTTGCACAGGTCACTATTGCAAACATCGGACAGTAGCACTGTACACCGGGTATCACCCTCCGGCAGTTCATAAACCACTCATGCAATCAGCACCTACGTTTTCCGATCATGTCAATTTCTTCCATTACAACGAAAGATGACGCCTGCAGTCCCTTGGGACGCACGCTCTTCGTACCGTTTGAGCATATTGATGTGGAATAGCTTCTTAGTGTGGCCCAAGTCGATGCAATAGTCCATGTCGTTCTCTTTTCCTCAAACCATAAACAGACCTTTCCACTGCATCAGGAGTTTATTGTGGCTACTTGAAAAAGAATGAGGGCACGGTCTCCAAACCTTGACTGCCGCTTCTTGCAGTTCCTGTCATAGTACCTCTTCTGAGACTGCTGGGCACCATAAAAATTTTTATGTGCCGCTCTAACAGTTTGCTAGAGACGTTCTCTTAGACTGGGAACGTAACCATATGTCGTCTTCGTGTCTTCACCCAGCTCTTCCCTTGTCCGTGAGCTCTTGAGGACTGCGAGCGGTCCTCGCACATGTCGTCAAAATATCAACTCAAACGGAGAAAACTCGAGACTGGCCTGCGGTACCTCTCTGTATGCGAACAGAAGTGGAGCGATATAATGATCCCAAGTTTTGGGCTGCTCCTGATTGAGCTTCCGGAGCATCTGCTTGAGTGTGCCGTTAAATCTCTCCACCATCCCTTTGCACATTGTGGCAGTCGCAAGCCGTCCGCTAAGGATGGAGTAATCTGCGCCCGTATCGACCAACGCGCTGGCCTCTTTAGTGTCGACGAGGAAGGCAGCAGACACTGTGGTAGAGTATGCAGCACAAAGAGGACTGGCATGTTCACCAGAGAAATCTGAGCTTCTGGTATACAACCCAAAAAGAAACAGGCTCAAGCAGGTTGAGGACTTTAAAATCACTGTGGAAGGAAAACTGCGGCGATGCGGCGTTCGACGTCGGGGTGGGTCAGTCGGTGCGGCGGATCGGCGTTCGGCGGCCTCGCCTCCAAAGGTCGCCGGATCGAGCTAGTTTTCCTGATGAGGGCTCGAGGAACCACGTTGTGCCGAGGCATAACGGGACTCAGAAGGCGAAGACCGGCGTGAAGAAAGCGAGCGTGACTCGCGGCGCGGAGATGGGCGGCGGGGAGGAGGCAGGCAACTACGCTGGCGGGCGACATACTCGGCGATGTCCTGAAGGTGCTCTCCATGTCGTGGACGGGGACTGTCCAGAGAAATTCCGCGGAGACCCATTTCGCGATATGGGCACTGCCGGTAGAAATAGCCGGCTTCACCACAGTGGTAGCAGAGCGGGCGTTGGTCCGGAGTGCGCCAGAGAGTGAGTGCGCCAGAGAACACAAGACTGAGAGCTTTTAATTAGATAGCCAGGGTCCAGGTCACAGAGCCAGAGCGCTTCGAGAGCCAACCACCGCTTTGTCGTCGTTTCGACTAAGCGTGGAGGCCGCGCGGCGCGTTAGGCACGTGACAATATAAATAAGGAAAAGGAGTGGCCTTAGAATAGAACCCTCGGGCACACCACGATTGATAACGGCTGAGTTAGAAATAGTGTTTGCAAAGTGAACCACCTGAACTCTATGAACAAGGTAACTGCGTACTAAACTCGAAATAGTGCTACAATGTCCCAACGGTTCCAGTTTTTGGAACATAATAATATTGTTAAATGTGTCAAAATCTCCAGTCAAATCAAGAAATACTGCTCCGGCAAAACGGCCGTTATCGAGTGACTGTCTAGTGAAATCAGTGAGTTCAATTAGAACAAGTTCGGCAGAGTAGTTAGGTCTGAAACCCTACTGATCAGGAGTTAGAAGACTGAATTTTATGATATGGTTCGTTGAACGAATCTGCCTTTTAATTTCTCAAAATGCAATATTACAATGGTGCTCATTAGAATAATAAATACTGGCCAGCAACGTTGGCTATGCGATGCAGGTGTCCAATGTCATATGAGATAAGCTGGAGAGAAGGTGTTATAAACGTCCTAGAAAAGTTTCCACAGAGCCCATGAATACAACGCATCGTTTTGCTCCCTGTTGTAGGTCATACAGAAATGTTAATTTTTGGACTTCGCGCAGCTTTGTCAATATGAAGAATGTCACCTAATCATTGAGGAGGGAATTTATTTACTCAGCAGAGGACATTCGGCGACCACAAGAATCCTGACAAGGAGTACGGCCCACTAAATTCTGGGCACCAGTCGAATAACCTTCGGTTATATTGCCGTGAAGTGCAGATTTGGTACTGGACTTTATTTCCGACAAGTCAGCACTGCAGCAACCCTGTAAAGCAGGCCTTCGTTTTCGCTATTCCTTTCTCCTATTCTGATGTTTCTACACATGCTCTGTTAAATCCAAAATAACACACGGAGGCACCGTATGCCCTGCGCAGTCACCTACCAGCTGAGAACCAGTAGCGGAACAAGTGGGAGCGCAGCGTAGAGCTGGGTCGCACGCCACTCCTTGGACAGGTAGTGGAGCCACGGAAGCAGCACCATGCCCGTCGTCCAGCCGTTGTCCATCGTCATCGCCGGCATGCAGCGGTGCCGCGGTGACACGGTCTCCATTACTATACGTGGCCAAGAAAAAAATTGAAGCGCTCACACCGTTCACTCGTTCACAAATTTATGGAAACAGCGGGATCAGCACACAAGGTGCCGTGGTAGGCATCGTAAGGGAGAGTCAGTGGAAAAACTTTGCGTGATGACTCTGAGCTCATTGCTTGCGCGGGAGCCCGTTGTTAGATATTCTAGCAGTTTTGCGAAGCTCATTTTTGCCGAACAGCATGAAAAACCCATGGTTGAACAATCAGTGCATTCAATAAAAACATGTCGATGACCTTCGACGCTTTTTAGTGCTAAAGCAACAGAACTTGTCCGGAAAGAGAAAAAAAGTTCTTCATCTACTTCCGTCAACCAGAAGGAATAACCCAAAAGAATTCACAAAGTTGCACTAGTAGCCTCCCAACCAAAGTAGGAGGTATAACGTACCTCATGCAAGACAAATATAAGTGGTGGTCTCGGCCCTCTTTTGGTAACCTTTATCTTTTTCATTAATTTTATTTTTATGCCCCAACGCCTTGGCGGAATCCCACATGTGACAACTCTAGCCAGAGAGTGACTGCTTGCTAAATGCCGGCCTTCAGGCCACCTGCTACATTACGTGCAACGCTGCTCTGTAGTCCTGGAGTTCGACCCACGGACGTCTGAGTACTGCATGCCCAGAGTTCCGTGGGTCGAACCCCAGGACTGCATAACAGCGCGCAAGAGCTTCCTTCGCGGCGAAGCAACTGCAGGATCGCCTTTGCAAGGAGCGCGCGAGAGCCGAGAAGCGACGAACATCTTATACAGTGGCGTCTTGAGTATGTAGTCCACCAAATCGTTTACGGCGCTCTTGGTCGCTCAGTCAGGAGGAAGCGTAACCAGCGGAAAAGGTTTAGCTCAGAAGTTGTTATAGATCATTCTGTCACCGTTCTGGCCGAGGACACGAAAGACAAGCACAATGAAACGAGCATATACGGGGGCGTTTACTGGCAACGCTACGGTGTATTCATGGAAGCAAAACATGGCGCAGCACGCTTGCTTTAGTGCTGTGAGGTAGTTATAGGTGTGGCACGAATTAGAGCTCAGTGTGTCGCCCTTTTTCGCATTAGCGCGCGGTTTCTAATTTCCTTCGCAACACTAACACTAGCATAACCTGGCAACAGCCAAATATCTATTCTTGATTCTTGCGAGAAACTCGAATCTATATATTTGAGAACAGAACTTTTGCTGCACTAGACAGTACCCCTGGATGCGCTTTGAAGCAAATGCTCGGCACATTCTAGGATTGCGGTGTGGAGTTACAGAGAATAGGGCCGGTGGTCGAGCGGCCGAGATCTCCCACT
Organism: Amblyomma americanum; assembly: GCF_052857255.1. NCBI lineage: Eukaryota > Metazoa > Arthropoda > Arachnida > Ixodida > Ixodidae > Amblyomma > Amblyomma americanum. The sequence goes on along the minus strand of NC_135501.1, from coordinate 122,415,351 downwards.
TGGAAGAAACACAGGCAGGGTTTCGGCACAAGGGCAAGTCCAATACGCTTATTTTGTGCCAGGATAACCACCACAGATCTGACGATGCTGTATCCTTCCATGGACAGTTATTAGGCCGCAGGGGAATTAAATAGTTTGTGTTCAACGAGTGTATATGCCTTTTCGGGATCTTCAGTCAGCGATGGGAGGTGGTGGTTGTGGTGCATTCTCTAAGACACTGTCTGTGGTCCTAGTGCACCTCTCCTTTTGCGGAGCACTTTGGATAGACCCCTTTCTCCGCTCTGCACTCGAAACACTAAAGGTGTGAAAAGGGTGTAAGCTCTCCTCTCGCCCACTCTCTTCAAGGCGCAGGGTAGGCTGCCCAAGCTCTGGGGTAGATTTCTATCACTAAAAATACGGAGCACTTACGGTTAGCAACGCAAACAAATGGCCTCTTCGAAGTTTTAGCAGTTACGAAGAGTGATGATTTTAACCAAGGCTTCAATCTTTTCCATTTGCTAACCTCAGGACCACAAGTGCCGCATTCAAACCCCTCCATTGCTAACTGAACAAGTTACAATGCTTTACAATTGGAATGTACCTCCGTTGCCAAGAGTGAGCATCGGAGTACAGGCAATTCGCGCGCAGCCATTGCGCATGCGCAAATCACCTTGACTGCGTGCAATGACGCCAGGTACCACAGTCCTGAAGAAGACCGCACCGCGGTCGAAACGTTGATAAATAAAAGTGTCTTTGTAGAAGTGCCCACTTCTCTTAAATATATATATATATATATATATATATATATATATATATATATATATATATATATATATATATATATATATATATATATATATATATATATATATATATAGCGATGGAAACATACTCTTGAACTTAGGCATCATGCCCTGCCCTTAAAGGGGAGTGCGCTAGACGACAGTTCACTCCCTTTTTAATCCAATGCAGGCTTATTTGTGGTTACAGTACATCAGTATATCCGACGGCACTGTTTCCACCGCTACTGGCATATCAGCTGCCACCGCTGAATCTCAGGGCTCTTACTGAGTGTGTAAATGGCGTCCGAATATCCAGATATTGCCAGGGCCATGACGAACCGTGATGCTTGGTACATGGTGACCGAGGTCGACAAGGCGGTCAAGGCGGTCGCGCCGATCGACAATAGCAGCCCGACCATTATTGTCGATTTGCGTCCAAACCTACATGCAAGAGACCAGGAATTCAGAAAAAAGAACATTTTTTTTCAAGTGAACAATAACAAAAAATGCGAAACACTGATCCTGCTTCGAAATCATGGATTAAATAAATTGGCGCCGGTATAGGGTGTTTCAGCCAAGCCCGCCAATTTTTAAAATAGGCTTTTTGCACTGTGTGCATGGCTTTCGCGGCCTAGTAATACCGCTGGCGACGGACGTTAGAAAAGAGGTGAATCATGTTAATTTGTAAGCTAGTCAACTAGATTCTTGGGGCTGACGTTTAACGCTCGGTATGTTACGGGGTCTATAGTAGTGAACCTTAAGCTGATAACGAAGATTTGCTACCAATGTTGAGGTGACGCGATTATGCGTTACCAGTTGTTTTTTGTTGTCCTGCGGCGAAAATGCGATATAAATTGTTATTCAGTTATAAAACTTCTACGTTTTTCCTGTGGAAGGCACTGCATTCGCAGCAATGAACTGAAGCAACGCCTTTAAGCAAGGAAAGATAGTGAAATTCAGTGTTCTGCGCTCACCAATTCGAAATGTGGGACGAGACAACTGTTCCGACAACCAATCCAGCCAGGAAGATGCTTTGGACGGAAGAAATCATCCACCTGTTGCCGCATACCATGTTCCACTGAGAAAAATAGCAGTGGCAAAGAACACCTTATTAAATGGACGCATGTTCTGTGCGAGATGCAGCGTTGCGCACGCCAGAATAGATACCCTTAGCATACTGTGTACCATGTCACCGTTACCGGCATCGGAGTACAGGCAATTCGCGCGCAGCCATTGCGCATGCGCAAATCACCTTGACTGCGTGCAATGACGCCAGGTACCCGCCAACCGCGCGCGCGCCTACAGCATCGGGACCCATCAGCGTGTGCTTACCAGAGGTGACGGGCTCTCGGTAGTTAGGTAACGGTAACACGGCACACGATATGTTAAAGGTGCCCAATGAGCTGCTCATAAAGCTGCCAGTTAGTGGCCCAGTTTCAAAGCAGTGTTTTCAGCGATCTTTTTTTCTCTCTGTAATGTGCCAATTTAAAGAATAGTGGTATTTGCAAGATATTTGCAAAGAATAGTGACATTAGGCCACGTCGTTTAAGCAGTTTTGTGAAAGACAGCAATTAAGAACGTGACATTTCATCAAACGTAACTGCCAGGGAAGGTGCGCTATGGTAATTCATTGGTAAATTTAGAGCTGACGCTTACACAAAAGGAACAAATTAATCAGTTGACACCTCGAACGATCGTCTCACTCCGAGTACTTTTCTTGCCCCATCATGCAAAGCATTTTCGAAATGACCCCCATCATTAGGCAATATTAGGTTATGCTCAAAATTTTCTGCATAGAAACATAACCTTCCCAAAGCAACTTGCTTTCTCTATGCATTTTTCATTGCCTAAAAATGCGCAAGCCGCGTACCTCTTCGGTTACCGTTTTGCCATAAATGCTCTGGTCGTACACCCAGGACACACACGGCTGCAAAACGCTGATGCTCTTATTCTGGCTGTTTTCAACTGCTGCAGAGTGGCAGCACTGATCCGTGTCGTTGGTTCCTGTGCTGAAGCTAGCGTTGTCCCACAGATGGCCGGTAGGTGTCGAAGTCCAGTTGGTCGCTCTCTCCAGATCGTAAGCGCACCAAAAACCGACGCCTGACGGCGCCACGAACACTGGCATCATCAGATTCCACGTTACAGGCAGGCCTCGTACGAAGGCGAACACAAAAATGGGAACATGGATACGGGACAGGTTGTCCAGGACGGCGTCCACTGTGGTAGGAGCCATGTCTTGCCCTGTGATGATGCACGCCCGGGAAGAAGCGGAAATCTTGGGATGCTTCACCGGCATCAAGACGGAAGGAGCAAACTAAAGGAAATAATTTACCAAGCAACAAGTCACCGTAAACCACATATTATTACAAATCTACTCCACCTTCGGGGATCCCCAAACATTTGACACACACTGTTCCCTTTTCTACTTATTGATCAATTCGCTCTCGCCATACCATAACCTTGCCATCCCGGTTAGCTCAGTTGGTAGAGCGACTGCTCCGGTGAAGCGGTGGTCCGGGGTTCGAACCCCGGACCGGGACGAATTTTTCGTTAACTGCGAAGTTTCTTAGAAAGCTGTATAGCTTTCCTTTGTAGCCGTATGGCAGCGCTCGGGTGGATGCAAATGTGTAATTACTCCCTTATAACAAGCTCAAAGTGCTAAAACTTGTCCTAGAAAAGTGGAAGCCATGACCCTACACCAAGAAAGTTTCATGGACGTGATTTCATCTTCGCATTGCACACGCACCTTACTTACACATACCTTTATTTTCATAAAACACGAGAAACTTACACACGAACAGTGCAGAAAAGTGGTCACCGTAAACGACATATTATTGCCATGCGCTAAACTTTCGAAACTTAGAAAAAAGCATTTGTCACAGTTTTATTACTAGAACATACGCTTACACCCTAGCTTTCCTTAAGGGGAGAATGCACCGAAACAGGACTTCTAAATAAGCTATGAATTTTTTTGCAAAATGTGACAATATTCACAAATGCGCACGTATTTATTCTTGAATTCGCCACGCCATGCAATAAAACCTAACACAAAATCTATTATGTATTCCGTCTATGTAGATGACCTCCACGTTGCATGTACCTCCTCCAGCGTATCATCACGCGAAAGACTAATAAAGCTAACAATAAATTAAATAGCGACATAAATGAGCTTTTCGTTAGACGTGTTGCGCGCTAGCCGGAGCCGTGTCTTACACGATTTGCGTAGCAGGGCATCCGCTTGTTGTGTTTCGCTCTTGTTGAGGAACTGATAGGGCAGGCTGTACGTGATTCGGCTGACTACCAGGTTTCTGACCAGTATTAGTGTGTCCTCATCGCGCATGCCATGTCGCCTGTTGGTGATGCAGGCGATCATGTGTGCGACTTGTAGCATTGTTGCTTTGAACAGAGTGAAACTGTGAGTACTGCGTTGGTTGTATTGAACCCATATGCCCAAGAATAGTATTGTCTTTTCCGGTATAAGCGTTCCTTGCACTTAGACCTTAAGTTTCTGGTCCTCACTAGTTGGGACTGTCCAGTTTTGCTGCCTCTCCAGACTCGCAGCAGTTCCAATTTCGCGGTCGAGCATGCCAACCTTCTTTCTCCGACGTATTGCTTTACACAGGAGGCCGCTTCCTGTAGCCTGTCTTCCTTCTCCTTGAGGGAGCCCGTGTTCGCCCAGACTGTAATGTCGGCGTACATGGCGTGCTTGTGTCTTCGATGTTCTCGAGTTTTCCAGCTAGGCCTATCATAGCCATGTTGAACAGTATGGGTGATATGACTGACCCCTGGGGTTTTCCCTTATTTGGCGCGTGAATTTTGTCCGATCGAAGGTATCTCATGCCGATGGTTGCAGTTCTATCGGACAGGAAAGCCTTGACGTAGCCGTTTATTCTGCGCCCGCAGTCCGTGTCGTCTAGGCCCGGTAGGATCGCTTCGTGGCTGACGTTATCAAATCCCCCCCTTGATGTCCAGGGCCATTATGACATTTTCACCAGTTCGGGGTACGTTTCGGAATACAGCTTATATTTGGAGGAGCACGACCTGCGTCGAGAGTTTTGCTCTGAAGCCGAATATGGTATGGGGTAGACGGTAGTTATCTTTCATGTAAAATTGCAGTCTTAGCGTCATCGCCAGCTCGTAAAGCTTGCTAAGGCACGACGTCAGCGAGATGGGACTGAGATTTTTCAATTTGGAGCTTTTTACCAGGTTCGGGTATCATTATTACGTCGGCATGTTTCCAGTATTCCGGACCGCCCCCCAGTGTTTGTTAAGAAAGTCTGCGAGCTCTTGCATGAGGTCGTCGCTCAGGTTGCGGATCAGGGCGTTGTCGACTCTGTCCGCTAGTGCTACCGTGTTTCTGGTCGGGTACCTTATGAACGCGTAAACTTCTTCCACAGTTACGGGGCGGTCGAGTCTCTGGTTTTCGGCTCCCCTATACGTTCCTTGGTATCGCGAGGGGTTGTGAGCGCCGAAACATTTTGCTCGGGCCTTCTCTAGGAGGGCGACGTCAGATCCCTCGAAGGAGTGGATGAACCTGTGGATAGCTTTATTGTTTTACGATTTGATTTTGGTCGGAAAGTGAACCATCCCTAGCAGGCAGAACAATGCTCATAAGCGGATCTATACTGAAAATAAGTTCACTCGAAACGTATCTGTTACTCCGTAAATACAAAGTGCACTTCCAAAACACTATTAAAAAATAAAGTCCAGTTGATTAGGCTTTTGAACTCCGCATCGATGAAAAATGCCAGGAATATGGAACACTACACTCACTTAACAAAACACCTTTGTGGGGCTAGTTGGTTCTTCTCCAAGAAACTAGACTCACTGCCCAACATTTCCCACAGACCTGATCCTCTGCCACCTTGGTACAGCTTCCCATCTGTATATGATATGATACTCGCTTTCAGAAAAAGCAAACCCCACATGAACACATATTACAGTTTTTGGCGCTAAACAAAAAATACTGATTACATAGCCTTTTCCACAGATGGTTCTAAAACAGCGCGTAATGTCGGAAGTGCTCTAATACAAGACAAATTGGAGAAAACCGTAAGGTCGCCTTAGTGCGCATCCGTTTTCAGGGCTGAATGCTGCGCCATTTCTGTGGCTGTTGAAAAACAAATTAGCTGGGGTTTAACTGGTTAGAGAGCGAAAGCTGTAGTGTATGGGTTAAGTAGACGTGGCTTGGCGTCTGTAACGCTGAGTGCGTTCCGCACACTGGAAAGGCAGCGCTCCCACCCTGGCACACTGGCAGGTGGCAGTAAAATTAATGGTTGATCGCAAGAGGTTAATGCATTATCGCTGCAGACTATTGCTGCTGTGCCGCGTGTCTGCCGCAACGCTCTCAGCGCTAATGCATGCAGCCCACATCTCTGTCTCCACTGCCATGTGCGTCAAAGCGCGATTGAAGCATCCACTACCCGCCGCGGCAACTCAGTGGGTAGGGCGATCGGCTACTGTGCCGGAGTACCCGAAAGGCGCCCGTGTGCTGTGAGATGCCAGTGCACGTCAAAGATCCCCAGGTGGTCTAAAGTATTCCGGATCCCTCCACTAAGGCACCTCTTTCTTCTCTTGGTCCTGCTCTACCCTTCCCTTACGGCGCGGTTCGAATGTCGGCCGAGATGTGATACAGATACTGCGCCATTTCCTTTACCCAACAACCAATTTTCCAATTTTTTTCGTCGACTGTCCCAGAGAGACAGTTATGTGCCTTCCTTTCCTCAAAATCATCGGAGTCTAGAACGTTGTGAACGCCAACGCCAATGAACACAATGACCGCCGACGGCCTATAGCTTCAGTGCCGCGTTTCTGCCACAACGATGTCAATGCAAACGCACGCAGTGCACATCTGTCACTACAGCCACGCCGGTTAAAGAGCGACAGGCGTCCATTGTCCTAGGGGGCCAGTTATGCTCCTTTCCGTTGCTTTCGAAGAGAAAATTGATTGGTTTTGAAAATTGGTTTTGAGGAAAGGAAATGGTACAGTAACTGTCTCACATGTATCGCTGGGCACCCGAACCGCGCCGTGAAGAAGGGATAAACGTGGTTGGGCTGAAGGTCGTTCAAGGTCATTCTCCGGCCTACGCGATGACTGCTTTACCAAGTGACCCGCCGCGGTGACCCAGTGGGTAGGGTGCTGGACTACTGATCCGGAGTTCCCGGGTTCGAACCCGACCGCGGCGGCTGCGTTTTTATGGAGGAAAAACGCTAAGGCGCCCGTGTGCTGTGCGATGTCAGTGCACGTTAAAGATCCCCAGGTGGTCGAAATTATTCCGGAGCCCTCCACTACGGCACCTCTTCCTTTCTTCTTTCACTCCCTCCTTAATCCATTTCCTTGCGGCGCGGTTCGGGTGTCCAACGATATATGAGACAGGTACTGCGCCATTTACTTTCCCCAAAAAACCAATTATTATTATTATTACTTTACCAAGCGTATTGAAGCTTTTCGCTTTATTAAAGAACAACACTGAAAAAGTATTTCCAATGACTCCGCCAGCGTAATCACAGCACTACACTAGAGAAAGGCCGCTATTTCTATGGCCGCAGTTGTTCGCATTAGATTTCACACTTGGTTTATGGGAGCCCAAACGTTGTAGTCCAGGTGCGCAAACTTGCTCTCGAACCAACGAAGCAACGTTTTTTTCCATTCCCCGTTCGGTTCAGTGCCGTTGTGGTTGCTCACATCGCCACTTGTCTGCAGAGAGAGCTTCCCTGCCTTGTTTCTCCAGGCTCGCTCAGCGCTGTCCCTGCTTTAGAGCTGCCCAATTCGACAACGGGGAGCCCATAGCTTCGCTGACGCAAGAAGTACACGTAGAAAAATAGCCCTTCGCAAGTTTCTTTACAGGCTCTGTGAAACTAAAGCTAATTTAGACACTACTTTGTATATCCGACCACCAGGAAGAATATCTCCTCGTACTAACCACACGCGTTCGCCATTATGCCGTAAACACCTATAGAATTGACATGTTCAAGTACTCGTTCGCCCCGAAAACCTTTACTGAACTTAATAGCCTGGATCCGCACGTTTTCCACGATACGAATAGAGCCCAGGATTTCGAGGAAAAACTGGAATAGCGCTTCTTTTCCTAATGTGCATTTCTTCTGTATCATGTGCCTTCGTACGTTGTAAGGTGCCTTTCTTTTGTATTTTCTTCCCACCCTGTAACAGCCCACCAAGTGCTTACATTATTGTAAATAAAAAAAAATCGGCTTCACTTTTTCCCTTAAACTGCGGCAGGAAGAAAATGATGCTTAAATCGCTCTTGCTTCATCACTGCCTGTACACCGGATGAGGCGTCCCTCATAGCCTAAATCGCATTTGGACGTTAAACCCCATAAATCAATTAACACCGCATGAGGTGCAAGGCCTGTAGAGAAAACAGAGAAGCAGTATACGCCGCTCCTATGCTCGCAGAGTGTGCTTCCGACGACCACGCGAGCGGTTTATTCCACGTCGCTGGCGTTATCACCTGTCGGCAAGGCCAACCCCTTTTCTGTCACCCGCTTGGACCCCCCCCCCCCCCCCATCTTTGCGGTATCTCCCGCTGTTAGCCGCAAAGGGACAAACAGGGTGCGTCAAGGACTTCTTTTTTTTTTGATGCAGTGGTGGAACTTTGTTTATGGTTTTACGCAAGTTTCTTCAGTGAACTCCCAGCATTTTTTTTTGTTAATGCGGAGGTCTGTGGCAGGTAATGATGCTAACTACCCTGTTACTACTACTACCAAATTTACTGTAAGAAATCTAACAAGATCAAAATGAATGAAATGCAGAGCAGTAAATATGAAAATCTGGCTCAGTAGCTAGTACCTGTATTATGCAATGCACGTGACGAAAGGTTCGGCTTTTCAAGTGGCTTCATGATCTGGATCTTCTCTTGTGCGCGTCGCTTCGCGGACAACGCGTAGAGCGTTTTTTTTTTGCCAGTGCAACTGGTAGGTAGTATCGTAGGCATCGGCAGTGTAGTGGCACATTTCTTCTTTTTTATGGAACCTATACAACTGCTTTTGGTTTTCAAGTAATGCCTCCAAATTGTACACATCTAAATAAATGCTGAAAATTTTCAGCGCACATTTTCACCACTTCCTGCCTAATTATGTATCCAAGTAAAGCTCGCAACTTACAGGTATCTGGGGGACAGGAGCCTTATCTCATGTCCGGGAAAATTTATTTCAAGTTGAGAGTTTAATTGGACTCACAGCACCGAGATAACCAGTGAAAGAGCGGCAAAAGCTGTGTGCTTATCTCTCTCAGTGATAGTCCAAGTGTTCGAACTTTAGTTTGTGTGCATATTTACTCAATTCAACTACTTTCAACTTGCTTTCGACAAAGTTGTTCGTTTCTCCTAGATGTGTTATTGTACTTTTCAAAATCTTCATAGCCTGAAAGCCTATGACGATAAGGCTACGAGCCCGGCCGCCGCGGCCGGGCTGGAACCCGGGAACTCCAGCTCAGTAGCCGAGCGCCCTAACCACCGAGCCACCGCTTTTTCTTTTCTTTTCGTGACGCCCATTTACGGTTTCGTGTCAATCTCTTACATGCATCTGACTAATCTCATTAACCGACTAACTACTCTAAACAGGTGATGATAGCTAAGAAACAGTGCTTATCTAGAAGACAGCGAGGTGATGATACTTCCCGATCTGCAGAGGCATTTAAGCTAACGGAGCAATACCTCAAATCGCACAACTGCGCTGCTTACCCTTCAATACCATCGTCGCATCATGCCCTTGGGTTCCCTACTTGGATAATTTTCAACTTTAAGTGGGTGTAACCTGCACTGAGCAGCCAGCTAGCTATGCTCTGCAAGCAAAAATACTCACTTTTTTTCTGCTAAAACCGAATTTCGGAAAGTAAATTCGGCGCACTTTTATCGGCTTCCCCCCCCCCCCCCCCCCCCCCGTTTTAAGCCGTACAGTCCAAACCCTCCGGACCCGCAGAGTATCTGTTACGGGTCCAAGTTGGACCTATTTTTGGAAATGTGGCGGAGAGTTTGAAGGATGCTTCACTCCCGCCACCGGTTGGCCAGGTACTGCACTACCTCCGGGATCGGCCTTGTCTTTAGCGCGTCTTTACTATCCTGTCTTTCTATCCCATCTTTCAACTCTCCTACTATCTGCACGTGGTAGCGATTGTGGCTCGGCTTGAGCCAGTGAGCAGGCCTGTGCACTTTCCTTTCTTTCTTCCTGGCAGCAACAGACAAGACAGACCAAACCCTGATTGTAGCCCACTGCAGGAATTCTTTCCGCGGGGTGTGAAATGTTTCTAACGAGGCCGCGATTCATCGAAGCGTTGCAGTTTCATCGGTGCGTGTCAAGAGGGTAACAGTTGTCCACTCACCCGTGCGTGTCCCCTTCTGGAGTGCCACTGAAGCGAATGGGTCTCATATGTTCCCGACACGTCGTAAACGAGAATGAGATGCTGATAGCCACCGCGGGCGGCTTCCGCTTGCCGATCGCGATTATAGCGACACGCCAGCGGGCTCGGGGCAAGGGAAGACGCGTGCCCTCACAGATCTTCTCATTTGCTGGCAGTTACTGTCCTAACATCGCGAGTCAGTTTGCCAAGAATCCACAATCACTGCGTCATCCGATGAACTGCTGAGCACACTGCCTCCGACAGCAGCACTGCACAGGCATTGATTAACTGGGGGTTTGTCTTGTTGCCGAGAGCAGTACTTTTATATTTTCACTTTGAAGACGCAGGGGCGGAATGTGCGGGGCATTTTACACTGTCCGTGTGTTGCAAGGAAAGTTACTATATGAAAGGACCATCGTCTTTCGTGATCGTTTATAGTGCACTTTGAACGCGTACAGCAGACTCCTAAAGAAGATCTCTTATGATGCGAAAAGTGGAATACGTGAATTTGAGTTGAAGCATATGTCGAAATTTTTCAAATTATCGGCCGTCCCAAATTTCTTGGCAGCGCACGAAGCATTATAACTTGGCGGTTGCTGACGGTTGGAACAACTTCATTGTATCATTTCCAGTACACATTTCGGACATTCGCGAATATGTTTATAAATACAGATTTCCAATCCTTGTGACTTGTGAGACCAATTTACAAAATCCCATCCGAATTTCTGACTATGAAGCGTTTGCATCCTCCAAGCACAGGGGAAACAGCAAGGTAATCGTCTACATCCGAAAGGGACTTACTTATGTGCATCATACGGTTCCCCCTCACAACCATAGCCAGTACGTCTGCCTAACGGTGAAAAGGCGCACCCCGATATTTACGCTTGTGGGCGCGTATTTATCTCCAACAACACGATTTGACGCCGACAGACTCAGGGACTTGCTGGCTGCAACAGCTGGGCCTTGGATCGTCACTGGCGACTTTAATGCACATTAAGTAATGTGGGGAGGCATCCGGATGAATTCGAAGGGAAGAAGTCTTGTCTGTTTCGCCTCTGACTACGACCTACAATGCCTTAACGACGGTTCTGCAACGTACATTCGTGGGCTGTCTTACAGCAGTTGTCTGGACTTGGCGTTTGTGTCTCGGTGCCTTGTGAGACGCGCCCGGTGGTTGGCCGATGTAGAACCACATGGAAGTGACCACATCCCCACATATATTATTGTTCTTGATCTCGCTGGATTCAAACTTTTGCAACGCATGGACTAGCCTATGTTTAAAACCCTTATGGAAGACGCGTGCAGAGAAGATATTACAACAGGTATTGAAGAGCGCATCAAGGAGGCTACGAAACACGCGAGATCCTTCTTCACTCCAATTCCAAAGTTCACAGACTTCGGTGTGGAGCTGCAGCGCCTTCGATCACTTCGACGAAGAGCAGAGAGAAGATGCGGCGCACAAAGTTGCTGCTCGACTTAAGGGATGCAAGGCGCACGCAGAAGAAAATCCAGCGCATAATTCAAATCTTGCAGGCTGATCGTTGGAAGGCATTCTGTGAATCACTGGATCCTCGAAAGCTTCTCACGCATTTGGAGTGTTGTGCGTGGTCTACGTACATCTCCTCAGCAGCTCCAACCATTCAAGTCTCTTGCACTTCAACAAGGACATAGCGAAGCGGAGATTGGTGAAGACTTTTGCGCAAGAAAAGCAGGTTCCAGGAACCCATCCACAACTCTGAATTGCTGCGAAGTGCCTAGATCTACAGATTCGCGAATGGACCTTATTTTCTCCATTGGAGAACTAGACGGCGCCATGGCCGGTTGCAGACGGTCCTCATCGCCGGGGCCCGATGGACTAACATACTCTGCTGTTGCAAACCTTGGTCAGGAGGCTAGACGTGTTCTTTTAGACCACTTCAACTCATCATGGTGCGCGGGTACAGTTCCGGACGTGTGGAAATCAAGTCGTTTGGTTCCATTCCTACCCCGCCGCGGTGGCTCAGTGGTTAGGGCGCTCGACTACTGATCCGGAGTTCCCGGGTTCAAACCCGACCGCGGCGGCTGCGCTTTTATGGAGGAAAAACGCTAAGGCGCCCGTGTGCTGTGCGATGTCAGTGCACGTTAAAGATCCCAAGGTGGTCGAAATTATTCCGGAGCCCTCCACTACGGCACCTCTCTCTTCCTTTCTTCCTTCACTCCCTCGTTTACCCTTCCCTTACGGCGCGGTTCAGGTGTCCAACGATATATGAGACAGATACTGCGCCATTTCCTTTCCTCCTCAAAACCAATTATTATTATTCCATTCCTTGAACCTTGAAAATCGCCACTTGACATAGCATCGTACCGTGCAATTGCATTGGCTAGTTGCGTGGGCAAACGCATGCGAAGGATGGTACAATTACGCGAATTGAGTGGTATCTCGAGTACTACAAAATATACCCAGATATAATGTCCGGGTTTCGGCGTGGACGTTCGTCTATTGATAGTATGATTGACCTGGTGTTATCAGTTCAACAAAGCATGCTTGACCGCGGCTTTGTTTCTGGACGTTAAAGGTGCGTATGATAACGTCACTCATCAAGCCATTTCACGTTGTGTTGAGTTTTATGGCACCTAGGCGGCTAAGGCCATCATGCGCCAAACACAAGGTATAGGAAATTGCCTTTTGCTGGATTTTATAAAAAAAATGCAGAACGGTAATGTAAAGTATCTAAAATTTATTTCATACCACCTGGTGAAGGTAAAGGGCAGAAAAAGTTTTGAACTGGCAAATGGTAAAAGCTTTAAAGAAGGTCAGGTAATCTCAGCGGCCATCCTTGGCAGGGAAGGATGTTGAGGCCTCCAACCAATGAAATAGACGCATCAGCCTTCTCAGGAATGAGAAAATGGTTAAAGTGTATCAAATAAAAGTGAGACATTCACAGTTTATTAAGACAACCAGCCTCCCGTAAGAAGTTAAATCAGAAATGTCAACACTTGCATTATCACTCAAGAGTAGCGCTGGGTGAAATGGAATGCATTGATTATAAAATTGACTAAAATACTTTTCTTAGTTTTTTAGGTTTGAACATGTAAATAAGGTATGGTTTAGAGTGAGCTCACCTCCGCATCTTTCTCAAAAAGGTTTGAGTTCTTAGTAAGTAGTTGTGTGTCAGGTGTGTCCGTCCTATGCGAAGGCGACATAAGATTACTTCAGTGAAACGTTCCTGGTGTCTGCATGACTTCAATTCCCGGAAGGTGGGCTTTATGAAGTGTAGTTTGTTGTTCAGTTCATTATCCCACTCTTTCTGCCATTTGTTCTTTAATTTGTTATATATCAACTTCATGCAATTTTTAAAAGGTATGGCCACATTTTTGATTTCACCATTTTGAGCTCGTACTGCTGCTGAGTCTGCTCTCTCGTTACCCTCTATGCCGACGTGGCTCAGGACCCAGAATAACCTTATCATTTGTCCTTGTGTTGTGACGTTCTCTATGTTGCGTATGATGCTGCCTACTGAGGGTTCAACTGCATTTCTTGACTGCAGCGCTGTGAGTAGGCTCAGGGAATTGGTGTATATTATACTGTTTTCGATGTTCTCGTGTACTATTTTGTCCTTAACCATACACACTTCATAACATTCAGCGGTAAAATTGATACATAACTCGGCAATCTTACTATTTTTTCCCATTTCCCCTGTACTACATCGCTTCCAAAGTACATCGCTGTTTTCGAGCCATCCGTGTAAAACTCCATGTAGCTCGAATATTTATCTTTCAAAGCCAAGTATTCTTGTAGTAGGTGTTTATGTGGTGTTTGTTTTTACGAAACTGTGTTAGCGTGAAGTCACACGCAGCGGGAATGCAGTACCATGGCGGCAACGGATCGTGTCTCGGGGCAATTTTAGGTAGAGGATCTTGTATTCTCAGTTCAAGACATGCATCTTTAAAGCGTAATAACAAAGGTCTGATTGAATGTGGTTTCTTATTGAATAGTCTTCTAGATGCGCACTTGGTAACTATACTGTAACAAAGGTGTTTTGGTAAGGATCTTATTTTCAGTACATATGCACAGGTAAGCATTGCTCTTCTGTTTGCAAGGGATGGTTCATTTGTTTCTGCATATAGACTGTTTATGAGGGATGTTCTGTATGCACCAGTTGATAGACGGAGACCCAGATTTTGTTTTTGTACAAAATCCAGTTTTTTTAGGTATGACGGTCTTTCAGATCCATACACAATGCATCCATAGTCCAAAGTGGGCCTTACTATGGAGCTGTAGATCTGCAAAAGGCATAACTTATCGGACCCTTAGTGCTTTCGTGAGAGTGCCTTCAGTATATTTAGGAATCGGGAAGCTTTCTTTTTGAGGGTGTTTATAAGGGGTAATAATGTGAGCTTTCTGTCAAAAGTCATGCCTAGGAATTTATGCGTTTGTTCAGTGTAGGCTGTATCTGCCTTTCGCATATTGATAAGCTGGAAGATGTGCATGAAATTTGAAAGTCGTCAACATATACAGAATACATGATGGACTTTGGAATTATCTGCGATATTGAGTTCATTTTTTACAATAAACAGTGTGGTACTTTGTGAGGTGCACAACAAATCTTCGGAGCACTTTTGAACGCGGTGCGTCGACAGTGGTGAGTCGGACGGCGGAGCGCTGCGCGTGCCAGCCCAGCGTTGCGCGTGTGCGAGGCGATGGCGACAAAGAGCTTGGCGAGCACGAGGAGCGGAGAGCTGACGTGTCAGAAAATCGAGGTGTTAAGGAAGACAGCGCAGCGGAGATCGGGTCATTCAAGCGTGAAGGTGGCAGCCGTCGGACTTTGGTCCGTGCTGCCGTGGACGTCCCTTGGACCACCGACGCAAGCCTCCTGCGTTCCTTGCAAGCGTGGAGGTGGCAGCCGACGGATTGAGGGTCCGTGCTGCCGAAAGGCACTCTTGGATAGCCTGCTTTAAGCCCACGGCGTATCGTGTTGCCGTCGACGGGACGTGGCTACGTTTTTCCTGCTGCTGCAAAGTTTCTGGGGCTGCTGACGGGAATCCACCGGCGTCTCCCTGTGTTCCTCTCCGCTCCTACAACCACCTGGCTCCCTTCCGCCACTTCATTCGACGCAACGCCACCGACGCGTCGCACTACATCCACCCGCGTCCGCCCTGTCCGCAAGGCATCCCCGCTTCACCTGGGACGCTCAGTACGTGGTGAACTCTCCTTTTTTCTGTAGTGTTGTACGCGTGTTGAGCGTGTGTTTTTCTTGTTTTCGTTTCCGTTTCTTATTGGCCCCTTTCCTTTAAATTATAAATGCGGCTTCGTTTTGTTTTCTCTGATCTCTTTGTTGTTTCTTTCGAACCTGCACGCGATAGCGTTCCCCTTCTGAAAGTCGGGGACGCGTTACCAATTCGCGACAAACTTAGATTGCACCCCTGCGGTGCGCAATTTTCTTGGATGAATTTTTTTGAAAGCGTGCAACCTAGGCGTACACGAAATGAACGGTCAGAAAGAAAGTCTTTTAAACAGTTCAGCATCCTGCCACGGATACCTAGATCTGCAAGGTCACGAAGAATCCCAAACCTCCAGGTGGTATCATAAGCCTTTTCCAAGTCAAAAAATACTACCAGACAGTGATGTTTGTGTATGAACGTTTCACGGACTGTGTTTTCAAGATGGCCGAGATGGTCATTTGTACAACATGCTTTTTTAAATCCACATTGGTTGATATCAAGAAGATATCGTGATTAAAAGTGAACATAACCTAATATTTAGCACACTTTCAAAACTTTTGGCAAGACAACTTGCAAGTGCTATTGGCCTGTAACTATATCAGCCGAGGTTGGCGGTTTTCTAGATTTCAGGAATGGCACAATGACGGCCGTTTTCCATTCCTCTGGAATTTTTCCAGACTGCCATATTTTATTGAAGAGTTTCAGAAGAGCTTCTACAGCAACTTCCGAGAGGCGGGCAAGAATTTTATGATGGATTTCATTAGGGCCTGGTGCTGTCTGTTTGCCGGCCGACAGAAGTCTACGGAATTCTTGTAGTGTAAATAATTTAATTGTAATGTTCAAGTTGTTGTTTTTCAGCTGTGTTCTTATACTTTAAATATTATTGTGGGTAGTGTGAGGAACTAGAAACTCTGGCGAAGTGTTCCCCCAGTTTGTCGGCCTGTTCGCTAATACTTGTTTGTGTATCAGGAGCTGTTAGGAAACGAATTGTTAAAGGGGAAAAGCTTCCATTAAGTTTGCGGACTTTTTTCCACATTTCTTTTGATGCAACTGAACTATTTATGGACGACACATAGCCTTTCCATGAAGTGTTTTCAGCGTTGCGACGGATATGTCGAGCTTTTGTGCGGGCCTTTTTAAAACTTATAAGGTTCTCGGCCGTTGAATACCTGCGAAAAATTCCCCAGGCTTTATTCTGTTTCTTTTTTGCTTCACTAGAATCTTGGTTATACCAAACCTTGTGGTTTTGGCATACCGCTTCTGATGACAGCAGAATAGCTAGACGTGCAGCCGCAATGATACATGCTGTAAACATTTCACTTAGTTGTTCAGTGCGCACGTATTTATTCTTGAGCTTGGCACGCCATGCAATAAAACCTAACACAAAATCTATTATGTATTCCGTCTCTGTCGACGACCTCCACGTTGCATGTACCTCCTCCAGCGTAGGGAGTGTCTCTAGACAAGAACGCCGTCCCTTCGCCTTTTCAGTTTTTCCCTGATTTACGACATTATAATGAAACCACTGTTTCTTTTTTGGTGACGGTGATGGAAGTGGCCGCTGTTGAACTTCAGTCCGGTCGGTCAGCCGCTGCCGCTCAGAGGAAACGTCTTGGCCTCCCGAATGACGCAAGCAGCCAGACCACCGTGGTGTACTCGGCCACCAGTGGTGGCTCTTCGGCTGACGACGGCTTCATCAGAGTCGTAAGCAAGAAGGCCAAAAGGAGACTGCGCGAAGGTGAGGACTCGTCGTCGTCGAGCACATCCACGATCACTACGGAGGCTAGATCATTGGCACATACTGTCCTATTTGTGCCAGAGACTCCCACTGACAATCTCAACCACATCAATAGGCAAGCCACGTCAGCGTTCCTGGAAACCCGCGTCCCAGGAGCAATTAAAGATGTGAGGGTGAATCGTTTTAGGAATGTCGTCGCCATTGATGTCATGGACCGGAACGCGCTTGAGAGTTTGAGCAACATCAGAACGCTAGGCGGCATTAGCGTTCGTTCCCATGTCCTTCTAGGCAGTGGCACTACGGCAGGCGTCATTTACGACGTCGACGTAGCCATACGCAACTCTTATCTGCCCATTTTGATTCAACCAGCTACCGACGGTGTAGCGATACTGCAAACTCAGCATCTTGGAAGGACAAAGTGCATCAAGTTGGCCTTCCAAGGGGAGTGCATTCCAACGTACGTGAAGATTGGGCACGTTCGGCATGCAGTTGTGCCTTTTGTCCCGAAGCCTCTCCAGTGCCGCAAATGCATGAAGATAGGACACGTGAGTAGTATGTGCAATTTTCCCATCGTGTGCCCAAGGTGTACTCAGCCGCACAGCGGTGATTCTTGCCGGGCAACAGTCCTTACGTGTGACAAGTGCCACGGCCCTCATGACGCTGCCTCAGAAGATTGTCCTCGCCTGAAAAGGGAAAGGGCGATGCTCAAACAAATGACAAGAAACAATTGCACACACAGAGAAGCTGCCGGTAAGGTGCGACGACGTCGTCGCCCTCTTCACAAGCCTTCCAAAAGTGTAGCGAGCATTGGAAAGGATCGTCCATGAAATTCCGCAACTAGTCCTCCCCCTCCGCGTACTACTTTAAAGATTAGGAGCAATATGACTGGCGAGGCACAGACGGTTGTCGCAGACGGGCCTTGGCCATCCCTGCCTGAGCTACACGCATCCGGAGTGACCAAGCAGGTATTGCATACTGAGAGTCCCGAGCCCATTTCTAATCAAGCACAAGTCACAACTCCGGTCCAAGACCGGGACCGGCAAGTGACTTGGCCATCGCTCCCGAATCACTGCACACCCTCAATGATAGAACAGTCACCGAGCACCCAATGTCTTGAGCCTACTGCTGGTCGGGTATTAGGTCAGAACCAGTTCCGCAGGCGAGCAAGTGATTGCAATGCTGAAGCCAATCGTGAATGCCATGCGTGCGCTGCTTTCCAGCATGCACATGCCAGCTGCACAGAATGCACTGCAGATGCTAGATTTGTTGAATCCAGTGCTTACAGCTGTCCAATAGCTGGCACAACGCATCCTCCAGCCTCATCCTTCCGAGAAGAAGTCCGATGTTTACGTTGTCATCAACATTATCAGCCGCAACAGCAAGCAGCCTTTCTTGACACTGAAACGTCTGCGCTGCCTTGTGATGGAGGGCCCTCGACCTGTTTCACTCAGGTCGCAGCAGTCGGCAGCCCTCAAAGTGTGCAGGCTACAGCTGCGGCGGCCTGTGACTTACAGTGCTTTTGTTATTGCCTGTCGAGCTTGCTACGGACCGCATTTCTCTACTTCTTATTCTTTTAAGCTCCCCTCATCTCTCTCCCCCAGTGCAGGGTAGCCGACTGGAACATTTTACTGGTTACAACAGGCATAGAAGAACGCATCAAGGAGGCTATGGAAAACGCGACATGCTTCTTCACTCCAATGCCAAAGTTCACAGACTTCGATGCGGAGCTGCAGGGCCTTCGATCACTGCGACGAAGAGCAGGGAGAAGATACAGGCGCACAAAGTCGCTGCTCGACTTCAGGGATGCAAGGCGCACGCCTTGATATATGGTATGGCACCAGGCCCATGTCTCCCATGAAGACTCCAAAACAGCTGTTTGCAGTAGCACACCACAGCGGGCATAAAGGCCATGGTTACTGGGTGAACAGAAAAATTAATGTTGGATTCCTTAAGTGAAACCGTTTCTTGCTTTTTTTGCACTGATAACATTGCCTGCATTGAGAACCAACCACATTGGTTCTTTTTAGTATTTCACCTGAATATTACTTGTAGTTCTACTATGATTACATTTAATTAACATAGTTTGCCTTCCCAAAGCTTTCATATTGCAGCAGGCATTACAAGAATGTGTCACGTTTGCACAGTTCACTTATAGTTACGCAGTAGCCAAAGTGAAAGCTGCTTTGTACTTTACAAAGAGCCCATCTTGATGTCTCACCAGATATAGGAGTTCAGTTTGGAGAAAATACGGATGTACTGCACGCTTGGGAGAAAACGTGTGTGTACTGAGGGTTCGTGAAAAAATTTGTTGCTGTGCTCTCTTGTCGCTCTTGCCTCGCATTTGGCCAGTTGTCTACATGTTAAGAAGTTTGCACTTAGCAGAAGTCTAGGTAACGGTCAGCCAATACATGAAATGACACAGTAGTTTCTTTCCCACTCTTGACGTGCAAAATCTTGCAAAAGAAATGCATCGTCTCATGAACTTATTACCTGGTACCTGGACATCTGCTGAAGCAAATGTGCCTTTAATCTGCAGACAACAGGCCAAATGTCAGACAAGAAGGGCAAGAGGCAGCACAGCGACAAGTTTTCTCATACACTCTCGATGCACACATTTTGTCTCCCAAGCATGCAAGACGTATTTTCTTCAGAGTTCTTATTGCTTGTGAGACATCAAGGATAAGCTCTTTGTAAACTGCCTTTCATTTAACAGCATTAATTACCACAGATACAAAACGGCGAAAATACACCCATACAGCTAGGTAAGACCTCTATTAGCCAACTACTAGCATTGAATACCAGAGCTAAAAAAGAGCTAAAAACCTTCTTTATAGCTAAACAAGGTATCACCTAGAAGTCTACAAGATGTGAAGGAAAACTTCCTGTAGTCGACAGACAGCGTTGCATTAGCCTAAGCTACAGGAGGTCTTCAAGACTTCGGACGGTTATATAAAATCTTGGCTGTACTTCTTTAAGACATCAAAACGTCTTGGTGTAGATGACATAGATTTCTACAAGCACTTTTTGTGTTTAGTGGGTCGACCCCGCCGCGGTGGCTCAGTGGTTAGGGCGCTCGACTACTGATCCGGAGTTCCCGGGTTCGAACCCGACCTCGGCGGCTGCGTTTTTATGGAGGAAAAACGCTGAGGCGCCCGTGTGCTGTGCGATGTCAGTGCACGTTAAAGATCCCCAGGTGGTCGAAATTATTCCGGAGCCCTCCACTACGGCACCTATTCTTCCTTTCTTCTTTCACTCCCTCCTTTATCCCTTCCCTTACGGCGCGGTTCAGGTGTCCAAAGATATATGAGACAGATACTGCGTCATTTCCTTTCCCCAAAAAACCAATTATATATGTTTAGTGGGTCGACCACTGTCTGCGGCGATCGTCGGCGGTTAAATCATCCAAGGGACTGCTCCGCTTCTTGAGAACTTCTGACCTGCAGGTTAGGCTGTGACTGTACCAAACTATGTGACTTTGCATAGTGACTTCAGTTTCCTGTTACTCTCCTTTCTCCTTCATCTTTTTATCCCCTCACCTCTTTCCTTCCGTGCAGGGTAGCAAACCGGTTATTCTTCCGGTTAGCCTCCCTGCCTTCCTCCTCCTCCTTAGGTGAAAACGGCATGTGCGCGGTGGCTCAGTGAGGCGCTCGTCTACTGAGCCGGACTACCCATGTTCGGACCCGACCGCGGCGGCCACGTTTCTATATAGGCGAAACGCAAAATGCGCCCGTGTGCTGTGCGATGCCAGTGTATGTTCAAGACCGGGAGGTGATCGAAATTATCTCGGAGACCTCCACTGCGGCAGCTTTCTTCCTTTGTTCTTTCACTCCCTCTTTCATCCCTTACCTTACGGCGCGGTTCAGGTGTTCGCCGATATGTGACACAGATTAAAGGGAACTGCAAAACTAAAACACACTGCAAATAACTTTGCGTAGGAGACACCTGAGAGGGAAGGCAACGTCCCCAAAGCTCGGAACAAAAATGCCAAAATAAGAACAGAGCCCGAAAAAGCTGCAAAGTTCCTTGACTAATTGCGCGCTGTGAAGTTGGTGACAGCCTCAATTTTCTGAGGATCCGGCCGGACAGCATCTTTATCAAATAAGTGACCGAGGACAATTGTTTGGCGTTCGGAAAAGTGACACTTCGTAGAGTTAAACACTAGGCCTGCTCTTTCAATGGAGTCGAGGACGATGGCGAGACGGCATGCATTTTCGCTAAATGTCTTCCCAAACATCACATCATCATCCAAGTAACAGCGCAAAATTTTGTTCATAAGTTTTTGAAATACGGTACGGTACATTGCATAGGCCAAAAGCATAACATTAAGCTCATGCAGTCTGTCACGTGTGACAAATGCCGTCTTTGTAGTTCGGGTGCATTGGTATCAGGCAGGTAGGCAGGCAGGCATGTGAGAAGAAAGGGCGTCACATCCCCTACAGCGTTGCGCGTTGCAAACGAGAGGAGGCGCAACCCTTAGCGAAAACTAATACGTTTGGAATGTACTTCGGGATATTTATAATGCACTTTAAACATATTTTTATTGATTAATGCACTAAAAATATGCCGGAAATAGGTTCCTGATAATTTATGCTTGGTATTAGAAATATATTCTTAACATTTGCCAAAAATACGTCACCTAAAGCATGTTTCGAGCACGTTTCAAATACGTGGAAAAATATGAATGTGGTTTTAGCACCTTGTCAATATATGAAAAGTGTACTTTCGTAAATATGAAATTAATGCATTCGAAGTATAGGTCACTTTAAGCGTGTTTCGAGTACGTTTCAAACACGCGAAAAATATGCGCTTTTAACATATTTTCAATGTATTAAAGGTGCACTTTCGTACATATGATATTAATTATTTCGAAGTATACGTCACTTCAAGCATGCTTCGAGCACGTTTCAATCAGGTGAAAAAATATGTATGCGGTTTTAGCATCTTGTTAGTGTATTAAAAGTGTACTTTCGTAAATGTGAAATTCGTCTCACGTATACTTCAATTTTAACAAACGGGCAGTCCTTTTAAACATATTTTAAGCACACTTTTAGCTGCCATAGAACAATCTAGTGCTCGAAATCGCGTTTGGGGAAATTTCTTCTTTCATTCCCTCTCTTATCCCTTCCCTTACGGCGCGGTTCAGGTGTCCAACGATATATGAGACAGATACTGCGCCATTTCCTTTCCCCAAAAAACCAATTATTATTATTAAATGGCCTTTGCATGTTGGCAATGTATTGAAAGTGTACTTTCGCAAATACGACATTAATTCGTCCAAAGTACAGTTAAATTCTAACGAATGAGCTCTGCGCGTAAACGTATTTGGCGCACACTTTAAGTTGCCGTTGAACAGTTAGTGCTCGAAATCGCGTTTCGGGAAATGACATGTTGGCAATGCATTTAAAGCGTACTTTCGTAAATACGAAATTAATTCGTGCGTAGTATACTTCAACTGTGACAAATGGGTAGTCCGCGTCAGCATATTTTCAGCACACTTCGAGCCGCCGTGGAACAACCTAGTGTTTGAAATCACGTTTCCGGGAAAAGTGAAAACTCTCATTTTTCGTCCATTCGTTTAAGTTAACTTTTAGCAGAAAGGTAATCACCACATATTTGAATTACGTGTGGACAGCGTGATAGCATTATACCGGCAACGGCGCCATGCGCGCTTCCGGGCCCGAACATGCCAACGAAAAGTACCCCGACTGGCAAGGTTGAAGGGCTCCCATAGACGCCCGTGTATTTGTTGGTTGACAGTTCGACTCCTGACCGATGCCTGACGCAAGTTACGACTAACAATTCGGTTCTATGTAGTCCGCAGATTCGGATGCGACCACTCCGACGCTTGTGCGACAATTTACGGGCCCACAGTCTTTGCACAAAAAGCGCCTCGCCGGGCAAGATAAAAGTCTCCTCTCAGGGGGTATGTATAATAATAATTGGTTTTTTGGAGAAAGGAAATGGCGCAGTATCTGTCTCATATATCGTTGGACACCTGAACCGCGCCGCATGGGAAGGGATAAAGGAGGGAGTGAAAGAAGAAAGGAAGAATAGGTGCCGTAGTGGAGGGCTCCGGCATAATTTCGACCACCTGGGGATCTTTAACGTGCACTGACATCGCACAGCACACGGGCGCCTTAGCGTTTTTCCTCCATAAAAACGCAGCCGCCGTGGTCGGGTTCGAACCCGGGAACTCCGGATCAGTAGTCGAGCGCCCTAACCACTGAGCCACCGCGGCGGGGCGGGTATGTATAAGCCAAGTCAAGTATTACGTTTGTCGGGGGAGTTCATGTCTGCTAACGTCAATTTCCGTCAGCATTTCCTGCGCGGCGACATCTTTCACGTTCACCTGCTGTCATGTGACCTTGCATTGGCATAGACTCCTTGATGACAACGCGTTTTATTTGGGTTTGTCTGTCTCCTGATGATTATAACCAGTTCAGTGATTACTTGTGCTGCTGACAACATTGATCAGTATTATCTAGTGACTGCGACTAGCACACCTTTTGTAAGCCGAGCCGAAGTGAATATATTTTTCATGTATTAATAACATATCTTTTGTGTATTTCTAATGTAGTGTAATGTATATATTTAGTATACCTTTAATGTATGGAATGTAGATTTATAGCATATTTTTAATGTATTAATTGTATATTTTCTTATATTTAATGAATTAATTCCACGTTTTTAGTTTATATTTAAAGTGTATTTTTAGTATATCCTTAGTGCATATTAAATATACCAAGCAGAGAGAAAATGCATTTTTGATGCCTTTATAAGAATGTTGAGAATAGTACTCCTAGCGTACTTAGAAAGCAAAGTGGCAATTTAAGCATAGGGACAAAAATGCCTAATTTATAAGAAAATAATACAATGCATTGGAAGTGCATTTTTAGCAGAGCCTTTTTATCGCTACCACCGCAGTGGTAGTTGAGTCAGAGGAAAAATTCTGCTCGCTGTGCGTAGTACGAGCAGGCGACCTCCACTGGCTGCATTCAACCTCCAAGCCTGGTCTCTCCAACGCGACGTGGGTGGTATAGAGAATGCAGTTGGAGGTATTTTTGTAGAGAGAAGACTTTATTCCACGTTCCGGGTCCGTGCCGCTATTTCAAATCGATGGGTTGAAGCTGCAGCGCGGTGCAATGTGGTGGCTACCCAATACATATTAAGTGATGTGGGCAAAAGATTACCAGAGTTGGAGCAACGCAATGTTTCTCGTTGCCTGACGAGATCGCTTATTATTTCCCCGCCTGTAGTCGGATACAACTCAAGAATGAAGCGGCGAATGCCCTTCCAGCCAATGGCGTCGACCGATTCTCCCCTTTAATCCATCCCTTGGGACCTGCTCACGTGAAATCCCAGGGGGTGGCACATGAGTGGGAATAACTACGCCTTCATCGGATTAACCACGGCGTCATGAAAATCGGTTGACGCCATTGGCTGGAGAGCCTCCTTTCAGGAACATCTGCGGCATCCTTTTTTAGTTGTATCCGATTATAGTATCTTTGCCCGCCCAAAATAAACTATCCTTGCGGTTCTTTCACGTGTTATGTGTTTCGTATCAAGCTAGCAGCGGCTCCCGAACCACCACTTTGTAGAACACGCACACGTTTAATTTTTTGAAGCACTGACACGCACACAACAGGAATTTATTGTTGAGGTCACGCTGAACAAAGGTTTGAGGAAACTTGCACTGCTGTTTGCCATTGCTCGAGCGCTTCGCATCAAATGGCCATGAGTGCAAGGCTGAGGCGTCCAAGAAGTGCTCGGGCGATTAGTTCTTGCCTCTGTTTTGATTAGAACGTGAGCATTTCCATCTAACTGTACTGAGTTGACTCGTCTATATATTGGCTTCATTAAGGCCCTGTGACGCTTCAATTGCCACGGATCGGAAGGGGAAGAATAAGTGCGGGTAGCGTTGTGTCACTGCAGCGAAGGGCGCCCAGGCGACAAATCAGACTGCTTCCCGTCGAGATCGTGGGAAACCTTCACCAGACGTTTAATCACGTGCAAGTGCGATTTCCAGCGACGGTTGGGCTCGTGCGAAATGCTTATGCTAACCCATATATTAGGTGTCCCTGCCAAGGGGTTTGTTTGTTTGTTTCACCCACGGTGAGATTTACTAAAAGAAATTAAAAATAAAGCCTACTGGCCCGTGCCTTTTAAGTGAAACGGGTTAAGCCAACTGAAAATAAAAATGGGGATAGCAAAAAAGAAATTTCATAGCAGGAAAATGCAAAAAAAGATAATCAAAAGGAATTTTAGATCATGGGAGATAAGGACAGTTAAGGAGGATGGGACTTATATTTTGGAGAAATATGTAGCAGCGATTGATAACTCCTGTCTTGATGGGGTGACTATTGAAATTAAAGTAGTTTTATATAAGAGATGCTGCAGAGGTTGACATCGAGATGTTCCGGGACGAGGTGCAGATGTGTGTTGCGCTGATTTGGCTACATTCGCACAACAGCTCGCATAAACTAAAGAATGCATTTTGCTGAAAGCGTAGGATAGCCAGGTGCAGTAACCTGTCATTGAATACCGGGGGGAGGGGGGGGGTCATCTTCACCGACGGCGATGCGGTTAGCGTGCTCGCGACAGAAGAGGGTTACGGCTATGCGTCGCTTTCTTGGTTGGCAAGTTCTTAGTCGGTCATTGCCTTGTGTTCGAACACTGAGCACTATGAATGAAGCCTCAAACCCCTTACAGCAGTTAAGCGAATGACACGGCGAGAATTCGTCTGGTATTCTTCACGAAGGGGATCGTCTCTACAGGTAGGAAGAATATGATATTCGCTGGGAATTAGTTAAGCAATAATAGTTAAGTTGGTTTAGTATGGCAGAGCAAAATGAAGGCAGGATGTGAAATTTCTGGTCAAAATTACGAGTAAACAGTGCATCAGGCTTTCATAGTGAATATTTTTTATGCGTGTGAATTTGAAGACACACCTAGGGTAAAAAAAATCAGATGTGCAGCGAGTGGTCAGAGACCACAAAGAAAAATTGATGACAACGCGAAGGTGACCATGAAATAAATCAAAGATCTGATGCAAAAGCAAAATGCAGCAGGCCGATGCGGCGCATGGCGATGCCGTATAGCCTGCAAGATTCAAGATCGAGTGCCTCGCGGTCGGCGGTAGCGTGTTCGGTGGTTGCAAGCGAGTACATTGTATTTCCCCAGAGCTCACTCAATGCAGCATTATCGTTTCGTGCGTGCTTAAACGCCGCCTTCACCCACGCATATGCCAGGCGCCTTCTCTGGCTAATTAACAAAGCCGCGCTATACTTCCAAGAAGCGATTACAATCGTCAAGGCAGTCGTGCCGGCAGCTGCGGTTGTCTGTATACCTCTGACCTTCGCAGGCATGTCGCGAGCTGCGAATGACTAAACGCCAGTTGTTGGCATCATGTGATATTAGACGGCGAAATCGCAAAAAAAATTGTATGATGCTGCCAGAGAGGTGAAGACAACAAGCAAATACTATTCAACATCGATCTCTCTTTCCATGTTTTCTCAGGTAGATATCACACGTATCGATCGACTGAGTCTGCAGCCTTAAAGCATGGACGTAACTAACGTAAATGAAATACTCCCTTTACGGACACAAGTCTCAAGGCCCTTGCGCCCACTTGCGCGCTTTTTAAGTGGCCGCTTTGGAATAGCCCTTTCAAAAATTTTCATTTCACAGTCTATAGACTGTCCATAGATTTCTGCCAATAAAGTCTGCACACAGTCTGTGAAAATTCTAGACAACTGTCTATAGGCAATACAAATGCGATAGACAGTCTACATACAATCTTTAGATTTGTGGCCATACACTTTTAGTAGTTTTTTGTCTATACACTATGAATACACAAAAATAAATATCTATGGAAGGCAACGGAGAGTGTAAGAAGTCTATAGACTGTATATGGACCTTTTTTTTTTCAAGGGAGGCGGTGTTCGTGAGGCAATATATGTGGCCGAAAACAGTCGGCAAGGCACTTGATTGTCCTATAAAAAAAACAACGATCACCAAGGCCTTATATAGCAGCCTGTCAACTGCCCACTGGCCGACTGAAAAGCAACACGGCTAAGCCGGTCGCCTCAATGTCAGTGTGCGGTGGCGCTCGTCGGGGTGGACGCTGCGCTGGGCTGCCTGGTTATTGCAGGTCGGTACAGGTCATCCCCTTGTTCGTGGCGCCCAATATATCGGGTCCCAACCCAAAAGCGGAGGAATGCCGTTCCTTAGGCAAACTCCCAAACGCCGATTTGTTCTTTTTCGATGGCAGCTGCACCCAAGCCAGCATTCGTGCCCGTTGCCATCCGGGTTACACTGCGTAGAGAGAAAAAGCGGCAGGCACTCCATATATACACTCCATGCTATTGGACCGCAAAATGCCTAGATGCACACTCTGAACGAGTGCAGTAAAACCTAGCAGTAAATTTTAACGGTATTGTTATATTCCGGGTCAGCCTGCTGTGACTCTGCAGCCGAGGCTAGGCTGGAAAGGTAAGCAGACGGGCCTTAGTTTCCCTACCGTGGGGAGTGGCCTACCTCAGCCCTAGCGCACGGCCTCTGAAACTACTGGCTCTACCCCTTCGCACCCGTAGCCCGAAAGGAAACCCGTCTCCTTCGCTTTCCTGCCTAGTCTTGGCTGCCGAGCCACAAAAAGTTGACCGGAGTACAGATAAGGAGCGCAATAGGTGACCGCTGAAGAAGCATTTTTTATGTCTTTCTCCTTTGTATGTATTTTATGTGACGTCCACGCTTATTCGGGTTATGTGCAGACATTTGTTCTTCAAATAAAGAGCCCATTCCTAATAACATTTCTACAGTTGTGGCAAAATTATTAGGTCTAAGCTAAATTATTAGGAGCACCAAGGCTAAACAGTGACAAGCCGAGCTTTTTCTCAGTTCTGACGAGGATATAAACATTCTTTTCGTGGTTATATTTCTGTGCTAATTGTGCATGCGCTCTCTTTTAATTACTAAAATTAAGCAGTTTTGACTGCGAAAACAATCACACCCGCACAATGTGCACTCAAAACTATATTTTAAGTGGAAAGGACCTGTAAAGAACTTGATTTTATAAAACCACAAAAAAAGCGGGATATTCAAGGCTCCTAAAGACAAAAATTACATTTATGAATACCGCCAAAACGCATCAAACAGATGAAATGCCAGAATTGCAGAATGAAAGTTCTTCAATTTTGATTACTCGTCTAACGCAGCATTAAAAAAACGTTGTCATTCCTAAGTAGAATAAAGTCGTAGTTAAATCAGAAGCGGATTTCCGTTGCAGTCAAAAACCGAGAATAATGAATAATATTGTTACCATGCTGACAAAGAATTGCCTATCGGTGCTCTTAAAGACAAAAACGCTAAGAATACGCGCGCGCGCGCGCGTGTGTGTGCGTGTGCGTGCGTGCGTGCGTGCGTGCGTGTGTGTGTGTGTGTGTGTGTGTGTGTGTGTGTGTGTGTGTGTGTGTGTGTGTGTGTGTGTGTGTGTGTGTGTGTGTGTGTGTGTGTGTGTGTGTGTGTGTGTGTGTGTGTGTGTGTGTGTGTGTGTGTGTGTGCGTGCGTGCGTGCGTGCGTGCGTGCGTGCGTGCGTGCGCGCGCGTTCTCGACGCCTTAGGCCGTACAGTACCTCTCTGCGCTGCACAGTTGCTTGGGGAGTCCTCCCCGTAACAATATGGATCACAGGCATTCCCACTTACCGGTCTGATGCACTCTTTGTGTCCTATGGGACCAGGGCCTCCAAAGCTTGCACTGTAAGAGAGTGCAGCGAGAAGAGGAGTTACGACTGCGTAGAACGGCGACTGTGTCAAAGCAAACGTTCTGGAAACCTTTCAGTACAAAAATTTACCACGGAGCACATATCGCGATGTTTACTGCGTTTCCGCAGTCACAGGGAATGCGGTATATATATTAGTTTTGATCATAAAATGCACACGATTATTGTAATTTACTGGAGTACCAAGCGCAGCGGTGGGAATGGTGAGCCGGATTAGAACCCGACCGCGGCGGCCGCGTTTCGATAAACGCGCGCAAAGGGCGCCCGAGTACTGTTTTGATTTATGGGGTTTAACGTCCCAAAGCGACCCAGGCTATGAGAGACGCCGTAGGGATCCGGAAATTTCGACCATCTGGGGTTTTTTAACGTGCACTGACATCGCACAGCACACGGGCCTCTAGAATTTCGCCTCCATCGAAATTCGACCACCACAGCCGGGATCGAACCCGCGTCTTTCGAGCCAGCAGCCGAGCGCCATAACCACTGAGCCACCGCGGTGGTTGCGCCCGTGTGCTGTGCGATGTCAGTGCAATAGGCGCCTTGGTACCTATGCGGAGCACAAGGAATCCCTCATAACAGCTCAAGAATGCTGCCTGCGCCTCAGCTGTACAGACATCAGGACACTTCAGCGGCTGGGACGTCACCCCCACACAGAAAAAGATCAAACACCACGGACCAGGCTACCCTTGGCCACCAGCGGAGGATATCACGTCCTCCCAATTCAAACCAATATGGACCCCATACACCACGACGAAATGCCTGAGCCAAGCAAATACAGCATAAGGTCATACGTCGCAAGGCAAATATTCTTTACACTGACGCCAGCCCCATCCAAGTTCGGGCGGCTGTGGTAGCAACCGTCATAACCAACCTCGAGGAGGAGATAGCCAGCGCCACGGTTCAAAGCCGAAACAGCATAGCCGACGCTGAGGAAGTCGCAGTCGCGCTTGCCATCAAGCACGCTCACACCACCGAGCAAATGACTACAGTCATGAGCGACTCGTCGCAAGCCTGCAAGGCGCACCTCAATTGCAAAGTCTGCCAAGCAGCCGCCACACATCTTGAGGACTCAACTCCCGCCCGCCGCAGTATTCTCTGGTTCCCAGCCCACGAAGGCATGGGGGCTATGAGGCGGCTGACAGCATAGCTCGAGGCTATACATTCCGAGCATCGTCGCCGTCCACCTCCGAACCTTCGTCTCCACTAACATACGGTGAAAATATAATAGACTATCATCGACTCAGCCACAGGAAATACGCAGCCCCCACAAAGACCTCGCTCGTCAGGAGGCCACTATATGGCAAAACATGCAAGCCCGCACACTACCAAACTTACCTCGGCACAATAAGATTTCGCCCGCGCAATAGCCAACAAAGGCATGCCCGGCCTTCGGAGAGATTTCAGATATCGTTCAAATGAGAGAAAGAGAGAGAAACAACTTTATTGCCATAGAGTGGCGGGATTTAGGGCAGGTGGGCTTGGTGTGGCCCCCAGGTGGGGGCGACTTCCTGGGCCCACGAAATGAGTGCCAGTTGGATGCTCTTGTCTGGCCTTTTGAGGAGTTCGTTCCATCCATCTTCGGAGGGAGCTGGCAGTAAGGTTCGAGGGGGCGGATTTCCCGCGCAACCCCAGAGGATGTGAGCCTGGGTGGCGATTTCTCCCTGGTAACAAATCTGGCAGACGGGGTCGTATTCCCCGTCTGTGATGAGTGAAAGTCTAGAATGGCTAAGGATAGAGTGTGTCTGCAACCTGCGGAGCAAGGTGGCTTGCGCTCGGTTCAAGTCGGGGTGTGGAGGCGGGAACTGGCGTCTCATCTCTCTGTAGAGGTTGGTAATTTCGGCAACGGTCTGGGGAGCCTCTGCAAGAGCGTCTGGGTCCGTGGGGCCGGCCGCCCGGTTGGTTAGTCCTCGGGCTAGTCGGTCGACCCCTTCGTTTCCAGAGTTTCCCGCGTGGGCGGGTACCCAGACCAGGTTGATCTTATGGTCGGGAGTGCAGCCGCGAAGGATGCGTGCAGCGGGGTGGCAGATAAAACCTGCCGAGTAATTTTGTATTGCTCTTTTGGAGTCGCTGAGGACTGTGCGCGTACGTGGGTCAGCGATGGCCAGCGCGATGGCGGTTTCTTCTGCCGCTGTCGGAGAGTGAGCTACTACTGTGGCGGCGGTGACGAGAGTAGACTGTGGCGTGGCTGCACAAGCCACGTATGTGTTTGCACTTTGCCGTGCAGCATCTACGTATATTGCGTGTTCGTCGGCAAGGTATGTGGCATCTAGTGCTTGGGCTTTCAGCTGACGGCGCGTATCATGGCGGCCAGGTAGCATGTTTTTGGAGATTGGTTTTATAACTAGGCGGCTATAGACCCCTATCGGAATGGGCGTCGTGGGGTGGACGTCGCCTATGGGGTTGATGTTGAGACGGTCAAGTATGAGCCGCCCGTGTTTAGTGCGGGAGAGGCGGTGGATTTGGGCGGTCTTGTGTGCCTCTATGAGTTCTGTGAGCGTGTTGTAGATGCCGAGTTGGAGGAGGTGCTGTGTGCTGGCGTACTGAGGTAGCCCCAGTGCCGCTTTGTAAGCTGAACGTATAATGCTGTTCACAGCTTCTTCGTCCTTCCGGCGGAGGTGA
The DNA here is from genome assembly GCF_052857255.1 of Amblyomma americanum. Lineage (NCBI taxonomy): Eukaryota > Metazoa > Arthropoda > Arachnida > Ixodida > Ixodidae > Amblyomma > Amblyomma americanum. Next base: position 122,383,897 of record NC_135501.1, on the reverse strand, counting down.
TAGTAGGGGTAGGAGTAGACTATCCTGCTAATGAGGAAAGCTTGCGTGAGCCGACAGAGGTCATCCTCCTTCATACCTCTGCGGCGGGTGCTGATGCGGCGGATAAGGCCGTTGATCTGGTTGGCTGTGGTGCGGAGGCGCTGAATGGCCTCCGAGTTTTGCGTGTTGTTCTGTATTAACATACCCAGAACGCGAATAGTGCGGACCGGAGGTATGGGATGTGTGTCGACTTGAAGCACAATAGGTTCTTGCGGGTCGGGGACAGGCAGGCGAGCTCGTCTGTCCCTGATGACTAGTAATTCGGACTTCGTGGAGGAGCATGTGAGCCCGTTCGCCTGTACAAAGGAGTGTACTTTATCGATTGCTGTTTGGAGGGAGTTTTGGATTTCCCCGTCAGAGCCAGAGTTGGTCCACAGGGTAATGTCGTCGGCATATATTGAGTGTTTAATGTGAGGTATCTTTTCCAGGAGCAGAGGGAGGCCTCTCATTGTAGTGTTGAAAAGGAACGGAGATAGGACTGCTCCTTGTGATGTTCCTCGGGTGCCTAGTGTGATCTTCTCACTGTGGAGGTCTGCAATATGAAGTTCTGCTGTACGGTTATGAAGAAAGTCGGCGATGTAGTTGTAAGTGCGAGTGCCTACATTCATTTGTGAGAGGTTTGCCAGGATGGAAGCATGTGACACGTTGTCGAAAGCCTTGCTGACATCTAGGCTTAGGATGGTTCGTGTAGCTCGGATGGGTCTCGGATCGAGGATGTCGTGTTGGATTTGCCACATAATGTCTTGAGTGGAGAGGCCGGTTCTGAAGCCGATCATAGTGGGGGGGAAAAGGTCCTCTTGGTCTACGTGAGTGTGGAGTCTATTGAGTATGACGTGTTCCATGACCTTTCCCAGGCAGGACGTGAGCGAGATGGGCCGAAGGTTGCCCAGCTCGAGTCGTTTGCCTGGCTTAGGTATGAAAATCACTTTGGCATGCTTCCAAGTGTCTGGAAGGCGACCCTCATGCCAATGTTGGTTGAAGAGGTCCGTGAGTGCTTCGACGGACTGATCTTCGAGGTTACGAAGCATCTTGTTGGTTATGTGGTCGTCGCCAGCGGCAGCGGTGGTTTTAATCTGGTTGAGGGCGGCGCGGACTTCTCCTGCCGTGATGTCGGCGTCCATGTTGGTGTTCTGAGCACCCGTGTATCCTGAAGGGATGGGAATTTCAGTGGAAGTATTGATGTATTTGTCTTTCAGGGTAGCGAGGAGTTCCTCATTTGTTCCCTGAAAAGCGTGTTTGACACGGGTGAGGTTCTTGTGAGATGTGGATTTGGTGTGAGTTGGGTCCAGTAAATGTCTGAGCAAGAACCACGAGTTTTTGCATCCTAACTGGCCGTTAAGACGGTCGCAGGTTTGATGCCATTGCTCCTGACTCAGTTTGACGGAGTAAGCTTCGATCTCTCGCTCGAGGCGAACGAGACGGAGCTTGAGGGGTCGATTGTGCTTTTGGCGGAGCCAGCGAGCCCTAAGACTGCGCTGGGCCTCCCACATGTGTATTAGTTTGGCGTCGGGAGAGGGGCCATCCTCGTTCTGGGTAGTCGTGGAGGTGGCATTGGCGGTGTCTTCGAGAAGTGCGTTTGCCCATGCGTCCAGGTCGTCTATGGGGGCCGAAGTGCGTTTGGCGCGCACGTATCGGAAGGCGTCCCAGTTAGTGTGCCTGATTGTTCGGTTGGGGGCTTTGCTGTGTGTAGCCGTGAAGGTTGTGCTGAGAACATAATGGTCGCTACCTATGTTCATGCCGAGGTTTTCCCAGCGTGCGTCTGGGATGTTGCGGGCGAAAGTGAGATCGGGGCAGCTGTCCTGTGTGACACTGTTTCCAATGCGAGTAGGCCTGTCGGGGTCTAGGAGTAGTGTCAGGCCCAGTGTTTGGGCTGTCTCCCACACTTTGGCTCCCTTACGACCGCATGCTTTGCGGGGGTAGCCCCACTCGGTATGCGGCGCGTTGAAGTCACCTAAGATGAGTAGCATCCCTGTTTGTGCAGTCGCGCAGGCCTTACGAACGAGGGTTGCCACTCGTGTGCTTTTGTCGCTAGGGGGGCTGTAGACGTTAAGGATGTGGAGCGGGGCTTGTGAGCGACTGTTCGGTAGGACCTGTACGAAAGTGTGCGGAACCTCGGGGTAACTAAGGTCTATATGATTAGCTGCTAAATTTTGGTGGACCAGGATGGCGGTGTTGGGCCGTTGGTCTGGTGTCGTTTGTTGGTTATATGCGGCGTAGCTGGTAAGTTTCGTGTCCATGTATGTTTCCTGAAGTGCGATGATGTGGGGGGTGTGCGGCTGGGCCTGCAGGGTGTGCTCCAAGGCTCGCCGCTTCGCCTTGAAGCCCCTGCAGTTCCATTGCCAAACTGTGAAGGGGGAGCTAGCCATCGCGTTTCCCGTAGGGTTCGGGGCGCTGTGATAGCGCGACGGGTGATTTAAGAATGCCGCCTGCACGTGAGCGCGCGGTTGCACTCTCCGATGTGGCGACAATAATGGGTGCTGGGTAGTTAGGAGGGGTTGGCGACTGCAAGGGGGTTGCTGATGTCGGGGGATTCGTGAGGGTATCGAGCCTGGCATGAAGGGTTTGGATGTTGGCTGCCATTGTGGCGCAGCTTTCTACTAGACGGTCAATGGTGGGGGCGAGTCGAAGGAGGGCGCCCTCGAATTGGGCCATTCGCGCATCAGCTGCCTCGAATTTGGCATCTATGTCTGCTTGTGAGGAGGGGAGAGGTGCTTTACGCTTCGTGCGCTTAGGCTGCTCAGTGTCCATGCGTGGATCACCTACAGGGTCGGATGTGGGAGCGTGAGCCACCTGCTGTGGTTGCAATTTGGGGTTTGCCTGTGCTGATTCTAGGCTATGAATTTTAGCGTTTGCTTTGGCCAATTGTAGCTGTAGTTCCTTGACCATATCTGCCAGCTCCCTTACCTGTGAATCTGGTGGAGAAGCGGTGACTTGTGCAGGAGTCTTCCATCCAACTTGTTTGGCTGCTTTGGTCCCCGGCCGGGCTTGAGAGCTGGCCCGAGAGCTGGGTGAGGCGGATGTGGAACGGCTGCGAGTGCGGCTGGAAGGGCTGTCGCTGCCGTCGCTGCCAAGCGGGGGGAAGGAGCCGTCCCGCAGTAGGTTGTCGTCGCCGCGTTTGCGGTCTCGGGACCGGGACTGGCGTCCGGGGTTTGCCAAGTTGGAGCCGGTATCGATGGCAGTGACCGACGGGGAAGACTTGGGCCGAGTGGAGGACGTGAACCGGTATTTGCAGCTTCTGCTGCCTGTAGGGTGGGCACCTTTGCAGACGATGCATGAGGCTTGGCACGTGGGCGGTTGGCCAGCTGGAGGAGGGTCATGGGCTGCGCCACAGCGTCGGCAGGTCGGTTGTCACGGGTGGGGGCACACATCCGCCCTGTGGCCTAGCTTCCGGCAGTTGAAGCATGCCTCCGGACGGCGTTTGTAGGGGTACACCTCAAAAGTGAAGCCGAGATACCTCACGTAGCGGGGTAGCTTGGCATTGGCGATAGTCACCACGAAATGTCGTGTGCGGCCCATGCGGCGTGCGGCGACTACGGGGAGATCAGGGTTTCGAGCTTGGAGCTCAGCGAGGATCTCAGAGTCGGTCTCGTGACTGTAGGCTCTGTATATGATTCCTCGAACGGAGTCATCGGGGGCTGGGGCGTACGTGGCTACCCGGATGGCATTGGAGTCAATGGTTAACGTTTGTATTTTAGCATACAGGAACGCCCGTTCTTTTTCCGGTGTGCTGATGGTAACAGTGTTGTTTGTGGGGTGGATGCGGACTTGGTCGGCGGTGATTGCAAGGCGGCCGTCGATCTTGGCGGCGTTGTAGATGGCCATCGCCAATTTGGCCGGGCCGACTGCGTTGAGGTCGACGGTACCTTGCGGTCGGAAGACGATTTTGTAGTCCTCTGTAGGCAGGCGAGGAAGTGGTCGTTTTTTAGTCGGCGGTGGTGGACGGCCGCGGGGTCGTTGGTCTGACAGGACAGTAGTGGCTGCAGGCGTTTGGGTGTTGGCCGGCGGCGTTGCCGGTGGTGGCGGGCGTCTGTAGCGGCGTTGCATTTCGAGCGCCGTCCAAGTGCCATCGGCCAGCTCCGCGGCGGTAACATCCGTGCCGGTGACTGTGTACTGCATCTTTAAATGCAGGGAAGCGCCGTCGAGGCGAAGCGGGCGTCGCCGCCGCAGGTGGGAGCAGAGCACGCACTAGGCGTGCTGAGCCGTTAGGCCTAGCTCCCGCGGTCGGGCGTTGCCGCAAATCGGCCGTAAAGTTGAAGACACTCGCCTGAAAGTAGTTAAAAGTCCCACAGGTGACGCCGGATGGGTGGCGGGCCGTCCTGTGAAAAATTGGTGGCTGTAAATAGCCGGAAACTGGTGAAATCGCCGGAACATCGCAGACCGCATACAAGATGCGTCCGCTCGCTCCGAGCGCAGTCGGCGTTCCCAGCATCGGCGAACGCGGCACAGTGAAACAGCAGGTGCTGTAGTGTTTCCACTGCACCGCATTCGTCGCACACATCACTCGACGCGATTCCGTGACGCTCCCGTCGTTCCCCACGCCACGTGGAGCCAATGCGCACGCGGAGCATCATTGCACGTTGCGACCGCGTAAGTGCGCAATAGCCGGTGATGCTTTCGATGCGCTCACCTCCTGCGATGCGTGGGTCGGGTGCTGCTTTCGGAGATAATCCAGGATGACAGCACGTATGTCCTTCAGCGCAAGGGACAGATCGCTGGGAGGTAGTTGATCTGCGGCGGTCGCGAGGTCGTCAGCTTCTTCGTTGCCGGCGATAACTAAGTGACCGGGCACCCACTGAGCACGCACGGCGTATCCTCTTTGCGCGAGAGAATGTCCCGCACTAGTTGTGCGCCGCGGCCTTTGGATTGCGGGCGGCTAAGGGCGGCGCAGGAGTCGCACATCAGAGAACTCCTGGGTGGCAGAGTGCAGAGTGAGCAGCAGGTCCGGCCCGAGCCGGATCCCCATACTCCGCCGTAGTGGAAGAGGCTAGGAATGTTGCGTTTGCTGGCTGTGCAGTCGGAGGGCGGGGATGGTTGCCGCCGCGACGAAGGAGCAGCTGTTGTGGACACTGAGCCGTCGGTGTACACGAGGAGATGGTCCTGGAGCTCCTCGTGTATGACGGCTCTGGCCAGCTGCTGCACAGCAGAGAGGGGTGTGCTCTGATGTCCCGCGATGGCGCCGATTTCTCACTACACCTCCGAGGCACCAGGCCAGGGCGCGCCGGTGCCTTTGTGGGGTGGGCCTTCACTCAAGTGCTGATACTCGAGCAGCGCCGCGCCCATTCGTGAGCGCAGGCGCAAGCGCATATGCTGCAGCAGCGAGCCGCCATCCGTTGCACGGTGAAGCCGGTCGATGCGATTCAGTGCCCTGCGTGCTGCTTGGAGCTCAAGTGGCCACGCTGTTGCCTCGGCCAACGTTGCAGGGCACTGAGAATATTTGGGCAGGCCTTGGCACATGCTCAGGGACTTGCAGTGCTGGAGCTCGAGCATCTTCTAGCATGGCTTGCTCACCGTGACGAGCGGCAGCGCATTGAGCACCGCCCCCAAAGCTGCGGCATTGTATAGCCGCAAAGCGGCTTGCTGGGAGATGCCCTAGTCCCAAGCGGTGAGCTTTTCCACGGCAGAGGTACCGCACTGATTTACGCCAATGTATCAGAGTCCTGTCCAGTGACAGTGGCGGAAGGTGCGCGCGTCAGCGCGAAACGCAAGCCATGGCCACCGATTTGTCCGCGCTCAGCGACATACCAAGGACGGGCAAGCTGGCGTCGATTGCGGTCAGAGCTCTCTGGAGGCACCCCCGCACGCGGAGAACCTCCCCCGGTGTCCCCCCGCACCACAGAGCAATGTCTCTGCAAATATGGACATGTGCACAAGGTGTCGGCCGCTCGTGGGGAGGGAGACCGGCACCACCGACATGACCACATTAAAGAGATAAAGGTAATAGGTCAGAGCCCTGCAGCACGCTCAGGTCCACCGGACGAGGCTTGGAGAACCTACCCCCAACTCGTACGCGCATGGTGAACCCACCCAGGAAGCCGTAAACGTATCGCAAAAGGCGTTCGCTCACACGGCTGCCTCAAGACCCGCCAGAATTGGTGCGCTTTGAACGTTGTGAAAAGCGCCCGAGACGTCCAATAGGAGAAGCAGCGCAACCTGGCCTGCCGCCCTGTCGTAGTCCAGCGCTGTAACAACGCCCGATATAGAATCAGCCGTGCATCGTATCCCACGGGAACCAGTCTTCCGCTTGTCAAACAAATCAGCCTTCGCAGCCGTCTCGTTTCGATTGAGGCGAAACGCAAAAGGCGCCCATGCGCTGTACGATGTCAGTGCAGGTTAAAGACCCCATGTGGGCGAAAATATTCCGGGGCCCTCCACTACGGCACCTCTTTCTACCTTTCTTCGTTCGCTCCCTCTTTTATCCTTTCCCTTACGACGCGGTTCAGGTGTTCGGCTATATGTGAGAGAGATACTGCGCCATTTTCTTTCACCAAGCACCCAAACCAAGAGTGTACGTCAGAAGCCACGAGTCTATTTATTGACTTTCTATCCCAATGGGCAGCGGTCATACTATTCTATAACTGCACTTAAGACGAGGTGGTGTGTGCGAAGATAACTGAATATATTTTTCATTATAATGCATGCAGTACTTTCTAATCTTTACGACTGTTTCTTAAATGGCGGAATTAAGCGAGACCTGCAGTAAATATTTTCACTTTTTCTAAGTGCACTTCTTTTTTTACCTCTCCCTTAATCCATAATCCACCAACTGTAAGACTGCTACCCCTTCTTGCTCTCCTTATTTAAACCCCTACGAAGACGCGCTCTGTCTCTAGCTGCGAAAGCACCGAGACGCCCCTTCCTCCAGTCCCGCAAAGAAACACGTGTGCAATGTCCTGACAGTGGACTGGCCGTACTATTGTCCCTGACATTCCTGAATTACGCAGCGTGGCAACAATGTTGTTCATTTCCATGTATGAAATGCGTGGGGAAAGTCTCTCGGATGTTATCGGGTAGGGTCCTTTAAAAGCGCTGCTCGGTTTCAACCCTTCGCATGGCTGCGAACTGCCAGCTGCCTCCAACCAGCAAAGCCCTGGAGGATGTTCAAAGCGTTCGGAGGCGTCTTACGGCTGGGGTTCCACCCGATGACCACTAAATCAGTTCTCACTTGAAGCGCAAGACTTCAGGTGCTTGAAGGAGGTGGTGCCGCAATCTCGCCTTAGTGCGCCAAAACTAAAGTCAAAGTGGAAATATAGCAAAAAAGACGAACTGCGCAACTAGAACACGGACGAAAGGGAGGCAGACACACACTAACGCAGACTTACAACTTTACTAAAGGAAGGAATACAAGGCAAATATATATAGCAATCCCAACGCACTTCAAATCTGATCAATATGGCACGTGACAATCTGCCCAGGCGATAAACAGACCACACAAGAACCAACGCTTACAAGATAATCTTATACCGGGCCGGCCCTTTCTATGAAAACAAAAAGCAAAGGAACGCTTAGCGACAGTGCACTCTTGATAATTACGCGTTCTCCAAAGTAAGAAAATTCAAAACAAAACCACACCACTGTAGCCATCTGATACCACTGAAGCTCGAACCGCTTACAAGCGCAGGTGCTGACACCAAAACCAAGAGACGAAGCACACCCCCTTTTGAAAGCAAACAAAACGGGAAACAAGAACAACCACATCGGTTATCGTCAAAATAAAAAAACAGTGAAAAAAGGCACCAGGTCAAAAGGGTAAAAACACCATGAATCAGCTCAAGAAGCTACGTCACAAAAACAGTGAAAATAGGCACCGAGTCATTTAAAAAACAAAAAGATGAAAGACGGGACAACAGTTTAAGACAACAACGGTTTTAAAAAAGGGGGAGGGGGGGGTGAATGAAATCCGAAGCGTAGGAAAACATCTCAAACCATGACAGAACCGAAACAAAACTGAGATCGCTAATCAAATGAACAACGAAAGCATCAAACGCAATCAGGAGGCACTGCTGAATCACCAGGGCACAAACAGGCCACTAGGCTACACATGCCCCCGCAAAAACGAAAATTCTTTGGATGATAAGGAAATGGAAGCCTTAGCACAAACAGGCCGCTAGGCTACACATGCCCCCGCAAAAACGAAAATTCTTTGGATGATAAGGAAATGGAAGCCTACGAAAATTCTTTGGATGATAAGGAAATGGAAGCCTAAGGCTTCCATTTCCTTATCATCCAAAGAATTTTCGTTTTTGCGGGGGCATGTGTAGCCTAGTGGCCTGTTTGTGCCCTGGTGATTGAGCAGTGCCTCCTGATTGCGTTTGATGCTTTCGTTGTTCATTTGATTAGCGATCTCAGTTTTGTTTCGGTTCTGTCATGGTTTGAGATGTTTTCCTACGCTTCGGATTTCATTCACCCCCCCCCCCCCTCCCCCTTTTTTAAAACCGTTGTTGTCTTAAACTGTTGTCCCGTCTTTCATCTTTTTGTTTTTTAAATGACTCGGTGCCTATTTTCACTGTTTTTGTGACGTAGCTTCTTGAGCTGATTCATGGTGTTTTTACCCTTTTGACCTGGTGCCTTTTTTCACTGTTTTTTTATTTTGACGATAACCGATGTGGTTGTTCTTGTTTCCCGTTTTGTTTGCTTTCAAAAGGGGGTGTGCTTCGTCTCTTGGTTTTGGTGTCAGCACCTGCGCTTGTAAGCGGTTCGAGCTTCAGTGGTATCAGATGGCTACAGTGGTGTGGTTTTGTTTTGAATTTTCTTACTTTGGAGAACGCGTAATTATCAAGAGTGCACTGTCGCTAAGCGTTCCTTTGCTTTTGTTTTCATAGAAAGGGCCGGCCCGGTATAAGATTATCTTGTAAGCGTTGGTTCTTGTGTGGTCTGTTTATCGCCTGGGCAGATTGTCACGTGCCATATTGATCAGATTTGAAGTGCGTTGGGATTGCTATATATATTTGCCTTGTATTCCTTCCTTTAGTAAAGTTGTAAGTCTGCGTTAGTGTGTGTCTGCCTCCCTTTCGTCCGTGTTCTTGTTGCGCAGTTCGTCTTTTTTGCATTATGATCAACCAACTAGCCCGACAAGTCCTGTTGGAAATATAGTCGGGTGCAAATGCAAGGGGTGCACTGTGATCATTCTGTCCTGTCCGCTTTGTTCTCTTTACGTCTCTCTTTCTCCCATTTTTTTTCTCAGCCGCCGCGGTGGCTCAGTTCGTTATGGCGCTTGGCTGCGAACCCGAAAGACGCGAGTTCGATCCCTACCGCGGCTGCCGCATTTCGATGGAGACAAACTTCTAGAGGCCCTTCCACTGTGCGATGTCATTGAACTTTAAAGAACCCCAGGTGGTTGAAGGCTGCCGCATTTTGATGGAGCTGAACTTCTCGAGGCACGAGTGCAGTGCGATGTCAGTGGAAGTTAAAGAACCCGTGGTGGCCGAAGGCTGCCGCAGTTCGATGGAGACGAACTTCTAGAGGCCCTGCACTCTGTCATGTCAGTGGTCGTTAAAGACCCGCAAGTGGTCGAAGGCTGCCGCATTTCGATGGAGCTGAACTTCTAGAGGCCCGTGCACTCTGCGTTGTCAGTGCACGCTAAAGAACGCCAGGTAGTCTAAGGCGGCCGTATTTCGATGGAGCCGAACTTCTAGAGGTCCGAGTACTGTGCGATGTTAGTGCACGTTAAAGAAGCCCAGGTGGCCAAAGGCAGCCGCATTTCGATGGAGCCGAACATCTAGAGGCCCTGCACTGTGCCATGTCAGTTGGCGTTAAAGAACCCCAGGTGGTCGAAGCCTGCCGCATTCGATGGAGCCGAAGTTTTAGGCGCCCTGCAGTGTGCGATGTCAGTGCACGTTAAAGAACCTATGTGGTCGAAGGGTGCCGCATTTCGATGAAGCCGAACTTCTAGACTTTACTGTGCGATGTCAATGCACGTTAAAGAACCGAGGTGGTGGAAATTTTCGGAGCCCATCACTACGGCGTCCCTCATAGCCTAAATCGCCTTGGGACGTTAACCCACCATAAATTTTAAATGAAATTTAAATTGGTTCTTGACGAAAGGAAATGGCGAAAAACCTCTCATCTCGGAGGACACTCGAATGGCGCGCCGTAATGGGAGAGATAAAGGAGGTGCGAGAGAAGAAAGAGAGTAAGAGGTGCCGTAGTTGAGGGCTCCGAATAATTTCGTCATTAACGTGCCTGACATTGCAGAGCACAGGAGCACCTTTGCATTTCGCCTCCATCAAAACGCGGCCGGCGCCCATAATCAGATTGGAACCCATAAAATCCGGCTAAATAGACGAGCGTTTAAACACTGAGACACCGCCGGGAGTACACAAGTGTATTCCTTTAGTAATCACTAGCCGGGGTATCTGTTAACGGTGACTGAAGGTGTCTCAGAAACAGCCGCTGCTGTAAGACCCTCACAATTACACAGAGCTGTCATTCTATGCATAAACAAACGATAAACAAAAGGCAGAGTTTAGCTTCCTGATGGAAAGAAAGTTTTGAAACATACACGGGGAAGTTGGAAATTGCTGACAGCCTTGTTTCGACAGCTATTTTGACAAAGATAGGTCACAACATTAAGATTTATCTACAAAGTATCCTCCCTTTTTCAACGCACTTTGCTCACTGACCTCAAGCGTGCATATGTCTTCTAAGGAGAAAGTTCTGAGTTGGTCATGAAGAAAAATTTGCTCTGTTTCGCGCACGTCTAGGGTCCTGGAAAATCGATCACTTCGCAAAGCTTCTTTGAGCGGATGAAATAGGTGAATGTCGGAGGGAGCAAGACCCGTAGTGTAGGAAGGGTATCCCAGTACCTCAAAACGCAACTTGCTGATGATAGTTTCAATTTTGTATTGAGCCGTGGGCTGGCTTCTGTTTAGGCCACACAATGATGCTTTGCATCAAAGCATCATTCTTTCGCGCAAACAGAATAATTTCGAATGAAACCAGGCAGTGCTGCGCAAGAAGGTATGTAAAAAACTATCAGCTCTCTCCTTCTACAGTTAAGTTGCACTGAGATAATTCAGCAAAACGTATATAATTTTACTACATCTCTTTTTAATGCACTTAGTCCATAGAGCCGCAAGCGTGCTGGAAATGGTGCATAAGTGGAATTTTAACTAAGGGAAGCCTTCACGGAAGGAATACGCACGCTTGCGGCTCTATGAACAAAGTGCATTAAGTAGGGATGTAGTAAAATTGTATACGTCTTGCTGAATTATCTCTGTGCAACTTGACTGTAGAAGGAAAGAGTTAATAAATTTTTTCATACCTTCTTGCGCAGCATTGCCTGGTTTCATTTGAAATAATTACTGAACAGAAATCAATTTTAACAGCAAAAACGATAAAATGGACAAGCATAAACGAAACTGATACAAATACGTTTTGAAGTATTTGAAGAATAAGGCGTTTTAAAAACGGCATCTGAGAATTCCTATCCATGTCTTCGGATTTTTCCACTAGCAGCTCTACCACAATACTTGCTGCTGTGAGCACAGGAATTCAAGACATGATGCTGGGGTCACAGAATCTGTTGCACATGCGTAAAAAAATTAAATATGCTGTGGTTCGATCCAGCTTTACCTGGTAAGACGTGCGAAAGGTCTGTTAAGCACGGTTATTCAATCATACGGCTTTCCATGCCGTAAATGGCATCAGATTTCACTTGACGGCTAGGATACATCTTCGAAGCACTAGTAGCGTCTCATTGCTCATCCATGGGTGTGTGTGAAGGTAAGGACACGCCACACGCTTCTATATAGCCAACGGCGCGTCACGCGATTTCCGGCAGTTGCGAGAGTGCCGTCGGCTACGCATACGCAGCTGTGGCGATGCGCAGGGAGTCACGTGGTTCGATAGTTGCGAGCCACGCGAGCACCGTCAGCTTAACGTGCACAGCTGTGGCGGGGCTTAGCAAATCATGTGGTATGATATCAGAGCGAAGCATCTGCTCATCATGGTTTCAAGGTCAAATTTCTTAGCCACATGACCTCCATCTTTGTGCTGGAGGAGTAAAGCTTTACGGTCTAAAAAAGTATAGAGACGGTTCAGAAATTTTGTTAATGAATCGCATTAGAAGTGTAGCAAAGATATCATAGAAGCAATGCAATTAATGCAAAACATTTCAACAAGGCGAAAACTCTGACACGTCTCGTCCAGGTGTGCCTCTTAATTGCTGTCTGAAAAAGAAAACGCTGCGTCGTACAATGCACGCAGGTATCGACTGTCGAGATCATGGGCCTGGCGAAGATACCGGACACAGTGACAGTGCTATTCTGTCTTAATGTAGGAGCGACCATGTTTTAGCTGGCAGGGAGGACGGGCAAGTCGACGGTGAACTACGGCGACGCCTGCTGGGATGTCGGTACTGTTATGTATGAAGACGTGAGTGCGCCGAAGGGCAGCTTCAAGAGTTTTTTCAAAGCAGACAGATGACTTCATGCTCTTCGTTTCGCTGTGCAAGTGGTATAGCAGCTCCTGAATTTAGTTATAATAGTACAGCTTTGAAGTTTAAACTTTAGGGTTAAAAAACAGCGGATAAATCACACGGGCACAAAAAATGAATATCGATTACAAAAGCAGTGGATATATTTAGGAAATATTACACCATGGAGGAAGGATAGAACTCAGGAGGGCCGGTTGCGTAGCAATTTTTGAAGCCGGCTCCCCCTAGCCCCCCCCCCCCCCCCCCACCTTCTTGGCCGCCGTCTCAGCGCACTGGCGCCGCAGGCATTGCAGCTGACGACACCGCCGCACCCAGCGTTACTATTGGCTGGGCCATCAGCCAAAGACTACCAGTAGTCTTTGCGAACGCGCGCGACTTCCGGCACACTTTTTGGCGTGCAGGTCGGAGAGCGAGGACCTGTCCTAAGTTTTCCTTCCTCCATGCATTACAAATATCTTCCGACGACACCTCCGGTTGCAATGGCCCCGTCCACTCTCTTTTTCACCGTCAATGCCCATAAGATGCTCTTTCTGTCCCCCTCCCACTCCGCATGTGCGCATGGCTTTGTGGCGGCCATGTCCCCTCCACTGCAGCTGCACTGTCGCCATCATCTGCATTTCGCGCCGCCATAGGGGGCCATACGGAGTGACCGCGCTTCGCATGTGCTCCTGCCTCGACACCTCATTTCAACCGTAAAAGCTCAACGTAGTCGAAGATGGAGTACTCCGTTTTCTTCTACTAAACAAGCAAATTCTGTGGATAACCGGCTTTCATCCGAAAGTCCACATTCCGCCATTTTCTTCATATCTGAAAATCCAAGGCGCAGAATGCCGCGCTAAGCCTAGGCGGCGTCGGGCCGTCAGTCGGAAGGAACGCTGCTTCAGCTGATGCGGTGCCCGCGAAGATGGCGGACGATGACACGGCGGAGTCAGCTGCAGCCAAGACACCGATCGAAGAGAATCTTCATCCCGAAGACCACGCAACCGACCTCTCGCACAAGAGAACAATCGCCAACGGGGGATGTCTCACTGAAAAATACCCCAACTCGAGACAGATTGCCTTTCCGGAGACCGGGGCCGATGCGGCGCAAATCTCAGCGCTGAGCCAACCCAAACTAGGGTGGAATGCCATTTGCAGACAGAAGCCACCTCCACTGCCATAGAACAATTTCAAGGTCATCATTATACCGAAGAATCAATATCAACACCACAACACCAGAGGACTCATTAGCAGCGAACTGAGCACGCATCAAATTGCGAGGGCTATAACCAAAGCATGCGAAAACGAGACATCTGCAACGAACGCAGCTTTTCTATACTGCTGCGCAACGGATCCAGCATCGCCATACTCAGGACGCCAAGGATGGAGACTGCGAATACTGTGCAGATTATTTGAAGTCTATTCTTTTGTGCAAATAACTGTGCGGTGACGGCTTAAGTGGCGGCGCCCGAAAGTTCGTGCAAAGGTGATTCATAGACTGGACGCAGGGACCATGCCAACTGAATTGTTATCGCATCTTCGGGTATGTACCGAAGCAGTCAAATGCTTGTGAAATCCGAAAGCGCGGTCATTACCTTAGAGGGAAAGATCGTCCCCCGCTAAATTTACTACAACGGCGGGGAGATGCTTTGTTACGTCTATCGATCATCGCGGGAAGTTTTCTATATATGTTTCAGCGCAGGGTATAGGGCGGACGTCTGCCCCACACCTGACGCCGTCGTCTGCTCTAAATGCACCGAGGCAGCGATCGAGGATGGGCAGAGCCACGAGCTCAGATGTGCGGTATGCACGCAAGCACACCCTACAGGGGCAAACGAGTGCAAGGAACGCCTCAGGAAAGCGAGAGCGCGGACGAGAAAAAAATGGGAACCAGGCGGCAGAGACAGGGGTGATGCAGCACTGGTGGACGTGGCCGGGCCCGGAAAAGCTGGTTCAGTGAGGACTACAGCTCGATATCTGAGCCGTGATCGGTATCACGATGAAGATCAAGGTCGAGATCGGCGTACAGGACAGGGCGTAGAGGCCTTTGCCCTGCAGTGGGTGTAGTAAGGCTGATGATGATGATGACAAACCTAATGCTACCGGAACGCGTCGGACAGTGTTACCATTGTTCACACGTGCCTTATCATCCATCATGTGGTATTTCTTTAGCCTGACGTTTTTTGCTGGCTACGACGCCACAAAAATTTCCTTGGACGGTAGAGGTATATACCTTCGATGTAAAAAGAAAATTTGGTGAGGTTCACCTCTTCTGAACCTATGGTAGATAGCGAGGTTCGTGAGATGGTTCTTGGCAATCGCAAAGTGAACAAGGGAGAGAACACCTCCGACTGCTTGCCAACGTTTTGACAAGAGGACTCGTCTGGGCCCAGACGAAGACATGTCCTCTCGTCAAAACGTTGGTAATCACCCCGAGGTTTTCCTCCCTTGTTCACTTTGTGATCTAAAATTAGTGATACAAGGCGAAAGCTTGACTTGGTTTGGTTGGTTATACTTTCGTTAAGCTTAGTTGTTAAGCATAGGTTGGCCACAGTCTTTCGCACACGTTGCATACACTGTCAAACTAGTTTTCGGTAGAGTAACAGTGAAACTTGTTTGTCGCAGATGATAGGATAGGATACACTTTATTGCTCTAACAAGGTCTTTCGGTCAGACAGAGGTCTTCATCTTCAAGTAGATGTCTCCCTCCGTCTTGCAGAGGTCGGCGCCCCTATTCCAGAGCACCGATGAGTTTGGCCGCTCTCTGGGCATGGATGACCAATCCTCTTTGGAGGATTGGTTGCCGCTGGAGAGCACACTCTCCCACTTCTCCGCACTCGGATTTTCTGAGCCATGGAATGCTTTATTTCTGTCACATTCCCAAGTAATATGGTATAGGGTAGGTGTTGCACCGCACCATGGGCAGATGTCCCTGTATTGGTTTGGTTGGTTTGGTTTGATTTATAAGGGTTTAACGTCCCAAAGCAACTCAGGTTATGAGAGACGCCGTAGTAAAGGGCTCCGGAAATTTCGACCACCTGGGGTTCTTTAACGTGCACTGACATCGCACAGTACACGGGCCTCTAGCATTTCGCCTCCATCGAAATTCGACCGCCACGGCCGGGATCGAACCCGCGTCTTTCGGGCTGGCAGCCGAGCGCCCTAACCACTCAGCCACCGCGGCGGCTAAAAGTAAACCTGTATTGGTTCGGGAACAATTTGCTAAGGATGTGTAAATTGGAGAAGGTTCCGGTTTGCAGCTTCCTCCAGTAAACTGCTTCTTGTTGATTTAATTTGTTGTGGGGAGGAGGATACTTTAGTCTCGTCTCTCTGTAAAAATTTAGAATGTCGGAGTACGTCGGGATTACCTTCAAAAAGTCCTCCGGGTCTTCGTTCAAGAGTGCTCAGTTAGTGTACTCGCGAGCGACTCTATCGACCCTTTGGTAGCCTTCTATCTCGGTGTGTCCCGGTATCCAGAAAATGGTGTGTCTAATGTGATATTTGGGTAGGCCTGCGCGAAGGAGGATTTGAATCGCTTTATGACCTATTCTGCCGTTAATGTAGTTTCGCAGATGAACTTTCCGCCAAACGGATGGTGTGATCGGTCAAACGCCGGCTATAGACTCAGATTTCGATGGTTGAGACTCACTGTTCAACGGACGAAGCCGTCGTAGAAGACATAGCAGCGGCAGCCTCCACCGATAACCGTTTGGTTTTTCTCTGGTAATACTTCCGTTGCTTTACAAGTCTAGCCTCTCGTTGCTCCTGTGTTTCAGCGGATCGTTTAGCGCGCGTGCTCTGCAGTACACCTTCTCAAGGAGCTATATAGGCTGGATGACCGGACGCAGCTTGACGGCGACGCCGAAGGGTTGACACAGTCTGGTGCGCGCCTCATCCATGGCGAAACTGAAGGAGAGACCGCCGACGTAGCAATTGTTCCGCCATCTCCTAGTTGCATGGTTTCAGCGAAAAATAGCAACCGCTAGTTTAGTAGAATCCGGAGGGATACCGAACACAGGCGATGGATGGATGGATGGATGGATGGATGGATACGGCTGAACCGTTTAAATCGGGCGGTGGCTCAAGCCACTTAGCCATGACTTATGAAATTTTACTCTTTTGATTTTAGCCTCCAAACAGATAACCTTCGCTTGGTTACTTCTAATCTGCATCACCACCCTGTAAACCACAGATGTCACTGCTATGGGAAGGAAGGAAGGAAGGAAGGAAGGAAGGAAGGAAGGAAGGAAGGAAGGAAGGAAGGAAGGAAGGAAGGAAGGAAGGAAGGAAGGAAGGAAGGAAGGCCTCAGACGTTGCTGGCACATACCCACTGCGGGGGAGTGGCCAAGACACAGGCGGTTAATTACTGGATACAGGAAAGTTTTGACGGGAAAAGGAGTGGTAATAGTATGTAGTCTGAGAGATTGGAAGAGGGAAGGAAAGGGGACCAGTTAACTTGGAGATCAAAGACGGGACAATTGTTTAATGTGCATAATAGCACACAATGCCTGTAATGTTGCAATGTCGTACTGACTGAGGGCGGGAAAAAGAAATTAGAATGGGAGTCGTTGCGTTTCTTGAAGAAAATTTTGCACAGCAGAGCGCACACTCCTGTCGCTTCGTCCAAGCAAAGAAGCGCCAATGGAAAGAACAACCGCGGAAGACACAGGCAAGCCCCGTTGATGAAATGGAATTTGCAAAAGACGCTTCCTCAAATGAGAAAAGCGGCGGCAGAACAGCAGGAAGTGATCTATTGTCTCAGGTTCGGCACAAAAAGGGCACAGTGGGGAAGCTGCTAGGCCAGATCTGTGAAGGTAGAAATTTAGAAGGGGAACCCGGCAACGCAAGCGCGTGAAAGAGACCTCTAGTCTGCGTGAGCGCCAGTCTTTGCTACTCCAAGGATGCAGAAGATGCTGATATTCGGGAGATGATGTAAGAGCCGAGGCAGCAAATTCCTGAAATATTGTGTAGCTGCGAAACCTCACCGCAGCTGTATATGCACACGATGGCAGGACAGCAACAATTGGGCCGCTGAGAGAGGCTCTTGCTAAGGAATCTGCAACCTCATTTAAGTGAAAGCCCATGTGACCGGGTACCCAAAGCAATTTTACCGAATTTAGATGGAGCGGAATCAGGAACTTAAAGAGGCGTAATGGCCGAGAGTCAGTGGGTGAGGATAAGGAAGAGCAAATGGACAGAGAGTCTGTCATAACCACGACCTGGGAAACGGTAGATTCTAATTTTCGTAAGGCTAAGATTACTGCTAATAATTCAGCCAGAAAAATTGGAGTGAAGTCAGGAAGACGGAGAGAAAAAGACCAATCCAGTGAAGGCGAAAAAATTCCCACACCTGCCTTTTCGCGATCCTGCGAGGCATCGGTAGCAATAAGAACATGAGAGGGAAAGGACCTTAGGTGGTCCTGCAATAGACCCTGAAGAAGCGGGAAGGGCAGCAGCTTTGTATTCGATGGAAAAATGTCATCGAATTCAATCTGGACAGATGAGGAGTTGTTATATATTTGGCGGACATCTGTGAAATGAATATTTATGCAATCAAGGAGGGACTGCACGTAACATATCTGCGGGGTATGAAATCGAGACCAGGCAGCACTAAAAAAGGCGGAAGTTTGACTAAGAAATATTATACTGGAAGCGTGAAGAGGTGAGTCGCACAATTTTAAACATGTTTGAACTGTTAAAAGGCGAAACCTAGCTGATAACGAAGGCATTCGCGCCTCAAGGTGCAGAACAGCATTGGCGACATATTTTGGAAGCCTCAGACAAAGGCGCAACGCCTCACGCTCCAAAAGCACAAGAGGGCGAAGTTTATAGGCAGGAGCTCCTGAGAATAAAACACACACCCGAACTCCAAAATTGGGCGGACGTATATTTTATAAATCATCAGAAGCGTATGCCTTCTCATGCCTGACCTAGCACTACAAAGCCTGCGCAGGATGCCAATGGCCCGAACTCCTTTTGCAGAAACTTGCTCAATGTGTGGCCGCCAGGAGAGAGTAGAGTCGTATATTACACCGAGATACTTCACCGTCTGAACTTGAGGTATTATGTTATTTATATAGACCAGGCAGATATTTACTGGAACAGAGACCGGAAATACTAACAATGCGCATTTCTTCACATTAAGGGACAGATGAATTCTTCCTAGCCAGTTGTCAAGATCATTGAGGTAATTTTGCAGGGTTTGATAAAGAGTGTGAATGTCACCTGCTGATGCAAAAAATGCAATATCGTCGGCGTACACATAAGTTTTCACATTTTGAATGCATGGAATTGAGCTTAGAAAAATGTTAAAAAGAACAGGTGAGAGAACTGATCCTTGCGGAACACCTCTTGTCTATGGAAATCTCCTTGAGGAAACACCATTTTGGCAGCAGTAAAATTCTCTATTTTCCAAAAAAAACAGAAATCCAGGCTACAAAATAGCTTGGGAAGTTGAGTTCGTGTAATCTTAGTAATAGAGTCGAGTGCTCCACGCTTCGTATGCTTTACTGACATCCAAGGTGACAAGCGCAGCAAACTTTTTTCTATTGCGAGATAATTTAATACGACTCTCAAGGTCAGTATGAGCACACCAAATTGAACCCGGTCTGAAACCAATTTGGCATGGATTCAATACAGAACTTTCTGAAATTAATGACATGACACGGCTGAGAAGGACCCTTTCCACCAATTTCACAAGGTTCGATGTTAACGAAATAGGGCGTATATTGTCTAAAGTTAAGCCATCCCCTTGCTTTTTAAGCAATGGAACTATTTCAGCAAGACGCCACTCATGCGGTATCCAAGGGCCTTTAATAGAATGGTTAATTAGAGCCAACAGGTCTGCAGGAGATTCATTGAACAATATTTTGATCATAGATGAAGTGACCTTATCGGGGCCAGGAGCCGCTGGGGATAAGCGCAGAACAATTTGCGACAGCTCAGGCATAGAGACCTCAGTGAAATCACTTGAGGTGCATGTGAATATAGTAGAAGAAGGCAAAGCAGATGTAAAGCGAAGCTGTAGGCCACACGCAATATCCTCTAAGGCCTTTGCGATGTCAGCAGGGGACTGAACAAGGGATTCAATGTTGGCAGCCGGAGGAATCACCTTGTTGCGCCTCATGAAATTAAACAAAGCTCGTTTATTTCCTGATTGGGAAAGGAAATCATAATGATTTGTATTATACTCCTCCTTTGCACGGGCGACAGTGCGCTTAAATGTTGCTGCAACATACTTATAATCCAGCCAATTTTTTGGGCATTGATTGATGAGAAGTTTCTTCCAAGCTGCTTTCCGTCGTCTATATGCACGCGTGCACTCAGCATTCCACCAATTGTTCGCGATTGCACCCTTTTTTCTCTTAAGCAAAAATTCAGACTTTTGCCTTGCATGGTCCAGTACTGAGCATAGATGTGCAGCCTTGCTTTCGGCACTTCTCTGAGCGCGATTGTCTGAAGTGATTTGGAGGGCTGATTTTAGCGTGTCTTTAAAGCAATTGTAATTTATGAACGTGCGCTGATGTCGCTCAGGAAGAGTTAATTTACACGCAAACTTGAAACTAATCGGTAGATGATCACTGTTTGTTGCAGTCAACAGGCGCCCAAGACATAACAGAGACTCCTGGGGAGGAAAAAGTTAAATCCAAGGCAGAGCGGCATTGACTGCGAACAAACGTAGGCAATCCGGAATTGTTGCAGATCAAGCTGTTGCCAGAAGCCCAATCAAATAGTCTAGAAACAAAGCTGTCTGTTTTAAACCCCCAAGTCACATGGTGCGAATTGAAGTCGCCAAGTAATAGAACCTGAGAGCGGCTACTAGACATGAGTGAGTCAAGGGGCTGAGTGTCACGCACACCAGACGGGAAATATGCATTAGCTACTGTAAAGGGCTGTTGACCTGGGACACTGAGGTCAACCGCAAGGATTTCACATTCATTGTCCGCATATTGAAAAGAAATGCATGCCCTGTGGCAAAACTTTGTAGATATGAGCACTAACAACCCTTCCCCTCGTGATGACCGGTCAAGCCGGAACGGATGGTAATCCTTGAAATCATAATTGAAATTTGAAGTTAGCCATGTTTCCTGTAAAGCAACTAAATCTGGTAGAAGCTGATTGCATAGGCAATTTAAATCTGTTGAAGCGGAGAATATAGATCGACCCTATCTTGGCGGAAGTGCCGCAGCCGCGACTGCCTTTTCTAGAATCCTGGTCTTAGCGTTTTGACTTCCGTTACTTTTCCTTGTCTTTGACTGGGGGCAAGATGGACCTGCAATATTCAGAGGAGACCCACTTCGTTTCTGGGCGCGGAGATCAGACGTCATATCCATACAATCCATAGAGGATGCGTCCATAACACTATGCGAAGGAGAGGCCTGAGAGGTCTTTTGTTGCTCACATTGTTTTTGGCCCTTTGGAGCGGAATCGATTACTACAGAATGAGGGGTAGCTTCCGAAGCCAAAGAAGACAAGAGCGGAGCGGTGGACGCCTGCAGAAGATTGGTCATCTGAGCAGCTATGCCCAGCGAAATGCACGTGGACACGGTTTCCATAATGCGATCCATTGCATTTGCCACAGCTTTCTCAACTGCCGCTGTAATAGCCTGGGACCTACTAGAATCCATTATGGGTGGACATTTGGCGGCCACACTAGAGTAGGTTGAGGCTCTCTCCTTGACTGCGGCAAAAGCCTCTCTCCGCGTGCATCTGCGCTTGTCTATAAGCTCGAGCACCTGAACTTCTTGTGCTCGTGCAGGACAGTCAGGCGAATCAGCAGGGTGAGCACCGCTACACAAACAACATTTCTCTTGCTGTTCAGGACATTCCTCTCTGCAATGACGTTCCCCTTAGGCACAGCAGCGTAAGTCCGATTTGCAGGCTTTGCCGCTGTGGCCAAATCGCCAGCATTTTTGACACTGAAGGGTCCGAGAGATAAAGGCATCTACTCGAAAAACCAATGGCCACACCTTAATCTCTGACCGGCAAAATATTCCTGCAAATGTGGCAATGACGGACTCCGTAGGAATTTTTTCTCCGTCAACCATCCTGCTGCATCGATGGACAGCAATCACTCCCGCAGGCGAGAGGTTCTCAAGCGTTTCCGCAGGGCTCAATCGAAAGTCGACCCCTCGGACCAAGCCCTTGGAACATGCTAGATGAGGCGGAATGAATGCGCTCACCGGGTGGTTGGCGAATGACGTACACTTCAGCAGGTCTTCAATACAGGCTTTATCCGGCGACCTGCACAAAATACCACCCCTGCCGAACTGCCGGACGTCGGTAATGTGCATGAAATGCTGCGATGTGGACCTAAGAGCCGCCTGCACGGCCTCCGGGTTGTTCAGTCGGATAGCGCCTCCATCGGAAGGCACTAATGCGACTGGAATGCTTGAAACACCGCTGCGGAAAAAGAGATCGATTGGGAGCTGGTCTTTAGGAAGAGATGCCGACCAAGGGGAAAACCCCTGGCCAGGAGAAGTAGACATTAAGCTCTCGTCCCGCACCCAATCACCCCAGAACAGGAGCAAACAGGCACAGAAAAAAAGGAGAAATTTAGCAAGCTAGAGCAACACCGCCAGGTACTTAGCCACTGCCCCGCAGAATGGGTAGCTGAGCCACGTCAACAGAACAGCGACCAGCGATCGAAGAGGCCCGACAGCTCATATATCAAGTTCATTCTACTTAATCGCCGTTCATCGGGGACTTTCCCATCCAGTATCATTTTATTCACTACCTGTCTAATGTTTGCTTGGATTTTGGTCCTAGCTTCTTCATTAACACAATGGGAATACCATCTGGTCCTGTTGATGCGCCACTAGGAACCATCTTCTCTGCCTTTTCCCACTCTCTTTGCTCAAGTGAAGCTATTGCAGTAACCGGTCTATTCTACTTCGATAAATTATGTGCAACATTTCTTTCGTTAAGTTTTTCTGTCATCCTTCTTCTTATGTGTTTTATCGCTTCATCCCCTTTTAGTCGAATACCCGATCTGTAACAATAAACCTTTGTTCTAGCCTAGACTCGTTACTCATTGCATTTAGATGCTTCCAGAATTTTTGAGCTGCTTTTCTATGGGCGGCCGCCCATTAACAGCGACACCTGGCGGCGCTGTCGATATCGGGAAAAGTGCTCCACAAAACCCCCAATGACGTTATCAGGAAAGAAAAATATTCCGAAGGTGCGTGGAATTGAACCAAGGACATAGAGATTGCGAGGCGCATATGCAACCAATTTGCACTAAAAACGCGTTTATTGTTTAAAATAAGAAATTTATTCCGGAGCCCTCCACTATAAACTTCTTTCTTCCTTTCTTCTCTTAGTCCCTCCTTTATCCCTTCCCTGGCGCGGTTCAGGTGTCCACCGCGATGTGGGAAAGATGCTGCGCCATTTCCTTTTCCCAACAACCAATTATCATTGTTGGAAAATAAAGGTTAACCTGATGTGTGCGTGGCCTTACAACTGTGTCCTCATAAATGTGTGTGTAAGTGGAAATGAAGGAAGAATATAAAATAAAAATTTATGGTTTCGCCTTCAAAGGGCGTAAGTATATTGTCTTAAGTGCTCTCCATATCTTTTTGTATTCGACTGTCGATATTTATTGTGCTGATATATAATAATAATGCCTTGCTGAAATGAGAAAAGTGCAGTCAATAAGCAAATTACAATTTAGCTATGCCATCAGTAAAATCAAAGTTGCGCTCTATAGGAGTAGAATTTAGGAAGTCCATGTTGAGTGGAGCTAAGGAATTAGGTAAATTAAACAAAAGAGACAAGGTTAGAGTAGATGGCATGTTCTAAACGTTTACAGGGAATGCTGGTTAATGGGATAGGTCATGAGATCTTCACGTGACCGGAAGACCAACTCCACGTCACAGCCATCGTTCACTTGATGAAACCGAAACAGCGTCAAGAAGAAATTCAGTGATAAATTATTTGGCAGTCATAGGTGAATATGACGTACGTGCTGATACATATGTACTATCGGGGGCAAAAGTGGTATACTCCACGCAGCGGGAGCCGGAGCAACGGATGGATGGATAAGGCTGAACCCGTTAAATCGGGCGGTGGTTCAAGCCACCAGGCCATGACTTGTGAAATTTTACTCTTGTCTTGATATTAGCCACCAATCACATAACCTTCGCTTGGTTATTTCTACCCGCCTAAAATCTGCTTTCCCTTCACTGTCCTTACTCCCCAATGCTTTGGTTAAATCAGCCCCGCTGCTTTCCACTGTAGGGTGAAGCCCTTTACTGAAAACTACATCGCAACGCCATCTACAGGCGGCATCTAGGATCGAGACAGCCAATGGGAGCACTTTGTTAACCGCAGGCATGTCTCTTGACTCGTTTCAGTGTTTCGTGCTTCAGCTCGCCAAAATGCCGAGCGGCCCCGCAGCAGTAGCATTCTGGTGGCCCGCTTTTCGTGTTGTGTCTTCTTTTTTTTCCACGCACGTTCGAGATATGGCTTGAGAGCCAGCGCGCAGGGCGCCGCTCGGCATTTCGTCGAGCTCATGCACGAAACATCGAAACGAGTCAAGCGACACGCCTGCAGATAATAAAGGGCTCTCAATGGATGTCTCGATCCTAGATGCCGCCTGTAGATGGCGTTACGATGCAATTTTCCGTTGCTCCGCCCCCCGCTGCGTGGAGTATACCACTTTTGTCCCCGATAGTACACTGATGCCTAACGCGTCATTTGAAAAAAGAAAACACGCCAGCAAAAATTTCTGCGGTTTAGCTCTGGCTAAACTTGGAGTGACGCGATAGCCACAGCTGTCCGAGTGGAACTGGCTCAGTCGAATTGCAGTCAGTCTTTTGCCGCTGCGTTTCGCTGGGCGTTCCTTCTTCATCTTCGTCCCTGGATGTGGATTCACTCTCTCCTTCCTCTCCAATCTTCCCCCACTCGGTTTCGCCGGCGCGCCGCGCCGCCGGCAGCTATTACGATGGCCGCGGCGCTGAAAGGCTCGAAATGCTAGCGTAATGTAGGCGCGCGCACCAGCTGCGTGCTCTGACGTCACTCCGCGCATTCGCACAACTGACGAGGCGGGCGGCGCCTGCTCCGCCGTCGGCGCAGCGGCGAGGCGCGCGCACCAGCTGCGGGCTATGACGTCCATTCCGCGCATGCGCACAGCAGGCGGAGCAGTGGTGCCACGGCTCAGCGCGCAGCCACGCTGACCTCGCGAAGTGGCCAGCGTAGTGTGGCTATCGCTACAAAAATTTCGTGTTTATTACCTTTAATAGAATTAACTGTGTTCACGTCTCGCTGCCTTCTTGAAGCACAGATGGGACTTACAATCCGAAACAACCGAGCGACGTTTGCATGTCTACCCAAGATGACGTGTGTCTCCCGCGCGTTCCCCTCTTTGTTACCTACCCTACAGTACGCAAGTTAAAACTGCACACATGGCCGGACGGCGTTAATTCGGCGGGAATAAAACGGCGCGATCAAAGCTCTCGTGCTTTATCAATTGGCATGCCGGTGACCAGCCACTGCAGTCGCTTATTAGCAATAACAGACTTTCCAAGTGATGCTTACATTTGTACTTCGAACCTGCTGTTTAATAAAAAAAATATAAGGACGGCTCATTGGTCATTTTGAAATAATTTACTTCGAGCGCATAGGATGGTGAAATTGCTCACAATAATCCAAGATTACTGCCTGACATCGCATGGCAACCCGGGTCGCCATGCTTTTCCCGGACTTCCGAGAAACAGCGATTTAAGATAAGCATTGAAACTTATGTATAGAAATGGACCACCAATTTTATGGCGGATAATAAAAAATGGTACTTACTCGCTCACCGCGACGAATATCAACGTCAGGAAGAACGCAAATATACACGTTTTCATCTTCTCCAGCACGCTCCGGCTGCAAAGGACGCTAGCCTTAGACATATTGATGCACGGTAGAAGACTATTTATGCGTACTGAAAATGCATAATTGTCCACACTTGTTGAAAAAGCCTGCTGCATATCAATGACCAGCCGCTGGGACGTCATGTTTTATTGAATTTCTTTCTGCCCACTTATAAACTTAGCAGGGGAAACGTCATCGTATGGAAATTAGCCATACGCGAACCTCAGTGAACATCACATCTGTCACCGAGAAGCGGCACGAAGTATACTGATCTCGTGCGCTGTGTTATGTCCTTCAGTCTTTTCTGCGTTTAAAAGAACTTCTATTTGGGCTGGATGGTTCATTTCGATCCAGAAAGGAAACCTGTAGCGCCGAAAAAACACACAGACACAGTAGAAGAACGACGTAGGACGAGCGCTAACAGTGCGAGCTGAATCGGTAGGACGGGGCTGGAAAACAAGCGCCAGCTTGTTGCTATGAAGAACGCTATTTCGGCAAAACACATCGGCGTTATTAGTAAAGTGACGAGCTTAAAAGTTACCAGACGCGCCTTAAGGACGCTGCGAATTTCAGCCCTCGCTCCCTCGGGCTCTGGATGAATAATGCGGTTAAGCGTACAACTGCTACTGGAAGAGTTTGGCGACTAAATGACGCTCAAATGCCAAAGTGACACCATCGTGGCTCGGCTTCTTCTTTCGTCCGGTGGCTCCAGCTGCGCAGGCGCCAACTGGCGGAAAGTAGAGCCGTTGTCTCACCTCCTCGGCTTTGATGCCACGAATTACGCGCCACGGGATGCGGTCACCGCAAATCTACGGGCCTGGCACGAAGCGAGGCCGCCTCACGCCTTACTAAGAGCTACCATTCTGAAATTACTGAAAATATATTATGTTTTACCCTTCGTTCATCTTTTCTTTTCTTTTAGAAGCGCTTTTATAACTCAAAAAGCCCATTTTTTAAAATTGTGTAGTCTTAGGTGAAACGCACTGTATACGTATAGAGAAGGCCCACATGTTCGGCTGCGGCAGCTCGGCGCTGTTTATCGCCTGGAACATGTACGCATATAAAAGCGCGTGTATGGACCTTCATTGGATTGGTTTTTACATGGGCGAAACTGGCACTTATTCAAAATACACTCAAAGGCCCTCATTACGAAGGTAGTAGATCATGGCGCGGGTGTACACACTGCAGGCACTAGTTTGATTCGAGATCGCAATAACAAAGATGAAGCACAAAAACAATAATCGCTGACAAATAGTTCACGAAAAACATTAAGAAATCTGAAACAATTGCAACCTGAGTGGTTGCAGTTGGGAAAAAAAGCCAGGACGTATTATTATTAGGGTATCAGCAGTTATTAAGGTATTAGTAACGTGACAGAAGCAGAACTCTATAAAACGTATCCGGACCGCTACGTTTAATCTATTGCCATATGTAGCCGTCTCTTTCTGCTCATTTCATCATCATCAACCTGACTGCGCCCACTGCAGGGAAAATGCCTCTCTCATACATCTCCGATTAACCCTGTCATGTGTAGGCTACGGCAACCCTATCCCCGCAAACTTTTAATCTCATATCCGCGCACTTAACTTTCTGCCGACCCCTGCTACGTTTCCCTGCACTAGGAATCCAGTCTGTTACACTTAAGAACCATCGATTATCTTGCCTTCGCATTACATGCCCTGCCCAAACCCCCATTTGTTCCTCATTTAATTCTTCATATAATCACATGTCAATGCAATTGTCACCACTTCGCGCACTTTAGCGTGCGCACCCAGTAACCCTTAGAGTGTGCGGGGGTAGCGGTCTCGGTCACAGAGGAGATGCCCTCGACTCAGCGTGGCAAGCTCAGCCGGAGACCAGCTACCAAGTGACAAGGGGGTTGGTCGTTTGGTGCCCAGCTTTCGCCGGTCGCAAGCCAGAGAATGGGTCGGAGCCAAAGGTTCACAAAACAAAACAAAGTTTATACAGCTGAGAGACGATACAGAGGCTTTCACAATCATTCGTACGAGCAGATACGCAGGGATTTACAAATACAATGCACTCGTGCAAAGTAACAATACAGACAGATAACAATTCAGCAGAAACTTTGCACCTAAAGTGCTCTAACACACAGAGAGACAAATAAACAAAACACAATTTGTTCA
Source organism: Amblyomma americanum (assembly GCF_052857255.1). Taxonomy (NCBI): domain Eukaryota; kingdom Metazoa; phylum Arthropoda; class Arachnida; order Ixodida; family Ixodidae; genus Amblyomma; species Amblyomma americanum. The sequence continues at coordinate 122,356,444 of NC_135501.1, read as the reverse complement.
CCGGGCACTGCGATAGTCCGACGACCTGAGGAGCTCGACGGGGCCGCCCCGCAGGTTGGCGCACGTTGCCTCGCTGGTCCGGCTGGGCGAGTGGTGTTCTCCCGGGAGTCGAGCGGGCGCGCTTCTCGGTAGCTTAAACGGCGGTTAGGGCTAACATACAGCGGTTGCAGCCCCTCATTTATAGGCGCAGACCGCGTCTGTCTATTCTTCGCGCCAAGGCAGGCGCGCATATACGTACACGCGCAGCTTCAACTGCACAGACTCCTCTTCCTTCTTGCGCCGGGCGCGCAACCCCATTGGTCGAGCGCGGAAACCACCTTCTAGAACAATCTAGGTCATTCGCGGCACGCTGAGTCATCGGCGCCGGAGCGAATGGGGGAGGGTATCACTTTGGCGCGCACATGGTTACCCCCTTTCCGTCGACAAAAAGCAAAAACTTCCACATCCGAGAAAAATCGACGCCGTGCGTGTCTATGTTTACTTTGGCGCCTCGCCATCGAGCTGAGTGCAAAGCCCACGCACGGCTTACGCGCTCTCCGGGGGTCCTTGCCCGCTGTTTTTGTTTTATTTTACCGCGCGCGGGCGCGATTGCTTAGGCGCAGCGCCGGTTTTTTTCGAAAATGCACCGAATTTTGTTACACTGGCCCTTCCTTCAAGAATATTGTGCAACAAGATTCAGAAAACACAAAATTCGTGCGCACATGTTTGCGTTCACAAACTCAATGGCGAATGCCAAAAGACACACATCAATACAATGATGTCTCCACAGACATAGCACTTGGCAATGCACTCAAATAGATGCCGCAACTCGGCAATACATGAACACATTACATAGAGGGCACAGAAATACGATGCACACTTTCGCCTATACTTCCACGTTCGGCGTGCATGAGTGTGGGACAGGACTGTTTCCCTCAAGTTTTCTATTGCACTTTTGTTTCTTTTTCGCACGCGATTCTGGTCTTTTCTCCTGTCGCGAGCTCTGCTCTTCTTTCGCCTCTTACTGAGGCTTTTTTTTCCCAACGCGTTTCTGACTCTGCTCCCCACTCGTACTTTTCTGTGTGTTTCTGCTCGGGCTTCGAGCCCTTTCTCTTTTCCTGCGTCTAGCGCGTCTGTTGCGATCAGAGTTTACGCCAGTTCGCTTATGACGGCTCCACTTCTCGTTGTTTCCGTCTCGGAGTGCGCTCTTGTGTTTGCGCTTGCGCATCCACACTGAGCCCGTTCTGAAAGTAGGGCTCGATCGTCGCAGCTTCTGTTTCACTTTGCTGCGATGTTCTTGCAGCTTCCTTGCACCCGACTGAGGTGTCTTCACCTTGGTTCTCTTTTGTACCAGCTTTTTCCTGAATTTTCTCCAGGGCTTCTGCAGTTAAGGTTCACCCACTTCTTTGGGGTCCGACTCACTTTTCTTTCTGTTTACTTTCTGCCACATTTTTCGGGGCAAGCCAAGCTTGTTTCCACATGCATCACCGAGCTGCGCTCTCTTGATGAAGCCATTGTTGCAGTCACCTCTTGTTCTTCATGGACTGCACTTCCTCTTCTCGATTCCTTCTTTTTTCTCTTGCTGGCTTTTCCTTGTGCCAAGTACTTGGAGTACAACTCTTGAACCATTGGAGACGCATTCTACTTTGTTTTCAATTCAGCTTCCGGTAATTCATTTTTGGGCTCGTCGATTTCAGTGCAGCCGTGGTTCAGTGTTTGTACTGCACTTTCGCCTTTCTCACGGTCGCTACTGCAAGAATCAGGCGTGCAGCACTCTGACTTCTCGGTGAAGCTTCTACTTTCTTCCTCAGCATCAGGCGCCTGCCTTAAGGTCCCCTTTGACTGAGGTGTCAGGTTGGCCTGCTCCTCACTGCCTACTACCTTGGTTGTAGCTATACACTCACTTTCCCGAGGAAGCGACACTCCGGTCTGGTCCTCAATCTCTTTAATTTCGGCAGCAGGAACTCGCTGTTAAACCAAACAGTGACCTGTGGAGTTAGCAACAGCATCTTCTATGTCAGATGGAGGATCAGGCTCGTTATTCCTGCACATGTTCTCGCCAGAGGCTAACAAATAGGACTCCGAGTTCTCAGCCTTCACTTGTGCTTTCGTCGCCGCTTCTAGTGTAGATCTCTTCTCTGGCGACCCTTCCGTTCTGGGAGTGAGAGTTTCGTCAACCACGTCGGTGGCCCATATCTCTGGGTCGTTCGGCCATCTCGCGCCCTTGATGTTACCTAGGATGACGTCATGCAGTGGGAACTCCATGCATAGCGCTGTCACTTCTCCGGTGAAGTACGGATTATCACGAGCACTCTGGCTTCAGGTAACAGTTTAGCGGAACCATACACGAAATACACAGGGCTCATCTCTACAGTAAGTTCCTCATTGATAACCAATTCTCTTTTGATGAAAACACCGGCGATTCATGTGCTTCTCAGAACAGAAACCGAATTTCCCCGAATTTTTCCGGTGAGAACCGGCATTCCCTCAGTGACAGACCCTGATCTGAAGCACGAAATTGTGCATAACACTGGAGGTTTCTCCCAGTACACCTGTTCTACGCGGTCGGCACTAACGTTTTCCTCCTCTCTGTCGTACGAAGAGGCACAGGCATGCGACACCTTTTGGAGTGGTTTCCCTAGACTTCAACACGCCGCAGCTTTGTTGGTTCGGTTTATGGGGGTTTAACGTCCCAAAGCGACTCAGGCTATGAGAGACGCCGTAGTGAAGGGCTCCGGAAATTTCGACCACCTGGGGTTCTTTAACGTGCACTGACATCGCACAGTGCACGGGCCTCTAGAATTTCGCCTCCATCGAAATTCGACCGCCGCGGCCGGGATCGAACCCGCGTCTTTCGGGCCGGCAGCCGAGCGCCGTAACCACTCAGCCACCGCGGCGGCCACGCCGCAGCTTTGTGTCCCTTATCTCCACACTTGAAACAAACAGCCATTCGTTTGCTGGCTACGTTGCTACGGCAATCTGAGGCGTAGTGGCGTAGCTTTTCAAGCCTCAAGCATAACTCAACTCGAGGAACCGTATCCAATCGCCTCTGCGCGTCACCTCACAATATCGCTCTGCTGCTAAACACTCGTTTACGACCTCTTCGTAAACTCCTTCCGACTCTTTCTCCGTTCTCTGAGCTTACAAAGCCCCGAACGTCCTGTCGCGGACGCCAGAATATGTCACCACTTCGCGCACTTTAGCGTGCGCTCCCAGACACCCTTAGAGCGTGTGGGGGTAGCGGTCTCGGTCGCAGAGGAGATGCCCTCGACTCAGCGTGGCAAGCTCAGCCGGAGACCAGCTACCAAGTGACAAGGGGGTTGGTCGTTTGGTGCCCAGCTTTCGCCCATCGTAAGCCAGAGAATGGGTCGGAGCCAAAGGTTCACAAAACAAAACAAAGTTTATACAGCAGCGAACACGAACCTCGCTGTCCTACAGGGCGGCATGACGGGTCAGTTGCAGCAACATGATGTCTGCATCAACAAACCTTTCAAGGATCGTCTGCGGAAATATTACACGGACTGGTTGACTGACGAAGACCACATGCTAACGGCAGTGGGCCGCATTAAACGTGCATCGCTATCGCAGCTGGCGGGCTGGGTAGCTGCAGCGTGAGACGACATCCCAGGTACGTTAATCGTGCGCGCCTTTAAAAAGTGCAGCATATCTAATGCGCTTGACGATACCGAAGATAGTGCACTGTTTGAAGGTAACAGTGACAAGGAACACAGCGACGAATCTAGCAGCGACGACGACGTTGAATGAGCTCTGCACGTTCAGATTCAATAAATGCTGTTTGCATTTTGTGAACGCTGTCCTCGCTTTTTTTTTGTTCGGCCGACATTCGAGGCAATGTAACTTTTTTTGCCTTCGGAGACTTTAGGGGGTCGGCCTAGATTCGAGTAGATACAGTAATTTGCTTTCCGAGTTGACGGTCTATGCTCACGACATCGTGATCTTTATCCGGAAAAGGTATGCGCACGATGCGACTTCAGCGCCTTCAGCGGCGGTGGCGGCTGCGGCAGCGCTGGCGCGCGCTAGATGAAGGGCTCGGCCGCCGCACTAGCAGACGAAACCGATGCAATCTATCAGGACTGACAGATGGACGTAGGGAGTGTCTTTTCAGCGCATTCAGATTATATAAATTACTCAAATCGGCTGCCGGACGTACTGCACGGCGCGGCGTCGTGTGCTGCTGCCGCCTACGCACGCTGGCGTTGCACTCTGTATATAAAGCGATGTGCTGTGGCAATTCTCTTCCGCTTTTTTTGAAGTCCTTTCACGGGGGTACCTGAATTGCTGGCAGCGAGATTCGTGGCAGTTGTGCTCAAAAGCACAACGCCGTGCTCGTGCCGCATCGCTCCGAATCAGAACTGACATCCCTTACAACCGCGACCGTATAATCGTCGTCGGGCGGACTCGCGCGCGGGACCCTATTTTCGGTTGGTGCTCCTGATCACATATAACAGCAGTCATAAACTCTAGGACAGCAGTGACACACGTCAGGTCGAAGCAGGCGCAGCAACTTCTATAGGCGCTGCTGTCTATGCAATTAAAAGTACCCCCGGTATGAAACGAAACACGTTCAACCAATGAGAACTTCATAAGTATCAGTGACGCGCACTTTTTTCTTTGTTATAGTTATTGCTCTGGTGGAGGAATGAGAAATTTTTAACTCTTGTTAAGGAGTAAAAGAACTGGTTGTTTTGTGCAACATGACTGTTCCCTAGATGGCTTCACATTGGGGCTATCTGTACTTCGTGCTAACATGCTCATGCTTCAACAACTGAGGCAACACAGCGCAAGGATGGACTAGAAAAGAAAGAAAACAAGGACGCTGATCAGGCATCCGAAAATCGAGCCCGCACCGTGATTACATGAAAAAAAAATGTTTGTGGGACGATAAAAAGAATGAAAAATAAAATGTCCCTGCCCGTGCTACTAACTGCGATGGGCTTGTGATTAGGTGCCATATAGTCGGTTGGGGTAAACTAAAAAGATTCAAAAATAATAAGCCCCTGCCTGCACGACTGACGTATAAAAGGCTGAATCCAAATTGAAGATAAAAGAAAAGGCCCGAGGGCAGCGATAATTTTATCGCCCGTGGATGGGGAAAATGGAAAAAAAAATTAGTAGAGGGGATAAAAAGCTACATTGCGACCCACAGCCGGGGGAACGGGCCCGGGGAGACTCCCATGATCTCTCTTGAGACGTATCGGAAAGGATGGGTGAAATGGATAGGTTGTAAGGTTGTCGGGAAAGGGGTTATGGGCATTAGAATAGGGACAGCGTGTTTTTTGTTCTGATCCTTCGAATCAGCCAGACTTCGGCGCTCAGCGTCTCAGCTCATAAACAGATTTCAGTGACGCGTATTTGCGATCGCCGAGTATGCTCGCGCGCGCCGCCACGTCGATCTCACGGTGGTCCTTTGAAGATGACGCGAACGTTCTGGAAGTAACGCACCTGATTTCCTAAAGCCACGCTTTGCGGGTGAGAGTGGCGAGCTAAAGAATGTAGCAAAGCATACGACGCTAGTGACTGTCAACATGGGCGCGACGGCAGGCAGCTGGACCGTCTGGACGGCGGCGCCCGCTCTCCCGCCCACTCCTTCACCCTGAACAGTGAAGACATATGGTGACGTAACTACGTACAATCTTCCAACCGAAAACCGTCATTCGCAGACGACCATCCCTCATTTATGTCTCTATCACCCACTTCCCCTCTTTCTGCAGCGCAGCGGTGTTCTCATCAGAGACAGTTGCACGCCCTGCACAAAAATTTCCTTCAAATACAAGAACTACATCAAATTTCGCATTCTTCGAAAAGAGGGGGAAGATGTCTCTTTATCTATATGAAAAGGAAGTTGCTGAAATGACACAACAGTGCAGAAGTGCGAGCGCGAGGAGCGGGTAGAGACAGTACTCGTCAAGGGAATGCATCACTGTAAATATTACCTTTCGACAAATTCCCTTTACACGCTGTCTCCAAAGCCGGTGGTGACCGTCGGGGCTCCAGGTTTTCATCTCCCTTCGCGCTAACCCCTTCAGTCAGCAGAACAGGAAGTGAAAACGTGGTCGGTGAAAGAGGGTTTCTGGTTGGAGAACACCTTCCTGCAAGTCAGCTTTCCTGCAATTTGGCAAGTGGTCCGCTCGAGCGGCATAGTACGTACAGAGTCGATCACACTTGTCTAGAGCGCTTGAGTGGTGTGCTGCGGAGCAAATTAAATTAAATAGCGTGGCTTGCCGGTGCGCTCGACTATTAGGACAGCCCAAGCATGGCCATCGCGCTTGGAGCACGGTTCAACAACTTAGCCGAGTTCGACAGAGCGTTCCGTGAGTTTCAAGTGCAGAACAATGTTAATGTTCTCTTCGTAGTTAAAGCTACAAAGACGGTGGAAGTGGTGAATGCGCGGCTCAGTGCTGGCTTGGAGCGACTGGGGAAGAAGCTGAAATATGCAAATGCGGCATACATTTGCAAGCATGGAGGAGAGCTCAGGTCCACAGTAACAGGCGTACGACCTCAGCAACGGTGAGATACAATACTTTCTTGGTTGCGGCGACTCTGTCTATAGAGCACTTTATGGGCACAGGCCTGTGTACTGATAATGGTTACTATCTGCTCATGGAGTTAACAACTGGCAGAAGAGGAAAAAAGTCAGGTTGCAGCTATTTATTTGCATTGTGCGAAATGCAAAGGCGCCCGTGTGCGGTGCGATGTCAGTGCACGTTAAAGATGATTATTCCGGAGCCCTCCACAGCGGCACCTCTTGCTCTTTTTCGTCTTCCACTCCCACCTTCCTCCCTTCCCCTACGGCGCGGTTGCGGTGCCCACCATTTCCGTTCCTCAAAAAAAAAAAATCGTTCCGACGTCCCTGAAGCCTGCTTTGTGGTAGGCGGCCCAGAGTTGTAGGCAACCTGCCAGGTGGGTACACCTGGCAGGCCTTCACCTGAGTGAAGACCTTTAGTGTGAAGACCTTCATGGTAAATGTGTTCTCGGACCTGCCAGGTGTGTGCACCTGGCATGTCTTCACCTGGGTGAAGGTCTTCATGGTAAATGCCATCAGGGTAAAGTCCTTTGTCTCGAAGGTGAAATGCTTCTGTTGTGAAGGCATTTCGTGTAAAAGCCTTTCGGTAAAGGGATGCTTTCACATTCGCAACATGTAAAGATGTTAAGTGCCCATCGTAACTATAGTGCTACTGCACAATACGTATTCTGTGCTTAGCCATTTTGAGCCGTCTGCTATTTTTGCAACCTGTGTAGGAGAACCAAGACACAAGAGAGGGGCTGTCCTGTCCGTGTCTTTCTTTCTGTCCATGTCTTTCCTTTTGTGCTTTACCAGCCATGAATATGAACCAACTTGCCCAACTTTCTGCTCTTCTAAGGGTTTACAGCCCTCTGGCATTGTGCATGCTTTTCCATGTTTAAGGTTTTACTACCAGCTTGCCCCAATTGTTGCCACATGGAATTGAAACTTTTCAAGCATGCATGCATGTCAGTTTGATTACAATTTCTAAACTGTGCGCAGGACAATGAAGAAAGGATGTCCAGCTACAGTTGTATTTGCAGCACGACGCGCAAGCCAGCAGCTTGAAATAAGAAAACTTGACTGCAACCACAACCACGAAGTCAGCAAAGAAATTTTTGAATCATATCCAGAGCGTCGTCGGCTCACAGAAGAAAAGGAGTATGTGCTTCCGTTGACGGAACTAAACGTTCGGCCGAGTGTAATAGTTGGAAAGCTAGTCGAAAAGACAGGTAAGGAATGTGCTTGATTTTTCTTCTGATGAGCTCTTTTACTAGCGCAGCCTTGCTTTGAAAGTAATAGTTTAGTAATGGAATTGATTACATTACTTTCAGGAAAGACAGTCACAACTAAAGACTTGCAAAACCTGAAGCATTCAATGTATGGAGCGGATGAGGCCCAACTACTGGTTAAAGAGATTGAAAACTGTCATGAACAACACAAAGCAAAAATTATACCTGTCACTGATGATAAACAACTCCAGGTTCTCCTGATCCAGACACCGCACATGCAGCAGGCGTATCAGTCATTTTCAGAAGTGCTGCTACTAGATGCGACTTACAGAACCAACAAACTTAAGATGCCACTTTTTGTTTTGTTAGTACAAAACGGTTGTGGAGACAGCCAGGTGGTCGCATACGCTTTTGTTGCTTCTGGACAGTGTCACAATGTCTCCAAAATGTTGGAGCCTTTCGTCAAGGAAAACCCATGTTCTGAAAAGACAGATGTAATCATCGTAGACAGATTTTTCAGAAATCAGTGCAATTTGGAGCACTTTTCCTAGTGTGCCATCGGTACAACTGTGCCAATTTCATGTTGTAAAGGCATTCAGAACAGCAGCCAGCCAATTTTCAAGGTCTGTCGAAGAACGAGAACTTATGATGGTGGTATTCAACCAAATGTTGCATGCACCAACAGCAAACAAGTACGATGAAGCAAGACGCGAGTTCGAAAGGTTTTCCAGTAAAGAAGCTGTGCAATACTTCGAGAAGAACTGGAACTCTATGACGAACATGTGGACCCGTCACATCTGTTATCAAGAGTTTACCTGTGGAGCAAATACAACTAACCGAGTAGAAGCACATAACAGTTTCATAAAAACAGCCCTCTCATCCTCTACAAAGCTTCACGATGCCTTGAGCAGATTACTGAATTTAGCAACCATAATGCAACGAAACGCGACCCGCTCAGTAACCCTGCTGAGAACTTGTCTGTTTTACAACCACATGAAAGTGCACAAAGTTGAAGAAGTGTGTTCAAAAGTGTTGACACCATATGCTTGCTCAGTGATCAGGAAACAGCTAATCAAAGCTTAAGACAGTGACGCCGAAGCGAAACAGACATCTGAAAAACAGTATGCTGTGGCTTCTACAACTGGTGAAGGGTGGCACCACATATCGCTAGAATAACAAGTATGTGATTGCACTTTCCTTTCCAAGATGGACCTACTGTGTCGCCATTTATTGGCAATTTGCATAAAGTTTGATGTTGAGCCGGACCTCCAACAGGCAGTTCGAAAGCGCTGGTTTAAATGGTATCAGAGTAACTTCGTGTCATGTAGTGAGCAAGCCAGAAATAAATTTCACGGGGCCACAGAAGATCTTGAAATCCTCTCAATGCCTGGACCAAGCTTTGAAAAAATGAATCAAAATTAGCGGTATAATTTTGCAATGCAAACAATGAAGGCCATTGCTGACACTCTGGGTGACTGCACGCCGGAAACCTTTGCAAAGCGATTAAGGATTCTTGAAGACAAACACAGCATGGCTGAAGGGAAGCGTGGCGGAAAAAATGTATGGTTCTATGGATTCCGATGGCAGCAGTGAAGATGAGGGAGCACCCAAAAGCGATCATAGTACATTAGAACAAACGGTCACAAAGGAAGTGGCGGAAAAAGTGACTGAAGAAGCATGTGCCATTAAGCTTCCCATTTTCAAAGGCAAAGGGCGTCCCACCAAGCGCCTTCGTCAGCGGAAAGTTCAGAAGCGCAAGAGACAGAGAGAACCAGTACCTTTTAAGGAACTGACTGCTGAAACGCAAGACACACGTAAGATATTTTAATGTGCTTCATAAAAATGGCCCACACAAGCATGATATCAGATGAACAGCAAAAGCTTAGCAGGCCTTCAGTGCAGCTTTGCCCATCAGTAAGGCTGGCACTTGCCCTTTCTAGTGCCAAAGCACATCTAGCCGCACTCCTCCTATATGCCTGTGTGAAGCCTCTGGTAGCAAATGTAAATGGCTCACTGGGTCAGTGGACACCTCAGTCGCTCCTTGTGTAGGTGGTGACATACACCTACAAATTGAGGCAGTTGTGCACCTTTACTTTTATCAAAACCAGTGGAAGGCATAGACTCCCATTCATTTTAAGGAAAGGAAAGGCACATAACTGGCTCCCTGGGCCAGTGAACACCTCAATAACCCTTTGAGGTATGTAGCGGTGGTGTCCACCAGAAGAAAAATCCGTGCTTTCACACAATATTTTATGCTTAGCCATGTCAAACCGCCAGCAGTCTTTTTTTTTAATTTGTGAGCAGTAAACTGAGTATAGCTGAGGAAAACGTGCGATTTTTCGGTATATGCACGTTTCGTGTCATGCAGTTTTCATCTGGAGACTTTAAAGCAGAAAGAAAATCAAGACGAGAAATAAATGCTAGAGAATTCACACAGCAGGCATTTACGCTAAACAGATGTTACTTGAAGCCACCAAAGCTCAGAAATGTTTCCATAAATGAAGTACTGAAATTTTAGTATGCTGAGGGTGCACTGCAAAAATTTAAGGTATATATTTAAAGCATATACAATCGAGATAACGTGAGCTTACACATGCAGTCGCACAACCATGAGAGAAGTGTAGGAGTCAGAGATGCCCACTACTCGCATGTGTACCCCTCTTCAGCTAATGCTGACAAAGGAAACCGGCCCTGCACTCGCATCACATCTCCACTCTCCTCACTTTTAGCATGCATCAGCTGTCGGCTACGGAATCGCGTAAACTCATAGGCAGCTGCGTGCATCACTCGCCTCGTAACTTTTTTGCCACTGTTCCAAGCTCCCTCGGAACACTAAATGTTGCGGTTCCATTTGGTGTCATGCAAGAAAAACAAAAAGCAAAGTGTTCATAGAAGGCTACAAAATTGTCTTTTTGTTGAAATTTTCTGGTGCACACAATTGTGAATTATATTTCTCAGTTCATTTTTTTAGTGATTTTAGCTGGCATAGCTGGCAAGGATGCCGCAGTACATGTCCTTACTGGGCAGGGCCTCTTGTATGAGCAGGACATTGAAGTCCGTCCTGAGCAGCTGCCAATTAAGTGCCCTTCTCGACTACAGGGTATCTTTACCCAAACTGAAAAAAGTATTTTATGCCAGATGCATGGCTGCTGCTCACGTCATCTAGTAAGAATGTTTTCTCTTGATTACATTTGTACCTGTGATACTGTCTCAGTAAATATCACCTGTTCACAGTTGCAGCAAAGAAAAATGGAGATGTCTGGTGCTGCAGACAATGCAAAGAGAAGGATGATGGCGAGTTGATGATTGCATGTGACCAATGCCTCGAGTGGTTTCACTGGTAATAATTTTCCCTCACAATTACAATTTTGTCACACACATGTACTGAAATGCTCTTTTTGTTTTGCAACAGGTCATGCGTATCTGTGAAGGAGGATATTGGGGATCCTGGTTTTGTCCCAAGTGCTGTGCATTCGAATAAATAGTGTGCTAATAAAATGCTTAATCATCTCATTCCTGCTTTTCGAGTTCACACTGAGCAGCTTATAACTGCTTTTCTAGCAATGCTACATTCTCTGTTCAGCGAAGTGGCTGCCTGCCTGGAATCGTGGAGCCGTGTGAAGTGCAACTTTAAGTTTTAAAGACTGTCAAGTTAAGTTCTAGTAGTTCACAATGAAAAAGCATAGGCCAGGCATGCGAGGAAACAATGGTAAAGTAAAACTACAATTTTCCGGCAATTTATCAGAAGGAACAATAATAATGATTTCTTTCCATTAAGTAAAAGCGCAGTGTGTGGCATAATAAGTCATAACCAAAACTCCCTGCCGTGCACAGTGGGCCCAAACTCTGCATCCGGCTTTCGTAGGTCCGCTGCTACAGCGGCCGGATATGTTTGCAAAGGAAGATTGGGTGACTGGTAGATGTAAGTGACATCTAGCTGTTACAGAGCAGGGAGGTGCAAATCTCTGATCCAAATCGATCGCGGATGGCGGGCCAAAAAGTGAAGCAAGCAAAGCAACGTCACGCGTATGAGACCGTCTGGCGCTGGACTCGGTTTGCGGATGCTGCTTGCTCCGGTTCACATAGTAAGAGCAGTTCTTTATGGTACCGTCAGGTCTATGCAGGAACACTAGGACAAGGACAAGGTAACGTAGCACAAGGAAGCGGGCGAGGATAAGACAACCACCGTCTGTGAGCCATATTTAGAGGGAGACCGGCCCCGTGGGCGCGGGCTCGACAGCTGGCAAACCGCAGCCGCCTCCGCCGCTGAGGGCGCTAAGGTCGCATCGTGCGCATACCTCTTCCGGTTAAGGATCACGACGTCGTGCGCACAGACCAAGTCTTCCGAGTTTGGTCGCTGTTTTGTAAATGACAGCGAGCGGCCAAGAATCCGCGCGTTTATTTTGTAGTAGTACGTTGTGTAGAAACCAGGCACCAACTAAGCTAAAGGAAACATTATTTCTGTCAAATGTAGCTCCCATTCTTGAGTATGCTTGCAGTACTTGGGATCCGTCAACCCAGTGCAACATTGCAAAACTTGAACGCGTGCAGACACGTGCTGCTCGCTTTGTGTCAGGTAATTATGACTTTTCGAAAACATCTCCCGATCTTTCCAAAAATCTGGGGTGGCCGCTGCTTGAAACCAGAAGAAAACGCCTGCGCTTGTCGCTATTTTATATCTTTTACTCTAGAACAGGCATCGACAAAGATAGATATCTAAAGAAACCAACACATGTATCTGCACGAACGGACCATTCCCGAAAAGTGCGTGAATATGCTTGCCGGATAAACTTATTTAAGAACAGCTTCTTCCCTAAGACAATACATGAGTGGAATGGTTTGCCTGGAGAAATTGTACTAAGGCCCGTCTTGTGCACAGCGTAAGTTTGTCGACAGGCCAAGGTGTTAAAGCATGAAAATCTATGAGAGGGTGCAATTGTTTGACAAGCGGGCGAGCCCAAGATCCGTGCTCAGGGTGCCGACGGCCAAACTGCCGTTTTTGGAGAGGTGAGTATTTAAACGTGTCTGTTCGTTTAGCTAGCTTAACTTGTCATCTCTGTCTACTGAAAGTGACATGTTACTACTGAATGTAGCCGAATCGCTGCTCATCGCGTTGCTGCGAACCGGCCTATAGATTCCAGGTCTTGTGCGCTTGAAGCAACGCTACGTTGCTATAATCAAACCTGCAAAACATTCTCGCTATGTCTGCCATTCGTGCTGCGAGTGCGTGACAGTATTTGCTCGACCATTTTGTCGCTTAAATAAAGTAGCTATGACGCAATTTGCCTTTCTGCTGAAACAATCAGGCTTTAATAGTTCGCGGACTACAACCGCTGGAAATATGAGTTTCTGCGACGTCAGTTTTCGAATATGGGTAATTAATCATGTGCTGCGTTAGCCACGATGTGTCCTGCATGAGTAGCTGACAGTTATGAATTGATATTAAAAGCTGCAAGTCGTGTACACTGTCCCATTTTTTTTTAAACCTGAACCCACGAGCGTTGACCGTCGAGTCGATAAGCGCCGTACGACGGAACACAGCGACGAAATGAGCGAGAAAACGCGCTTGCGCGCAATGAGCACTCCGGTGCAGCTGTCCTTTGCCAGGTTGTTAAGGGAACCGGATCCAACCCCACCTGCTTTTTTGTGCGTTATCGCGCATCATTCTATTTTCTGCTTGCTGCTGGGAAAAGATTAGAAAAGGTGACGTGGTACCGCCTGCTTTCCTGTATGAGAGGAAGGTGTGAATTGATAAGCGAAGTAACCCTATCAGATGTCATTGCCACCGCGCTTCATGATAACACCTTTCACCCGTTTTATTCGGGAGTGTGCTTCGCATAGCGTGAATGATGACGCCTCGGGTTCCAGAGGAAAAGAGAGTAGCTGCAGTACACATGTCTTCGAGCGGCGCATCCCAGACAGATCGCGAGCACTTTAGATTTACAGCTAGCTACAGTGAACAGGATAATTTGCGCGTATAAAGATGAAGGGCGCATAGGTGACGCAGCAAGGAACTGCGTTCGGAAGACGACAGAAGAGGATGCCGCCTTGGTTCTTGTCGCCGAGGCCAATCCCTTCGTGACGGCCGGCCAGGTTAGAGATGCGGTTGGCCTGGATGTCAGCGAAGAGCTGGTGAGAAGGCGCCTTTTGGAAGAAGGCCTGACGAGTCGAAGTGCAGGAGATAGACACTTTGTGCATTGCGTGCGGAGAGGAGGAGGAAACGGCTGAACACTTGATACTTTTCTGTAAAGGGCTTCACCCTACAGTGGAAGGCAGCGGGGCTGACTTACCCAAGGCATTGGGGTTTAGGGATAGTGAAGGGAAAGTGGATTTTAAAAGGTTAGAAGTAACCAAGCGAAGGTTATCTGATTGGTGGCTAAAAGCAAGACAGGAGTAAAATTTCACAAGACATGGCTAGGTGGCTTGAGCCACCGCCCGATGTAAAGGGTTCAGCCGTATCCATCCATCCATCTAGGACCGCGCGCGCGTCGGTCGAAGTCTTTGCGGCTTTGCGTTCGGTACGTTGCGCACGTTTCTCTGCTTGTGGCCTTGAAATTTCACGTGTGTTTCGCGTAGCACCAACGAAGACGTCTTATATCTCTTCGAAAGCACCATGTGAAGTACGCAATGGCAAAGAGAAAGACGGACTCGCACTGTTTTGCTCCGGGATGCCGAAGCGGCTATCCGGGTGCTCCCAAAGCATCTTTGTTTGCTGCTCCGAGGGACGAGGAGCATCGAAAAAAGTGGGAGCGGAGTTTGCGAAGACAGGACAAGCCTCTCACAGAAACCGCTGCGGTATGCGAGCACCACTTTGAGCCACATTTCATTTTGCGCGACTACGTTCATGTGATCAACGGCAGCCAAGTGCGGATTCCACGCGGTAAGCCATCGCTGGCACCTGACGCGGTGCCTACGCTCTTGCCTGGTTGCCCGGCCTATCTTTCCGTGAAGCCCGTGAGAGCAAGGACTCAGCGGAAAAGACAAGCTCCAGCAAGCGTGTCAACAAATAAGAAGAAGCGCCAGGATTCTATCAGTAGCGCAGCGAACGACGACAATGAAATTGTGGACTCATCGGGAACTGAAGCGTTCACGACTGGTGCACTTCGTAGTTTAGAAGTTTCCCCTGAGTACTGGTGCCGATTTATGTACGATGGTGCCTCAAGTCTTGGCTTTGCGACAACAAGCATAGAAACAAGCCCTAGGCTTGAGGTTGTACATGACAAGGTTGTTTTGTTTGCTGCCACCGGAGATGTAGTGCGCGCACAAGTATTCGTTAGAGGTGCGTTATGTAGTGACACTGTCGTGTGTTCGCTGGAAGAAGCGGACAATGTGCTGCGAGAGACAGAAGGAATTTGTGTCTGCAAGGGAGCCATGCTGGACACAGACTTCAGTCAAATAACGGAGCGTTTGACAGAAAAACTACGGGCGGCAAGCATTGTGAGTGGGCGTGGCATTTTCAGCACAAAATGTCAAGGAAAAGTGAATCAAGAAGGTAAGCTCGGCTTCTTAGCCTTTTTTTAAGTACAACTGCGCTATGTGATTCTTATGGTCAAATATTTGAATTTGCAGGAACTCCTTGCGCTGAATGCAAGGGCCTTCGAAAGTTGCTCCTTGCAAGAAAGTCACAGACGGCACGCACCAGAGCCAATCTGTCAGTGAAGAGAGCGTGTGCATTGCGGCTCAAGCTGGAAAAGGAAAGAACAGCTCGTCTGAGAAAACGCACCACCTCGATGGAAGAGCGGCTTGTCGCGATGGCGGCAAAAAACAAAAAGATTGCCAAGGAAGATTTTGATGACAGAGTCGCTAAGCTTCCTCCGAAACAGCGCGAAGTGGTGCACCACGTATTTGAAGCGTCATCACGCAAGAGTCCGAAAGGCATGAAGTACTCGCCACAGTGGGTTTTGGAGTGCATAGTGATGAAAATGAGGAGTGCAAAGCTCTATGAGCACATGCGAAAAGAGAACATCTCCCGGAAAAGCTCAAAAAGATTGGCAACATACACTTTAGTATGTATGCTGATGACGTAAACAACTGGATCAATCAGGGCAGCGATGCCGAAATAGAGCATAAACTACAGGAGGCAGCGGACGTAGTGTTAAACTACGCAGCGAATAGAGGGCTAGCGTGCTCACCAGAGAAATCCGCGCTTCTGGTGTATAATGCTAGGCAGTTGAGACTCAGAGTAACAACTTCAACATCACGGTCGGAGGACAACCCGTGCCGATGGTGGATAGGATTAGAATATTAGGACTGCATATTCAGAGCGACGGATACAACGGGGAAACCCTGAAGAAGCTCGAGGGATATGCGGCGCAAGCCATAGGGATATTTAGAAGAATAGCACTCAAAGGACGAGGGCTCAGAGAGAAAAGCTTGATCAAGTTGGTGCAAGCATACGTTATCAGCCGGATAAGCTATGCTACACCCTACTTGAAGATCCGCGCCTCAGAACGGGATAAACTAGACACGATCATAAGGGGATGCTACAAACGGGCCCTAGGCCTGCCCATAAGCACCTCCACTGAAAGACTCCTAGACATGGGTATTCACAATACATGGAGAGAGATTGCTGAAGCCACGAGAACGGCGCAGCAAGACAGATTAAGCCAATCAAACACAGGAAGGGCGATTCTAAGCATGGTAGGACTCCAGACGGACAGGGGTATTCTAGTAAAGCGGGACATCCCAAGGGACATCAGAGAAAAGATCAGGGTAGATCCTTTACCCAGAAACATGCACCCTACATTTAACAAAGCAAGGAGGGGAAAGAGCTGAGGCGCTCACCAAACGCTTCGGCGAAATGAATGAGAAAGCAGTGGCCTACACGGATGAGGCTAGCGGGAACCTGGGAGCAGCGGTGGCGACGGTCGTTAGTGGCCGGGGTACAGCTGTCTTCCGCAACCATACGCAGTCGAAATCCAGAGTCGGCTGAAGAAATTGCAATAGCGCTCGCTTGCGTGGGAACGGAGGCACAATACATAATTAGCGATAGCAAGACTGCTATCCAAAATTAAGCCCGAGGCAGAATAACTCAGGAAGCACTGCGAATCCTAGAGGGACGCAGAATAAATAGAAATATTAGTCTCGTTTAGACACCAGCCCACGAGGCAGTTCCAGGAAACGAGGCGGCAAACGCCCTGGCTCGACATGTCTACTTCCGAGCCGCGGCAGGACCGCCCGATAGCAAGGAACTGGACGAGAGACTGAAAAATTACACAGAAATAGTGAAAAATTACAAACTAAACAGGAGACTCTTTCCTCCCCCGGACAAAGAGCTCACTAACACAGAGGCTACGGCTTGGAGGACACTACAGGCAAAAAATTTCATGCACCCAGTGTGGGCATCACGTCTTAAAAGATGAGGATATTGATAAGTGTAGGAAGTGTGGGGAGAGGGGGACCCTCGACCATGTGGTTTGGGAATGTGCGGATTCTCCAGGGTTCCGAAAAAACATAGACAGTAGAGAGGCCTGGGAAACCCTTCTGCAAAGCACGGAGCCCGTCGTGCAGAAGAAAGCGGTCCATCTGGCGATAGCTGCCGCGAGGAGTCAGAAGCTCCTTGCCTGTCTCTAGTCGCGGAGGTCCCGGCCCCTGCCCCTCGGCCTGCGTGCCGGAGGTAGGGAGTAGGGGGCCTCCATTCTGATGGCAAATAAAGGTTTATCATCATCATTATCCGGGATGGCCTCCCGCATGTTCGTGGTCGCACGTTCAAGCGCACACCGCAGCGCGTCGACAACGTAGCGGAATGTGGCAGGTGTGACGCGGAGCGACTGGCGAGAGTGAGATTCACCCAGGTTCGGCAATGTGCCCTCAAACCACCTTTCGTTGCGCTGAAAGGCCCATCGCTCTCTTTGCACTGCTGGCAAGATTGCAGAAATCGCAGCACAAATAGCGATGGTGTCGGCACGGAGTTGCTGCTCAAAGCCGTTTGTAGCAGCCTCTTGGGAGCGTATGGCCGACCTTAGCTGCACTAGCTTGCTTCGGCACTGAGCTAGCCTGGTACGGCGCCGCTCTCGTCCATTTCCTCAGCAGGTGTGTCGTCCGTCCTGTGGTCCGCCATTTGCATACTGCTAGAGAACTGGCCTTGCTTTGGCTTGGATTGAATGCGTGATGGCTAGCCATGATTAAGTTAGCGCAAATGCAAATATGCAAAAAAGACATCTTGCGTTTGGTCCACCTCGAGATGCTCGCCAGCGCCTGTTGCATCGTGAATGTGTGTTCTGGGACAGGGGCCGCTAGGGGGCCGGCATGATCAGACGTGTCTCAGCATAGCTCCATGCTTTGACGCTGTTATCGGGAGAAATCCTGCCCATCGACTGAAAACTAGTGAAGAATCGGATGTCGAAACTCGCCGGGAATACGAGGATACCAAGTTTTACACCAAGTGAGTCCGATTTTTCGAATAATCCAGGATTTTTGAGGCGAAGCGAGCTAAGCCTAACCCGGGCGATACATGGTCGGAGCCCCGGCGGGGGAGCCGAGGGAGCAGCAGCGGCGCCACTAGCGTGAGGAGCAGCAGCGCCACGGCGCGCGGCACGAAGCGCGCGGGAAATTTGAAACGAGGGCAGCCATCATGGAGGTGGTTGAAGGTGACGAAGTGGACCCGCGGGAGTTCACGGCGCCGGGACAGTGGTTCCAGTGCAGAGGGAATAAGGTTGTCCCGCTCGAGAAGAGCAGGAGGGAAATCGAGGCCGAGCAGTTCAGGCTCCGGCAGGCCGGAAGAAAACTGGCAGCATTTTCAGTAGAGAAACAGGAGGCACAAATACCGGAGGGAGCGGACAAGATTATTCTCCGACCCAAAGGTGGACTAGATAGACTCCTTAAACGTGGACCTGCATACTTAACAAGAATGATCAAGGCGTCGGCGGGCGTGAATATTCAAGAAACGGAAGAGGAAGACATCGTGATACCCAACACGAAACAACATTCCATCCTCATCGCTACGACAAGTGGGGAAAGGAAGATGAAATACGTGAGCATAAACCTAATCAAGCTAGGGGAGGAAGAACAGGTGCCAGTCTTCGCCTACGTGGCCACTCCGGACGGCTGCGGCAAGGGAGTGGCGCACGGGGTGGATAGGATTTTCACCCAAGAGGAGATCATGCAGATGCTAAGGCACAAGGCAAACCCGGAGGTTATCGGGGTAAGAAGACTCGGGAAGAGTACCGAGGACAGTCATCCTTGGGGGAGCCCCGCACAGATGCTACCTGTATAAGAAGAAATACGAAGTATGCAAGGCATGCGGAAGACTAGGCCATAGAATCGACGTGTGTCTAAACCCGGCAAACATCAAATGCCGTGGTTGCGGACAGGAAAATCCACCAGAGGACCACACCTGCAAGCTGCAGTGCCAACTCTGCGGGAAAGATCACATGCTGGGGGACAGCAAATGCAAGCTGATCCATCGTACACTGTACAAAATCAAAAAGAGACACTGGGAAAAGAAGATGAAGGAAGAAGCGGACACGGGGGAGCAACCAACCGCATCGCAAAAACCCAAGAACACCAGAGCCGGCCAAGGGCCAGACCAGACGGGGGGAAGGAAGGATAAAAGCCCAGGACGAGTTTCTTCCCTAGACTAGGAGAGGAGCAGCGGACAGCCTCCAGGGGACGAAGCTCTTCCAGAGGGAGGAACCAATCCAGGGGAGGGAGCCAATCCAGGGGACTGTCGAGCTCGAGAGCCAGGACCCCCAGTCGAGCCCGAGGCGCATCAACCCATAATGGTGAGAGCAAAGGCGTGAGCTTCGCATGCACGGCTACCCAGGGCGGAAATATATTAAGGACAAAAAAGACGAGGAAATAGAAAAATTGACAAACATTATTAAGACCATGAATGCAACGATCCTTAGTTTAAAGGAGGACATACAAAAATTAAAAACAGAGCGCAATACAGTGACGACTCAATCTCAAACAAACGTAGGCGGATCTAGAATAGCGGCGCCCAACAAAATCGAAGGCGACCCACTTAGCGCTCAAGCCGACAGCAAGGGTGCGGAGATTAATATGATGGTCGAGGGTACCTCTCCACCCCCATCTAAACACAAAGTCAGGGAGGAAAACTACTCAGACCGGACAGTGGATGAAAAGCTGGAGAAATTAAATGCGAAGTCTTAAGAATTTTGCTAAGGAAAGAGACAGCAAAACTTGAGGACTTAGCCAATCAGATTCAACAAATGCAGATACAGATGCAAAATCACTTTCACCTCATGACGGAGGCACTCCAGCAATTAAAGGGGGAAACCGCCAACCTAAATGCGAGAGTGACTCTACTTGAGGAGAACATGACAAAGTTGAATAATGTACAGACCGCCCAATAACATCCAAATTTGGCAGTGGAACTGTCGCGGGTATCGGCGCAAGCGACCGGTATTGCAGAGCACGCTGTCGCTCCGCGAATCAGCCCCCCTTGCTATAGCGTTGCAGGAGACCGGTGGCCCGGCCAAATTACAAGGGTATCGCGCCTTCCACAGTGGGAAAGGGGACAAATCGAGAGTTACAACACTGGTGCAGAGAAACGTAGCAACGATCGAACACGAATTAGAAGACAATGTCATAGAAAACGTCTTTGTAGAAATTCTAACAAGTAAAAAGGAGGAATCAAACACTTTCCTACTCAATATTTACAGCCAACCGCGACAACGGAAGGTCTGCTTCAGGGCGATAATGAACAAGGCACTTAAAATAGCGGGGAACCAGCCGCTAATTATTGTAGGGGATTTTAACGCCCATCACCCGGAGTGGGGGTACACTAAGGAAGACGCAAAGGGGAGACAGTTGTGGGAGGACACGCATAACCTGAGGACAACATTGCTGACTGACCTGTTACACCCCATGCGGGCGGAGAACAGCATTACCGCCAATACCTCACCGGACCTGACCCCGATTAAAAATGTAGAAACGACGCAATGGATAAATACGGAACTCAATCTGGGGAGCGACCACTCAATAGTGGAAACCACGGTTGAAATCAGGAGTAAAGTCAAAGGAAAAAGTGTTTCCGGACGAAAATCACAGACTGGGACCGATTTATAGAGATTAGGGGGAACAGAGACATAACAAAGATAGGAAATATAGAGGACTGGTGCGAAGCGGTAAAGAAAGACACCAGGAAAACAACTAAGACGCTAGAAGGAGAAAAAACTCCGGAAATAGCGGATGCCCGACTCTTACACATGTGGGAGGCCAAACGGCATGGAACGTCGACTTAAAAGGCAAGGTAGAAACAACAAAGACCTCAGAAGAAGGCTGGCGCGTCATAACAAAGAAATAGAAGATTACGCCTTTAAGCTGTGTGAACAAAATTGGACTAACAAATGTAGTGACATGGAAAGGAATATGAATCTCCCCCAGACGTGGAATATCCTAAGACATTTATTAGACCCTGACACGTCCAAAACACAAGCACGAGTCAAAATGGCTAAAGTTAGACACGCATGCGAAGAACAGGACGACGACATATTCATGAAAAAACTCGAGACATACATAGGCGACACGGAAATTAGAGAGTTACCCGACTACCACGGGATTCCAAATGAGAAGTTAGACGCGCCCATCACGAGAGCTGAAGTAAGGGCGGAGATAGCAAAACTCAAAACCAAGTCGGCTCCAGGGCCAGATGGAGTCACGAATAAGATGCTCAGGAACTTAGATGACAACTCGATGGAGGCTCTTACCAGCTACATGCAGGATTGCTGGGAAAAAGGGGAGATCCCACCGCTGTGGAAAGTGGCTACCGTGATCCTGATTCCAAAACCCGGGAAGGTACCGCAGCTGGAAAACCTCCGGCCTATATCACTCACGTCATGTGTCGGAAAGTTAATGGAACACATCATTCAGACCAGAATTTCAAATTATATGGAGGAAACAGAGAAATGGACAGACGAGATGTATGGCTTCAGGCCCCATCTGAGCACACAGGACGTCATGCTGCGGCTGCAGCAAGACATAATTCATTCCAGAACCAAAGACGCGAAAGTCATTATGGGACTAGACCTAAAAAAGGCCTTCGACAACGTCAAGCACGAAGCCATTCTGGAGGGGCTCCAGCAGGCAGGAATAGGGCTAAAAACCAATCGTTATATCAGAAATTTTTTAACGGACCGCACGGCGGTTATAACTTTCCAGGAAATACAATCCGGCGTGATCAGGCTGGGTAACAGGGGGACACCTCAGGGATCGGTACTGTCACCCACTCTTTTCAACATGGCCATGCGAGGGCTCCCGAAGGAATTGCGGAAAATTGGGAACTACAACTTAAACTACAGCCTGTACGCGGACGACATCAACCTCTGGATCAACAGAGGGAGCGACGCAGAGATCAATCCAACGCTGCAGGCGGCAGCAGACGTCATCTCAAAGTACGCGGAGGACAGAGGACTTAAATGTTCGCCTGAAAAATCAGAAAGCTTCGTGTATAATGACAAGGCACTCAGGAACAAACCTCCCTCTGACCCACAGGTGTACGTGGAAGGAAGGGAAATACCAAAGGTAGAGACAATACGAATATTGGGCCTCCACTTACAAACACACGGGAGGAACACGATAATATTTAACAATTTAGAAAACCACGCGACCCAGACATTAAACCTCATCAGGAGGGTCTCACGTAAGGGAGGTGGCCTCAAGGAAAAAAACCTCCTAAGATTGGTACAGGCCTTCATCATTAGTAGAGTGAGCTACGCCACGCCATATCTGAACCTAAAGGCAGATGAGAGGAGCAAGATAGACGCGCTCATCAGGAAATGCGTAAAAACGGCCCTAGGGCTCCCAATCTGTACATCGACGGAGAAGCTACTGGCCCTAGGACTGCATAATACGATTGCAGAAATCACGGAAGCGGTTAAAACCTCGCAACTTGAAAGACTCAGCACGACGCGAGTGGGAAGAGCTACGCTAAGTAATCTTGGAATGGCCACAGACAGGGGGCAAAAGGAAAGGGTCGACATTGACAGGGAAATCAGGGCGCACCTAAGAATCCCTCCCCTACCCAAGAATATCCACCCCGAGTTTAATAAGGAAAGGAGACAGAAAAGGGCGGAAGCGATAGAAAGAATATATCGGGGTAAACCCCGAAATGAAGTCGCCTACGTAGATGCGGCAGGGGACAGACACAGTCGATACATGACCATAGTGGCGGTAGATGGGGAGGGCACCCTCATCACGGCGGCCACCATACCAGGGAAAGAAACCGAGATAGCGGAGGAAGCCACGATAGCGATCGCTTGCTCTGGCACCAAAGCTAGATATATTATTAGCGACAGTAAGACTGCAATCCAAAATTTCAGCAGAGGGAGGATAAACCCCCTCACCACCAAAATTTTAACACAAGGAGTGATTGATAGGACGATCAACATCATCTGGACCCCGGCGCACGAATCTGTCAGCGGTAACGAGGCGGCCCACAGTGCAGCTCGAGATCTCTACCTCCGTGCTGTACAGGAGGGTCGGCTCAGGCCGAACATGATAGAGAACCCTATCGGAAAAATAACTATACCGGGCATACTGGAACCCACCATCGAGCATTATAGTGGATTATGGTGATGGGAAAGTTGTGCACTGGTAATGGCGGGCATGTTGGGTAGTGGGCGTGTTGGGTATTGGCATGCCAGGTAGTGGGCATGTCGGGTAGCGGGCATGCCGGGTAATGGGCATGTCGGGTAGCAGGCATGTTGGGTAGTGGGCATCTCGGGTAATGGACATATTGGGTAGGCAGTGGGTATGCAGGGTTGTAGGGCTTGGTGAAGCCAGTATGCCCAGTATAATGCAATTTGGACTTGACTACGATTCTCTGGAATAATAAGCTGAAAGTATGACTGGCAGCCCACAGCAGAATTACGTGTGTATAGTACATGCAGTATGAATGTATCGAGACAAACAGGCATCATTACGCCATGTTTGCAGTAAGTGCATAAAGTGTCAGGTTGAACGGTAGCTGAGTGTTTATTCTGTTACACCCTCTTTGCCTGGCGGCCAGCGTCAGTTCACTGGTTTGGGTGTTGCTGCAGTTCATTGGTTTGGGTGTCACGAGGTCGTGCAGCACCCCGCACCCTCTTGCCTTGGCGGGCTGCCTCCGTAAAGAAGCTGCGCAGGTGCTTCCGCACAGCAGCCACTCGGTGGTCCTTCGGCAGTTCCGGCACAGGATGTTGATCGACGAAATAAGCCAGGCGATCTGAAAAATTAAGAAAATATCTGTTTTACTCAATGCAGTGGAGGGAATGGCCAAAAGGATTTTGGAGCTGGGTTTTTAGCGGGGGAAAATTCAATTTGGAGCATCTACATCATGCTTTGTACAAGAAGCACAAAAGTTTAATACAGGACATTTCAATCAACTTGTAGCATTGCAGCATGGTTTTACAAAAATCACATGCTGCACAGATTTGAACAGTGCAGCGTAGCCGTCGTATTGCCCACATCCGCATGCACTTTTTAAATTTGCCCAAATTAACAGTGTTGAAAAATGCACAAAATTCAGTACAGTTAAAGCACAAATTTTTTGTGCGAAAGTTGCAGGAAATGTCTTCACTTCAGCCTCTACAATATCAATTTAGCCCACATGGTTTTCTTTTAAGACGTAAAAGACAGATTTAAAAATTAGTGCGCGACTGCACTCATTAATTGCTATGTTTTCGGGTGCATGCCGATTGAAGGGTCGGTATGGGAAAGAAAGCAAGGATGAATAAACAGGCCACAGGTTATAGGGTAGTTCAGGATGAGAGCGGTCTACTTCATTGAGCCAGAGATTGAACCACACTTGAGGTGACCAGATACTAAATTTTAGTTTGTTTTCTTATGTCAAATGATGCATTAGACACAATACAGAGTTCACCATGTGCAATTTTTCTAGGACCACTAAATAATTTATAATTTTATTTCCTCTTGATGAACTTAGTTTCATGAGCCGTATAATGGCTGTGATGCATTGGGAGTGTTTGGTTCGCGTGAGGGAAGAAAAACTACAATATAACTGCTGATAAGTTCTTTGTTGTGATTCCAGTTCTTCAAGCAGATTGGCCTGTGTTGCACTTATTTAAAATTATGCAACAGCAATTATGTTGCAGTTCTTTTTTGCCTCACATGATCTAAACACTGCACGTGTCACAGTCATTGTTTAGATGATGAAACTGCAACAGCATCAAGAAAAATCAATGGTAAATTATTTAGCAGTCGTAAGTGAAATTATGCGAACGAAGTACTGTAATGTGTAAAAATCATTTCAACGAATACGCATGCAACTGAAATTAGGCGTCCATGGTCCTTTAAGAAGACGTTGATGCACAAGGAGTTTGTCTGCACTGTCTCCATATCAAGGCACAGCATAGGTTCCTTGCAGCCATGCTTGTAGCACACCATGGCCACAACTCTCGTGATGAAGTGTTCGGTTGCGCCTGTTGGTCATCATGTCGCTAGGAACACCACGATTCTCCGCTGAGGAATCCGGCATTGCCGTGTGCTTGTAACATACTTCTACGATTCCTCAAGTGCCTGAGACAAAGAAACTGCTTGAGCTTGCTTACATCAAGCTCGCATGGCAGAAGACAAACTAGCGATCAAGCATGCACATGTGCATGTGAGATCACAGGGATCTGGTCATCATACGCTGACCCAAGGAGAATGCCACCCTGCCATCATTAGAAGTAGCTCAATTTAGAATCCTATTTATATGAACCAACAGTACAAACAAACCAGAAGCTCGGATGCTGACGGCATTGTTACACCGTACATAAATGAGGTCTGTGGGGTCAAGCAATCAGCTGGAGCGTGTCCTGAACATTTCATATGGTCCACATTGAACATGCACACAATGACGCTGCACAGAAGCTTGAGAAATCTAGCAGGATCCAACTTTAGCACTGCTCGAGCCTGCTCAAAGCAATTCCTTCTTTGCATGTGCATTCGCCATTTTCACTTGAGACAGTGTTGGCAAGGCCAGAAGCAGATGTGCAGCACACCAAGTACTATCGGGGACAAAAGTGGTATACTCCACGCAGTGGGAGCCGGAGCAATGGAAAACTTCAGCGTAACGCCATCTACAGGCGGCATCTGGTATCCAGACAGCCAGTGGGAGCACTTTATTATCTGCAGCCATGTCACTTGACTCGTTTCAATGTTTCATGCTTCAGCTCACCAAAATGCTGAGCTGCGCCGCAGCAGTAGCAATAAAGACAAAATCAAGAGGGCCATCAGATTGCTACTGCTGTGGCGCCGCTCGGCATTTTGGCGAGCTGAAGCACGAAACATTGAAACGAATCAAACAACATGCCTGCAGATAATAAAGGGCTCCTGCTGGCTGTCTGCATCCCAGATGCTGCCTGTAGATGGCGTTACGATGCAGTTTTTCATTGCTCCGGCTCCCACTGCATGGAGTATACCACTTTTGTCCCCGATAGTACATATAAATAGAAGGCAGTAAAACGCTAAAAGCAAAACGGGCCAGCACTGGATTCTGCCGGTCACTTTTCTCATCGCATGTGGGTAAGAAAGAACCAGGGCCATGTCTCTCTATACAGGTGGTAGTCTCTGCCTCTTCGCATTCTTCACAGCTCTTAATTGCTGGAAAAGCACTTTGGCGCAGCCTAACAACAATTTCATCAAGAACCACAAATTTGTAGCAGCATGTAGCAGGTTTAAGAAAATGGTGCAGCATCCCGCAACTACTAGTTGAAAAGTTAGTCCAATCTGTAAGTGAATAGAAAAGTAGGGAGTAGCCTCTATTTACTTACTCTTCATCACTTCCACCTTCTCTGGTGTGGCAGGTAGCTTCCTGGCTGCAGTGGCGATGGAGCGGCACTGTTGCCCAGTAAGGCTGCGCTCAGCAGCCTCACTTAATGTCCACAAATGCCGTGCCACCTCAAGGCAACACTTTGCGTAGCTTGTGTTCTTCATTACATATATCCACTTTGCAGCAGGCATCCATAGCTGCGGTCCTATTAGCACCTGCGCCTATCCATTACACAAAAGTAGCAATAAGCACTGCGAGCACAGTTTAAGACCAAGGTTTGGTTCATGGGGTTTAACGTCCCAAAGCGACTCGGGCTGAGGGACACCATAGTGGAGAGCTCCAAAAATTTCTACCACGCAGGGTTCTTTAACGTGCACTCACATTGCACAGTACAGCGGCCTCTAGCATTTTGCCTCGATCAAAATGCGACCGCCGCTGCTAGGATCAAACCCACTTCATTCACGTCAGCAGCCCAGCACCATAACCACCGAGTCACCATAGCAATTTCAGACCTAACACAACAGGAAAGATGGACTTGGGCAGAACTTAAAATGCAGGAAACAAGCAATGGTCAATGGTCATAGGTGGTAATAAAGCAAACTCGAAGAAAGCAAGGAAACTGGGATGAAAAGCATTAGGAAAAGCCTTTGTTCTCCAGTGGACGTAATCTGGCTGATGATGAGATCGGATCTGTCAAGAGCACACGTCCCCATTTCGAGCACAGTAGGAAAAGCTTAACAGTCATCAATGCACTTCAATTACATGTGACAAAGTGCAGGAATGGCACCCAGATATTTACAGTATAATGGCCTGGAGGGGGAATGTGGTTTATATTTTTGGTATATCTACGTCTCTATGGCACTGCCGGTCAGATAAATGAAAAGAAAATGGGGTGACAGGAGCTTCACATATTTGCTTAACAAGCAGAGTTTATTGCATGAGTTAAATTGTTTCAGGTCATCATCATCATAAACATCAGCCTGACTACACCCACTGCAGGGCAAAGGCCTCTCCCATGTCTTTCCAATTACCCCGTCCTTTGTCAGCTGCACCCACCCTATGCCTTCAAACTTCCTAATCTCATCCGCCCACCTCACCTTCTGCCGCCCCCTCCTACGCTTGCCTTATCTTGGCGTCCACTTCGTTGCCCTTAAGGACCAGCGGTTATCTTGCCTTCACGTTACATGCCCTGCCCAAGCCCATTTCTTCGTCTTGATTTCGACTAGGATGTCATTAACATGCGTTCCCTGACCCTCTCTTCCCACTTCCGGTCTCTTAACATTACACCTAACATTTTCCTTTCCATGGCTCGCTGTGCCGTTGTTGACTTAAGCTGAACACTTTTCGTTAGCCTCAACGTTTCTGCCCCGTAGGTGAGTACCAGTAATATACAGCTGTTGTACACTTTTCTCTTGAGGGATATTGGTACCCTGGTATTCATGATCTGAAAGAACCTGCCTTATACGCTCCACCCCATTCTTATCCTAGTTATTTCCCTCATGATCCAGATCAGCTGCCACTACCTGCCCTAAGTATTCCTTTACCACTTCCAGCACCTCGTTGCCAATTGTCAACTGCTGTTCCCTCGCTACTGTTGAACAATACTTTGGATTTCTGCATGTTAATTTTTAGACCCACCGTGCTGCTCTGTCTATCTAACTCATTGATCATGATTTGCAGTTCATCTCCTGAGTGACTCAACAAGGCAATGTCATCAGCGAATCGCAGATTATTTAGGTATTCTCCATTAACTCTTATCCCCAACTGCGCCCAATTCAGGCCTCGGAATACCTCCTGTAAACATGCGGTGAATACCATCATCGAGATTGCGTCTCCTTGCCTGATGCTCTTACTTATTGGAATTTTATGGACTATGGTAGCTGTACAGTTCTTATATATATGTTCCAGTATTTTGACATACGGCTCATCTACACCCTGATTCTGCAATGCCTGTATGACTGCTGAGGTTTCCACTGAGTCGAATGCTTTCTAATAATCAATGAAGGCTATATACAGGGGTTGGTTATATTCTGCGCATTTCTCTATCATCTGAATGATAGTGTGAATATGATCTATTGTGGAATATCCTTTACGAAAGCCTGCCTGATCATTTGGTTGATTGAAGTCTAAGGTTGCCCTGACTCTATCAGCGATTACCTTAGTAAATACCTTGTAGGCAACGGACAGTAAGCTGATCGGTCTGTAATTTTTCAAGTCCTTGGCATCTCCTTTCTTATGGATTAAGATAATGTTTACGTTCTTCCAAGCTTCTGGTATGGTCGAGGTCATAAGGCATTGCGTATACAAGGTGGCTAGATTTTATAGCAGAATCTCCCCTCAGTCTTTCAGCAGATCTGCTGTTACCTGGTCCTCACCAGCTGCTTTTCCCCTTTGCACTTTCTCCTTTGCACTGCTCCTAAGGCTTTCTTTATTTCCTCTTTCATTACTGGCTGGGCGTCCCACTGCTGTGCGCTAGTCTCTATCATTAACTTTCTGATTACATTGGCTATTGTATATATTTGTGTAGAACTCATCGGCTGCTTTAACTATCTTATCCATATTGCTAATGACATTGCCCTCCTTGTCTCTCAACGCATACATCTGGTTTTTACCTAGGCCTTATTTCTGTAGAACTCATCGGCTGCTTTAACTATCTTATCCATATTGCTAATGACATTGCCCTCCTTGTCTCTTAACGCATACATCTGGTTTTTACCTAGGCCTTATTTCCTCTTAACAGCTTTTAGGCTACCTCTGTTATTTAGAGCATGCTCGATTCTCTCCATATTAAACTTCCTTATGTCGACTACCTTGCGCTTATTTATCAACTTCGATAGCTCTGCTAGTCCTATTCTGTCCGTAGGGTTAGACGCCCTCATGCATTGACATTTCTTAATCAGATCTTTCATCTCCTGAGATAGCTTGCTGGTATCCTGTTGAACCATCCCACCACATACTTCTACTGTGCACTCTGTAATGATTGCTGTCAGCTTATCGTTCATTGTATCAACAATAGGATGGTCTTCCTCAGTTAAAGCTGATTATCTGTTCAGCAGGGATATCCTGAATTCCTATATTTTCCCTCTTACCGCTAGCTCGTTAATGGACTTCCTCTTCACTAGCTTCTTCCATTCCCTCTTCAAGTCTAAGCTAATTCGGGACCTTACCATTCTGTGGTCGCTACAACGCACCTTTCCGATGACCTGCACATTCAGCACGATACCAGGGTGAGCACATATTATGAAGTCAATTTCATTTTTAACCTCACCTTCAGGTACTTGTCAAAAAATGAAAAAAAATAGGCGGTGGCTTAGCTCTGGTTACACCTGGAGTGATGCGATAGCTATAGCTGGCCGAGAGGAACTTGGTCACGTGACCAACCATGTGATCAGCCATGGTGCTGCGCCCCCAGCAGCTGCTCCGCACGTGACCAACCACGTGACAGTGAGGCGACGCAGCCACAGAGTGCCACAGGGTGGCAGCACCGCCACACTGAAGCCTCGAAATGCTACCGTAATGCAGCTATTGCTACAAAAAAAAAACTGCAGTGACGAATACAAGGTTTATGAGCCGCTGCAACCTGAAACAGCATTCCTATTATCTTCAGCAATTCTTATTTAAGTTTTTTTGCATCAAGCTACATAAAGCTTTGGAGTAAAAAGAATGCGAGCTTATTCTGTGCACTGTCCTGTTGTTTTCTTTCCTTGTCCTCGTCTTTCGGCGGCAGTTCGGCGGCAGTGCGCTAACCACACCTGTCTAAGGAACGTTCTCTGCTCTCTGCTTTTGCAGATTTTCTGCACGCCGCATCCTGCACTACCTCGCAACGAAAACCCGTTCGCCGTGTCCCAGACAGATAGCATTCTGGAAGCAAGATCATCGTTTGCAACGCCATACCTACGTCACGGAAATCTACAGGGGAAGAGGCTATCAGCGCTTCCGGGGCCATTCACGGCATAAAAAGGCATCCGCAACGAGCCCACCACGCAGTTCGGCGGCAGTGCGCTAACCACACCTGTCTAAGGAACGTTCTCTGCTCTCTGCTTTTGCAGGTGAGAATTCTAGTGTGCAACTGTTTCTACCTTATGTATTTTGTCTGTTATTGTGGTGCACTGCTGCCGAATACTGCCCTTGCTGCATGATGTGTTAGAATGGGGAAGGGGAACGTGAAAAACGCTGGAAAAGAGTGTGAAAAAGAAACCACAGATATGAAGGAGCTGCAAGAGTTGGTAACCGCATTTGAAAATTTTAAGCGTGATTTCAGGGCTGAAATGCGCGAGCTAAAAGACAGCGTTTCATTCTGCACTGATGTTTGCACCGAAGTAAAGAACACGGCCGATGAAATAAAGCAGCTCAGGCAAGAAATGCAAGAAATGTTCAGACAGAACCAGGAACTGAAGGCAGAAAACGAACGCTTAGCGTGCAAATGTGAAGACCTTGAGCAATATCAACGATTGAACAACCTAGAAATCAAAGGTGTTTCCTCCGGATTTGATCCCCTCACTGTGGTTCAAAAGATAGGTGACCATGTTGGTGAAAAAGTTGATACTGCCGATATCGATGCATGCCACTGGGTTCGTACGCAGAATTCAGATGTGCAAAACATCATCGTGCGGTTTGTGCGCAGAAGCAAGCGAAATGACATTCTGAACAAATGCAGAAAAAAAAGAGTTGATACCACTGTGCTGGGTGATGAAACGGGAAAACCAATTTTTGTCAATGAACACCTAACTCAGGCAAACAAGGTACTGCTTTCTGCTGCAATCAAGAAAAAGAAGGAAAACGGTTGGAAGTTCGTTTGGACTGCAGGCGGAAAAATACTTGCCCGTAAAGAAGAACATGGGTCGGCTATTCAAATCGCTAGTCACGCGGACCTGGCCCTGATTACTGCATAAGAGCAGCAAGCGAAACACCAGCAAACACACCAGCACACCACAGGTTAAGCATGTATAGCTACTATAGCACCCAGGAATTCAATAACCAGCACAGCAACAGAGATAGTACTTTTTCTGCAATGCATGTGAACATTCGAAGTATTAAAAAAAGAGTGACGATATAAATACGTTTCTCGAACCGTTCAAAATAAATTATGACATCCTGGCCTTTTCCGAGACATGGATTACAACTCCTGATGATGCACCACTTTTCTCCGGCTACATTCCTCGGCATGTATATCGCGAACACAAGAGAGGCGGAGGAATCTCTGTATATTTTAAGGAAACACTCACGTATGAAATATTACAAGATTTCTCATTTATATCACCAGATATTGAATGCCTAGGAGCACGAGTTGGGAAGTTTGTGATCTTAGTTGTGTATCGTCCTCCAATGGGGCACAAAAGAAACTTCTTGCAATTTCTTGACACGTTTTTTTCCTTCGTTGGTGCAAAACAATATTCATGCGTTATTCTGGGAGATATAAACATAGACCTTTCTTCCAATGACTTGCACGCCAGCGAACTAAAGACTCTTCTTTCTACATACAATTCCGAAAACAGCATACGCATGCCAACAAGAATAACCACACAGAGTGCAACACTGTTAGACGTATGCGTAACAAATTTAGAACCTCATGAATTCTATTCTGGAGTGCTCTCATCTGACTTGAGCGACCACTTGCCATTATTTTTTATTGCGGTATCCCAAAAGAAAACCAGGAAAGACCCGGATGCGCTGCTTCATACGCGTCGAAAAATCACTGATGAAACTCTGCAGCGCTTTGCTCGTCTGATAGAAAGAGTTGACTGGAGTGAAATCTATAAACAAAAAGACGCTAACAAAGCCTTCGATATATTCTTCACCTTGTTACGTTCCTCGTATGATGTGGCATTTCCAGAAGAAAAAGTCATTTCTCGTAGAAACAAAAAATTCCGAAAACCATGGATGAATTCACTTCTTTACAGCCGCATAAAAACAAAGGACAAAATGTACCACGAATTTTTGCACAAAAGAGACCCAGGTTTATTTTTGAAATTTAAAAAGTACCGGAACGCACTAACATCCAATCTGAAGAAAGCTAAGGCAGAATACTTCCATAGTAAATTCGATAGCATAAGAGAAAATCCTAGAAACGTGTGGGATGCAGTAAATACACTCACTGGAAGAACTAAAAAGTGTTTAAATATTACTGAAATCACCATTGATGGCAAAATTGTGCGCGGTGATGCTCTCGCCAATGCTATGAACATGCATTTTATTAAAGTAGGCTCGAATGCCTGTACAACAAAGAATTGCACTGATCAGTCAGTATCGACCATAGCACCGTTATGCGAGTCAATTTATATGCGCCCAACAACTCCTCACGAAGTAGAAATGTTAATAAACAAGCTT
Organism: Amblyomma americanum; assembly: GCF_052857255.1. Lineage (NCBI taxonomy): Eukaryota > Metazoa > Arthropoda > Arachnida > Ixodida > Ixodidae > Amblyomma > Amblyomma americanum. The sequence continues at coordinate 122,323,665 of NC_135501.1, read as the reverse complement.
AAAAATAATGCTGCTGCTGGAATCGATGTCATCGGCCCGATTGAGTTGAAGTATATATCCGCAGTGATATCCGTTAGTTTGGCCTTTATTATAAATCTTACGTTGTCCACAGGAGTCTTTCCACAAAAGTTAAAGGTAGCAAGAGTCACCCCTATATATAAAGGCGCGGGCCCTGAAAACTTAGCAAATTACCGCCCTATATCCGTCCTGCCAACGCTTTCAAAAATTTTTGAAGGTGTCATTCATAACCGATTAGTGTCATTTTTTGATAAACATAACATTATTACAGAAAGTCAATATGGTTTTCGAAAAGGGAAATCAACGGAGCAGGCTTTGTTATACATTAAGGATAAAATAATTTCTAACAATGAGGATCGAAAATACACTGTAGGACTTTTTCTCGATATTAAAAAGGCGTTCGATTCTATACAATACAACATCTTACTACACAAATTATCTATGTACGGTGTACGTGGTGTTGCCCTGCAACTTCTATCTTCTTATCTTTATGATCGATATCAAATAGTACTCATTAATGGCTCAAGTTCATCACAGTTAAAACTAACTCAGGGTGTCCCACAGGGAGCGATATTAGGAGCGTTGCTCTTCCTCGCGTATATTAATGATATTGTGAAAATACCTGAATCACCAAAGATCATTATGTATGCAGATGACACTAATATTTTTTTCACATCGCATGAGATAACAGCACTCGAAACCAAAGTAAATAACTATCTAAAGCACTTGTCCAGCTGGCTGAAGGAAAATATGCTAGAACTGAATTCAAAAAAGACAACATTTATCGTATTTCGCCCAGTTAACAAACCACTGCACAAAAGAATAACACTTAAGTTTGATGATCAATGTCTTTCCTTGGTTAAAGAACAAAAATTCCTTGGCGTATGGTTCCAGGAAGAATTGTCATGGACGCCACATGTGAATCCTCTAACAAATGAACTAGCACGAACCATAGGATGTTTATACAAAGTAGGGCACATAATTCCTCTATGGCTAAAACAATTGTTGTACAACTCCCTGTTCTATTCAAAACTAATATATGGGATGATGGTGTGGGGAACCACAACAAAGGGCAATTACAATAAGCTCATAATACTGCAGAAAAAGATATTACGTTGTTATGAAAATTATTATGGACGTTACCAGCTCCTACAAACTTCTCCTTTGTTCTTAAAATATAAAATGCTGAGGACTGACCAGCTATACTACTATAAACTACTTCAGTTCGTACAACTCCGGAAGCTGCACATTTGTGACAGGGAAGAAAACTCCACTTATCCTTTCCGACACAATAAAAGACGCATACCAATAACTAGAACCAATTACGGTAAACAAACAGTTCCTTATCAAATGGCTTCGATTCTTAATAAACTTGAAGGTAACTTGAATTTCGCATCTAATATTAGCACATTCAAAAAGCACATTAAAGATGTCCTAATAATATCAGGTGTTTTGTACGGGGAGTGACGAGTACATATGACATGCATACTCAGGATGTATCCTTCTTTTGTACTATAGTTTTTCACTTTATTTTTGTAATAAGTGTCCTTCAATGTATTGTCTACTGAACAAAATATCTGTATAATATCCTTGCATTTTTTTTGTACTTATTATATTGTGTTAATGTTGTGGTTATAATAGCATAATTTACCCACATTTGTTTTAATTATGTGACTTACCTTCTTGTTATGCTCAAATTTGTATTGCACTTCCGTCGACAGCAGAGGGACAGAAACCTCGTCAGGCGCCACAGCCTTTAGCCTCTGCCCCTGCAGCAGATGCTGTAACTGCTCTGCTGAAATAAATCTTTCTTTCTTTCTCTCTTTCTTTTGCGCTATTTTCGCTTAAGTATGTATCACCAACTCGCCTGTCTTGCCATCGTGTTGGAGCGAAGCTCATTGAGAGAGCCAACATTTTGATGCTGACTCGGCCATTTCTGTAGGGTCAAATGGGTGGGAGCAAGAGACACTTTTAACCTTCTTTTGACCCACTGCCATCCCCACAGTGAGTGACATGAGCTAGGGCAAGAACAATGTGTGTTTATGGGGCAGTGGGGTGCAGACCGTATGACGTCACGAAGGCCATGTACGTACACCGAGGAAAGGAGCCTTGAGACTGGTAAATAGGTATTTCCAGGTGTCTCTTGTGTGTCCCAGGATTCTATAAGTTGTAGCTTGAATAGGATGGGTTGGGTATGCTCAAAGTCTATACGTAACCCAAGTCCTCAGAATGCTCTGCAATTGGAGTGCACTCTCAAAGTTTCAGGCACCATACTTGAGCTGGTGAACCCTTTGTCCACAATTCTTCCTTTCGCTAATGTGGCTGGTGGTGCAGTAAGTATGAGGGATTTTGTAGGCAACACTGTGGTCATTCCATCAATGTGCGGTTTTTTGGCTGAGGCATGAAGCGCCCAAGGTTTGATGATGGTTTGCGACACACCTATTCCCTGCTTACAAAAGAGCGAGTAAGCATTTCACTTGTGAATTTCACATATGGGATGGCGATGTGGACTGCTTTGGCGGCTAGGGTTGTGTTCCGTCATTTCGGTTTGTTGTTGGAAGACTTTTCGGACAATCTTTTTCGCACAGCAATTGTGGCAGAGATTAGTCATGATGTTTCCCTCCTCCAGCTTGCACTCGATGTATGAGAAGCAGATTGTCTTGGCTTTGGAAAGGACAGTGGAGCCCTCAGTTGCTTTGTGGGCTGTACGGTGATTTGAAAAGAAATTTAAGTAGTGCCCATGTAGGTGGGTTTTTTGTGACAGAAAAAGGCAGTTGAGGTGTTTTTTGCACCACTAGCATGACAAGAAACAGGAGGCCGTTTTGAACTTGAGGGCTGGTTAATGGGGTTGAAGTACACCAGAAATTCTTCCAACATGGACTTCAGAATGGTAAAACAATTGTCCATTAATGACAGGAATACCTAAGGTCCATTCATGAATGACTGCAGCGCCTGTTGCTTAATCACTTCCAATGCCAGGTTCGCAGCCGTGACCGTGATCGGCGCTCCAATTGCCGTATCGTAAGTTCGCCTTAAGAATTATCCTGTAAACTAGAAGTACGCACCACTCAAGCAGAACGCCAGGAGCTGGCATAACTCAGCTATGCTAAGGCAATTTGGTCAACCACCTATCTGCCAAAAGGACCTGCCTCAGCGCAGTATAGTTGTGCACACTGCTGGAGTTTGGGATGGGGTGGCACATACTTCTCAATTAAAAAATTCTTCAGGCAAACCAGCAACACAGCAATGAAAGCACCAATCACGGTGATGGCTGCAAGCCTGGCATTGGAGCTGATTTAGCAATGAGCACTGCAGTAATTCACCAATGTATCCAAGGTATCCTTCAGCGCATGGATGACTGTTTTACCATCCTGAAGAAGTCCATGGTGGAAGTTTCTGGCGCACTTCAAGCCTGTGAGCCGGCCGTCAAGTTCGCCCTGGAATGTGTGACAAGCAACGGCATTTCTCACCGTGCTAGTGAACTGAAAAGGGCCTCAACTGCCACTTTCTTTAGAAATGCTTACAAACACAAAACAAGCACATACCACAGCCCCCATTGTGTAGTGTTTTCTTGTCCTCGTCTCGTAGTACTGGGTCAATATTCCTAAGCAATGAACCAATGAGCCCAGACAAGAATCCTCATTTCTGCCACTTTCAGGCTCGAGAAAACCTACCCGCACTGGTTGCCGTTTCAATTTCACTTGAAATCACCCTACAGCCCACAAAGCAACCATGGTCTCTCCTCTTGTCAAGCACCAAGACAATCTGCTTCTCCAACATCAAGCACAAGCTGGAGCGGGAAAGCATTACGACTGCTCTTTGCCACAACGGGTATACATGAACTTTATCGGACAGCATGTCCGACAGTTTAACCACAAACCAAAAGAACAGAACTTTGAACAAGCTACAAAAACAACCTGCACCACCATCCTGTATGACAAAGGCACAAATAAAACGGCCTGGCTCCACCTTAACCAGGAAATACTGATGCATCACCAACTTCTGTCAAGCACTGGACACTTCACGCCTTTGCCGAGAGATTGCGCGAACGAACGAGCACCCAGCACCATCTACTAAATCTCTGAACTTACTGTTCCACCAGCTACATCGGAAAAAGAAAGAATTTTGCACAAAGGCTTTGCCAGCAGATGAATGATGGAAACTCATTAATGAAAGTACAGTGTACTCGTAGAGCATCATGGGGAATGTAACCATCGCACCGATTGAGCACGCCAGGGCAAAAGACACCTAGAAATATGAATCTGCCCCAAGGCTCTCTTACACCAGCATATGCACATGGCCTTTGCAACAATACATAATCTGCACCCTGTCACCCCGCAAATATGGCCGGTTCTTACACCAGCTCAAATCACTTGTAGAGTCATGGACAAAATTTTGCGGGGTGCCTCAGCGGCATTTTGAAGCTGCCTTTGCACGACTAGGCGGCGCAGTGGCCGCGTCCTATATTCGTCCGCTTGCCTGTCTCAGCTCGTTTCTCATGAGCAGCTGCTTTTGCTTAGCTTGGCAGCGGGCGGCCGCTTTCCCTCGTCAATCTCCATATGGCCACTATACTCGCCGTGCGGCCCGGCGACTGCAATGGCGGCACGCATTCACGGCGGTTTCTTTTTCCTTTCGCTAATCATTTGAACTTCTGGCCTGTGGTGGAGGACGGCTGTGCGGTTTAGCCCGCTGCCTGTAAAAACCACTTTTTGACACCCCGCAACGGCGAGCGTTAGCATGCGTCGTAACCACTTCATAAATAATGTACTGCCATAAAGTGTAAGGAAACGATTCTTAGGCAAGAAATTTATTGCAGCGAAATATAAAACCGAGGACAAAAAGAGAAAGTCCAGGCGGCGCTGAAAAAGACCACTTTCTAATACTAGGAAAATCCTCCGTTTGCAGCAACCACGCTTAAGCCCATAGAGAATGTTCGGGGCATTATGAACACCAACCTAATGAGGCCCTATATTGGGAATGCCAACGCGGACGTTTTGTGGGCAGGCATTGAGACTGTGTGGGACAGGCTTCGCGATGATACAGTTGTCATCCGTTCCCTCTATGAGTGTGCCGTGCCGTTAGGCAAGCGCGACTGCTGCACACTCAGGATTCTCCAGGTATTAGAAACTGGTAGTTTCCAGTGATACCTGGACTGTTTTTGTCTTTTCGTCCTCGGTTCTATATTTCGCTGCAATAAGTTTCTTGCCTAAGAATTGTTTTCTTACACTTTATGGCAGTACATTATTTATTAAGTGGTTACGACGCATGCTAACGCTCGCCGTTGAGGGTACTCAAGAAGTGGTTTTGACAGGCAGCAGGCAGTAGCACACAGCCATCCTCCACCTTAGGCCAGACGTTACAAACAATAAGCGAAAGGAAAAAAGACAGCACTTGATTTCTCTTAAAAAACGTGGAATAAATCCGACGGCCGCCGTGAATGTACGCCGCCCTCGCAGTCGCTGGGCCGCGCGTGTACAGTGACCATAAGCCGGCGAAAAGCGGCCGCCCGCAGCCAAGCTACAAAAAGCAGCTGCTCATGTGAAATGAGCTATCAGACAGTCAAGCAGACTAATATAGGATGCGCATGTGCCTAGTCGTCGGTCAGCGCAGCCTCGACGCAGCCACTGCGCTGCCTAGTTGTGCAAAGGCAGTGTCAAAACGCCGCTCCGGCATCTAGCAAAATTTTGTCCATGACTGTACAGTGGTGATGCCAGTGGGCCAAAATAAGATTAAAAGCGTCCCCTGCGCCGACCTAGTCAACCCTGAAAAATGCCTCGTCAGCTCTCTCGTGAGACTGGTCAGAGCATCTCAGTCTGTTCTAATTTACTCCCAAATCAGGCAGATATCTGCCAAGTTTCGTGTTCCGAAGTTCATCAACAGCTGTTAATTGCCAGAAAAATACCATGTGTTCAACAGAGGCACTCATTAAAAATTTAATTTTATAATTGTTTGCAACACATGTAAGCTTTAAAAACATCAGCAGCCATGGTGACTATGACATCCGGATGCCGAGCAAAGGACGAGAGGTTGAACCCTGGCCACTGGGGCCACATATCAACAGCGATGAAATGCAAAAGCAACTGTGTTACATCGCCTGTGCAGAACCGTCCCAGGCAGTCTAAATTTATCTCGAGTTCTTCACTACGGCATCTCTCATAGCTTGTGTCACCTTGAGACATTAAGCCCCATGTATCATACCACTAAATAAAGTACTGTCCTACATCACCTGTCCATCCACAGCTTCAAACAGGGCTACAGGCTTCTCAATCATCTCCTTGTGGCCTTCTTCAAGAGGCTGGTCAGCAGTCTCATTTCCATGACTGTCCCCTGCAAAATTGTGCACACTAAGACATGAATTTAAATCACGGTGTATTTGTGGGCACAAACTTTACAAAGACACTGAAGACAGACGCAGGACAAGTGCTATCTTCCTTCCTTCTGCGTCTTTGCACTTTGCACCCACAAATATGTCATGAACAGCCTCCAACTAGCCCAGCTTTCTATTCTGTTGATATATTTAATTACTCATAACTGTTGTCATAGTTCATAGCTCAGGAACACGCTGTTCTAGCAGAGTATGTTCACAAGGACATAGAATGAGAAATAATCCTTATTCCAGAAGGTTCACAACTAATACACATGCTCCAGGCTGAAGATACTAGACATGCAATGTTCCAAGGTCTGAGACAGATCTACATGTAGATTACTCCCTGTCTGTAGATTCTCCCTGTCTGAATGTCATACCTACGGCAGCTCAACCTTCGAAAGGATTTCTCTAGTGGTTTTCGCTTTAAATGTATGTGGAGGTAGTGTTGAGTGTTTAGTCATGAAAATTCGATATGCATTGAAAAAGATCTGCTTTATTCTACGTACAGGTAACGTTTCAAAAAATTAGGTCATAAAATATGTTTTGTTCTGTTACAGCACCTGCAGAGCAACCATCCTTAAGACTGCGATGTGACAAGGAAGTATTTGTCTATCACATGGTACAACATGTAGTTATGGGTGATTTTTCCCCTTTATGGCACAGGAAGTACATTCACAGGACATATGCAGTGCTTGAATTTAGACATATGGACACAATATGCATGAAAGGAAGTAATAAATGTAGTTCTGTTCTTCATATTGCTGCAATCAAATCTTTTTTTTAACAAAATGATTTTAAAATGAAATGACAAAAATAAAAAGCCGAAATATTTATTGCGAGGCAGATTCGAAGCTGCGCACCCCAGATTCACTGTTGCCTTCTCCAAAGTTGTGCCCGAGACCCCTCAGCCACAACACAAGCACGGAGTCTACTCACGACAGGTATTTGAACCAGCGACCTATGTTAGGCATGTTAACGCTCGATATTCGATCGCTGCCTCAGCGTCGGTTCATTTTTCATATGAAGTAGGAGAAAAGCAATTTTAGCTGCAGGCAACCTCAAAGCATTCAAAAGCATGCTCTATGCGCACTGCTATGTTCAGCAGCAAGCAATCTCAAGCCATCCAGAACATCTTTCATACGTACTGTCATGTTCAGAAGGAAGCAGCCTCAAAGCACCCAAAACCATGCTTCATACTGCTATGTTTAGCCCCCTCCACATCTCTGTCAAGCGTACCAGGTGCATTACACCACGAGGTGGGGTTACCACCTGCAAGGACAAAAGATATGCGAGCAATTTCACCTATGACTGATCTTATACCCATTACAAACACTTTGCTCTTCACTGTTCTTAAAATGACAGCAAACATAGCTCCGCCAGCTTCCAGGTGTGCAGGAAGCCCCATCCCAAAATACAATTAAGACACATACCTGCGCTACTGGGTGCATCACACAACATTTCTTTTGGAAGGCCACTGTCTGCAAGGAAGCCATGATAAGCTGTAATATCACTGTATTTCAACATAAAGAAATGAAGAGGCATAAAAGCCTTACCAGCATCCAAACAGGAAGCCATTACAACCTCCGCAATGACCGTGCCTTCTGGTTGAGTTGTAGCTCGTGCAACCTCTTTAAGAAAGTCAGAAATTAACACCATTATAATTTTAATGAGACATGATTGCACGCAATAGTAAAATGTCAAGCGCTTTCACCCCTGTGCATAGACACCAAATATGCTTGAGCATCGCAAAGACTTCAACACTAGGCCATTGCTGTAACTGTGCAATGTCTGCAGCCTATCACCAACTGGCGATGAGAGCAAGAGGTGCCAGAAAGAGGGTACAGCGGGTGACCAGACAGCAACATAAGTGTGTCGTTTACTTGATCACAGGTACACGCTCATTATTCTTTAAGAAGTACTTGCAACTGGGCTTGTTGGTGCATATTCGTGAAAGACATAAGAGCGCAAACTGGCAACACGGACGAGGAAGGGAACAGGACGAGCGCTGCACTTTCAACAGGGTTTATTCAGGGAAGAGTGTATATATAGCCTCTGACCTTATTCATGTTCTTAATCTCAATTGACAAACATCTACCTTTCACAGATATGCCTCAAGAAACATCATTTCACTGTGCCGGATAATAACCGAGGTATCACTGATGCAATTGTCACCTCGTTTCTTGATATAAAAGGCTTCCACGAGCTCACGTTCGGTCTTATCTCGGCTTTTCAGTAGCACTTTGCATTCAGGCAGTCGGGGCTTGCAGACTATACGTTTCTCTTTCGAGCATGCTTGACAGTGGTCTGGAAGATGGGCTCCTTTCTTATTCAATGAATTCTTGTGTTCAAGCAGGCGCTCATTAAGACACCGGCCGGTCTGTCCAACGTACACCTTCCCGCATGTAAGCGGGAACTCGTACACCAATCCTTTCTTGCAGCCAACAAGTGGCGTTCGGTGTTTGATGGCGCACTCTTGCATTTCCTTTCTCCCAATACGTGAGCACATTCCGGCTAGTTTTCGCGGCGCTGAAAATACCACGTTGACGCCGTACTTAATGCCCACCTTCTTCAGATTATGAGAGGTGTGGTGTACGTAGGGTACACCTTTCGGCCTTTCCAGTCTTTTTTCTTGAGGTTTGTTGTTTTCATTGCTGCCCTTCAGCTTTTTCAGCAAGGTCTGCATCACGGAGAGAACCAGGGGAGCCGGGAAGCCTGCATTCTGCAACCTGGACACTTGAGATGCAAAGCTGGCGTGCATGGCATGGTGGCAGGACTTCTTTAGTGCGGACGCTAGGCACTGGGAAGCGATAGCCCTCTTAACGGTCTTAGAATGGTTTGAATGAAATGGTAACAAATCTTTCTTGGCGCGTGGACAGTATCGCCAGCAAACATGTGAAGGGTGAAAGGTTAGGGTGAGGTCTAAAAACTGTAATTGGTTAATACTGCTAGGCAGTTCGTGAGTGAAGGTGAGGCCCATGCTGTTTCGACCAAACGTACCTAAAACATCAGCTACTGCTTCGTCAAAACTAAAATCGCTATCTGCCAACAAGACCAGGTCTACATATCTAAAAACGTGGACTATACAATCCCTGTCAAGTGCTTCACTCAAGGAGCGGTCAATTTCAGATAAAAATATATTACAAAGTACCGTGGCGACACACGAGCCAATGCAAATGCCCTCTTTTTGTAGATACATTTGGTAATTGAAATCAATAAAAGTGGCCTTCAGATAAAACTCAAGTAATGACATGAAGTTGTCCACATTCAAACAGGAAGCGTTTTGAAATGCCGTGGCTCCATTCCTATCAATGCAATCACGCACTGCAGCAAAGAGATGTCGATGCGAAACCGAGTAGAAAAGGTCTTCTACATCAATGAAAAAACCAGACCTAATTTTCCTATTAGTCTGAAGGAAGGCTATCACATCATCAGAGTTCTTAGTTCCAAACGGGTCTTCTATTTCCAGAGTCTTCAGGTTCTTGAGCAAAAATTGACTGATTTGTCGTTGCCAAGTATCCTTTTCGCTTACTATTGTCCGGAAAGGTATTTCCGGCTTGTGAGTTTTCGCCGAGAAAAAGACCGAAAGGCACTTCTTTTCACACTTCCTGATGGCACTAGCTAGTTTATGCAGGTGCAGTTCCTCACAAAACGACACTGCACCTTTCTTCATTTGCTTCGTTATCACTTCCACAAACCTGAAGTTCTTCTTGACGGCTTCTATTCCCTTTTTGTTGTACAAACCAGATGGTATTATAACAAAACCGCCTTCTTTGTCAGCCTGCACAAGCTGCAGATCATTCACTCTAAAAAACGAAACGACCTTCGCCGTGGGATCAGCTCGATGGCTGTGAGGGTTTGGATCTCTGACTGACCTCGTGAGGGTGTCAACGCCGTCCAAGAGGCACCTTTCCTGGTTTTCTTTCGTTGCTTTGTTGGCCAGTCGTCGGTTAAGGGCTAGCCATTCGTGTGGCTTGAGTTTGGCTTGTACGCTGAATTTTGGGCCTTCCTTCAGGACTGCCGCTATTCCTTCCGGGAGTTCAGCTCCTCCCAGGACTAACACATCATGGCGTCCGGGATCCTTGGTCTCCCCCTTCTTCAGTTGTTCTAAGTGTCTCGATACGTGATTCATGGTGCCCTTCCACCAAAGCTCTGTTGTCTGGGCTGCGAGCTTCTTGCTTTCTCGATGTCTGATGGCCGCCAGCCACTCTTGGTCTTGGGCGTAGTATGCTGCCCTTAGAAGATCTTGAAGCAGCCTCACTTGGTACCACAGTTCGGAACTGAAAATCTTGCAGACGCGTTTGGCGTGGCCTACGGTGGGTCTAAAAGGACCGAAGAGGCTAGTGACTTCACTAGGCACGAGTCCTTTTCGCAGGAAGAATCCAAGTGGCCTGGCCCGGCACGTTGAGGCAACGATGTTTGCGATGAGCAGGGGAACATGGGAAGGCGAGGGTTGAACACAAAACAGAGAGCCCGATGTAGAAGAAATATGACTAAGAAGTACTTGCAACTGGGCTTGTTGGTGCATATTCGTGAAAGACATAAGAGCGCAAACTGGCAACACGGACGAGGAAGGGAACAAGACGAGCGCTGCACTTTCAACAGGGTTTATTCAGGGAAGAGTGTATATATAGCCTCTGACCTTATTCATGTTCTTAATCTCAATTTACAAACATCTACCTTCCTCAGATATGCCTGAAGAAACATCATTTCACTGTGCCGGATAATAACCGAGGTATCACTGATGCAACTGTCACCTCGTTTGATGTAGATGTTTGTCAATTGAGATTAAGAACATGAATAAGGTCAGAGGCTATATATACGCTCTTCCCTGAATAAACCCTGTTGAAAGTGCAGCGCTCGTCCTGTTCCCTTCCTCGTCCGTGTTGCCAGTTTGCGCTCTTATGTCTTTCACGAATATGCACCAACAAGCCCAGTTGCAAGTACTTCTTAGTCATATTTCTTCTACATCGGGCTCTCTGTTTTGTGTTCAACCCTCGCCTTCCCATGTTCCCCTGCTCATCGCAAACATTGTTGCCTCAACGTGCCGGGCCAGGCTACTTGGTTTCTTCCTGCGAAAAGGACTCGTGCCTAGTGAAGTCACTAGCCTCTTCAGTCCTTTTAGACCCACCGTAGGCCACGCCAAATACGTCTGCAAGATACTCCGGTCCGAACTGTGGTACCAAGTGAGGCTGCTTCAAGATCTTCTAAGGGCAGCATACTACGCCCAAGACCAAGAGTGGCTGGCGTCCATCAGACATCGAGAAAGCAAGAAGCTCGCAGCCCAGACGACAGAGCTTTGGTGGAAGTGCACCATGAATCATGTATCGAGACACTTAGAACAACTGAAGAAGGGGGAGACCAAGCATCCCGGACGCCATGATGTGTTAGTCCTGGGAGGAGCTGAACTCCTGGAAGGAATAGCGGCAGTCCTGAAGGAAGGCCCAAAATTCAGCGTACAAGCCAAACTCAAGCCACACGAATGGCTAGCCCTTAACCAACGACTGGCCAGCAAAGCAACGAAAGAAAACCAGGAAAGGTGCCTCTTGGACGGCGTTGACACCCTCACGAGGTCAGTCAGAGATCCAAACCCTCAAAGCCATCGAGCTGATCCCACGGCGAAGGTCGTTTCGTTTTTTAGAGTGAATGATCTGCAGCTTGTGCAGGCTGACAAAGAAGGCGGTTTTGTTATAATACCGTCTGGTTTGTACAACAAAAAGGGAATAGAAGCCGTCAAGAAGAACTTCAGGTTTGTGGAAGTGAAAACGAAGCAAATGAAGAAAGGTGCAGTGTCGTTTTGTGAGGAACTGCACCTGCATAAACTAGCTAGTGCCATCAGGAAGTGTGAAAAGAAGTGCCTTTCGGTCTTTTTCTCGGCGAAAACTCACAAGCTGGAAATACCTTTCCGGACAATAGTAAGCGAAAAGGATACTTGGCAACGACAAATCAGTCAATTTTTGCTCAAGAACCTGAAGACTCTGGAAATAGAAGACCCGTTTGGAACTAAGAACTCTGATGATGTGATAGCCTTCCTTCAGACTAATAGGAAAATTAGGTCTGGTTTTTCCATTGATGTAGAAGATCTTTTCTACTCGGTTTCGCATCGACATCTCTTTGCTGCAGTGCGTGATTGCATTGATGGGAATGGAGCCACGGCATTTCAAAACGCTTCCTGTTTGAATGTGGACAACTTCATGTCATTACTTGAGTTTTATCTGAAGGCCACTTTTATTGATTTCAATTACCAAATGTATCTACAAAAAGAGGGCATTTGCATTGGCTCGTGTGTCGCCACGGTACTTTGTAATATATTTTTATCTGAAATTGACCGCTCCTTGAGTGAAGCACTTGACAGGGATTGTATAGTCCACGTTTTTAGATATGTAGACCTGGTCTTGTTGGCAGATAGCGATTTTAGTTTTGACGAAGCAGTAGCTGATGTTTTAGGTACGTTTGGTCGAAACAGCATGGGCCTCACCTTCACTCACGAACTGCCTAGCAGTATTAACCAATTACAGTTTTTAGACCTCACCCTAACCTTTCACCCTTCACATGTTTGCTGGCGATACTGTCCACGCGCCAAGAAAGATTTGTTACCATTTCATTCAAACCATTCTAAGACCGTTAAGAGGGCTATCGCTTCCCAGTGCCTAGCGTCCGCACTAAAGAAGTCCTGCCACCATGCCATGCACGCCAGCTTTGCATCTCAAGTGTCCAGGTTGCAGAATGCAGGCTTCCCGGCTCCCCTGGTTCTCTCCGTGACGCAGACCTTGCTGAAAAAGCTGAAGGGCAGCAATGAAAACAACAAACCTCAAGAAAAAAGACTGGAAAGGCCGAAAGGTGTACCCTACGTACACCACGCCTCTCATAATCTGAAGAAGGTGGGCAATAAGTACGGCGTCAACGTGGTATTTTCAGCGCCGCGAAAACTAGCCGGAATGTGCTCACGTATTGGGAGAAAGGAAATGCAAGAGTGCGCCATCAAACACCGAACGCCACTTGTTGGCTGCAAGAAAGGATTGGTGTACGAGTTCCCGCTTACATGCGGGAAGGTGTACGTTGGACAGACCGGCCGGTGTCTTAATGAGCGCCTGCTTGAACACAAGAATTCATTGAATAAGAAAGGAGCCCATCTTCCAGACCACTGTCAAGCATGCTCGAAAGAGAAACGTATAGTCTGCAAGCCCCGACTGCCTGAATGCAAAGTGCTACTGAAAAGCCGAGATAAGACCGAACGTGAGCTCGTGGAAGCCTTTTAAATCAAGAAACGAGGTGACAATTGCATCAGTGATACCTCGGTTATTATCCGGCACAGTGAAATGATGTTTCTTGAGGCATATCTGTGAAAGGTAGATGTTTGTCAATTGAGATTAAGAACATGAATAAGGTCAGAGGCTATATATACACTCTTCCCTGAATAAACCCTGTTGAAAGTGCAGCGCTCGTCCTGTTCCCTTCCTCGTCCGTGTTGCCAGTTTGCGATCTCATGTCTTTCATTATTCTTTCTTCCTAAAGACATGGAAATGAATGCACTGGTGGCACAGTGTGGTCATTGAGCTGTCTACAGCTGAAAATTTTCCCATTATTAGTCGACAGATACTCAGCAGAAGTAAAAGCATGTGGTGAAGCTGCAATTTGGTGCATATTCTGTCACCACCAGTGATAATCTGTAGTACACTAGTACACTTCACTGCTAGGGATTAATTCTCAAGTACCACGGCTAATCAAAACACAGCCTTTGTTGGTCACGGCTATGGTTCTATCCTTCTCATTCAGTTTTCTGTTGCCCACGTGCTGCTCTCTGCTCTGGGCACAAAGAAAGGAAAGAGGAAGAGAAGAGTCGAAGACAGAAACACGGTGTCTTAAGCTGATTGTTCCAAATGATATTATGTGCCGGCAAATTAGTGCGAGGCGAGAGTCTCCGTGCGTGTAGATTGCTTGCTTAGCACCTCCTTAATTTGCAGCCATGAACAAGGCTGCTGTGTGAAAGTCTAAATGTCTTTGTCATCTTGACTACACCTGTTTTGGTCGGCGCTTCTTTACTTCTCACATGTATTCGCCCGACGAGATGAGACTTCATCAAACCTTAGATTTCATCAAGTGGCCGAGTCTTCTTTGCCGGCGCTGATCACGTCACCATAAACCAGTAATCTGCACTTGATGCCGAAAAGCTGAGCCAAGCAAATGCCAATATGCTATTTGTACACTAAAAAAAAAAGCTCACCAATCTTATCCAGAAGAGCACTTGTAAGGCGCTGGTTTAATTCATTGGCTTCGCGCAGTTCCTTCCGGAGCCTTTTCAGTTCTTTTTCTTTGCGATGTAAAGCATCTTGAAGCTCCGCTGTTTTTTGCCGAACTTCCTCATTCTGCTGAAACACCATACATTTAGGACTATAGTTATAGTAAACCAATACAGGCAATCAAAAAAAGATGAACTGAAAGGCTTCTCAACTGTTTATAGAAAGCCAGACATGAAAAAAGTGCATGAATGTACACCAGCACATGCGCAGTTGTACATGGCATTCAGATGCCTAAAAGATAAAACCTATCAAAAAGGATGCGAACAGACCTGCATTTCAGCACCAAAGAGCACAATTTATCATTTATGCAGTTGACCACCACCTTTCTCTTGCAAAAGGTCTCTGAGCTTGAGACCTGCCTAGTCCATTTTTGCGCACAGGATGATACATCACAATAGCAGTTCAGAAGTATACGCCACAGAGAGCACAGCAAAATTTGCACTTCTACTATCTGGTTCTGAGTGCACTTCCCAGTCTGTCGTCCAATCTGGCCTTTTGAGATTAGTTTCAAGTTTAGAAAATTTCATGGATACCATGCACTGCAGAACTCACAAACTACTTTGCGTGTTTCTTTAGGCATCTCAGCTTTTGTCCCTTCAAAACACATAAGGACACAGCTCTGTACGCTTGCTTAAGGCTGGTAGAACTGGTACATTATACTGGCTGTCACCTTTTGAGACCGGGTAAAGCTGTAAATGTACAACTCCGGCCTGACATTACCCTTCACAGCCCTTACTGCTCTGTTACCCGCGTCCGTCTTTGGCTTAACATGTCCTTCTGCCATTGCCAATTCAAGAAAGCCAGCTGCAGACAGCCAAAGCAATTGCCTACCAACACAGAGCATCTGTCTCATGGACGACAAACAGGGAAAGATCAGCACAGGCAACAAAGAAGCAAGGGATGGTCAAACATAACTGCACCTTTAGACTGACATGGGAGAACACAGGGACGACACAGACACTGGTGCGCAAATTATCAACTGAGGTTTATTGCGGTGTGCCCACATATATAAGTTTAACATGTTAAAACATAAAAAACACATCTGAACCAGCAACTCAGCAATCGTATCGTCGTCAGAAAGACTTTGCCCCAGCAGATCGGTTTATGTTTGGTATCTCTTGTCTTAGAATTGCTTTTCCTGTTTGGTAAGCAAAACTTATGGGTCACTAACACACATCCTTTCTTTTCCTCATTCCAAGCAGTAGGCTTCGCACAGCTCCCTGGCTGTCTTATCTTTGGATTTCAGCAGAACTGTAGTCTGTTGGAAGTGGGGTTTGCAGCTAGCGCATCTGGCGCAACCTGCCGCCAGATTTCCAGGCGAGTTAATCTGCCGGCAGTTGAGGTTATCCTCTCTGAGTCTTTCATTTTAACATCTGCCCATCTGGCGCACATATGCTCGGCCGCAAGATAGCGGTATCTTGTAAACCACTCCTTCACAGCACTCGATGAACCTGTTTGTGTGCCTGACGCCACAAGACTCCTCTTCTCTAGGACTGCTTTCTTCATTTACCTTCGCGCACATTCCTTTTAGTTTTCTTGGTGCGGAAAAAACTACTTGCACTTCATTAGACGTCTTAGGCACGATACGCTCTATCGCTGAGAGAGCTGATTCAGGAGAAAAGAGTGCATGCATCAGAGAAGGCTTGGAATGCGTAAAAGCGAGCAAGCAAAAGGACTGTAGAGTGGTTCCAAAGAAAACGGTTGATTTCTTTCGTAAGAATGGATTGAAGCTGGTGTCTGACAAGACAGGCTTGTTTTCCACAATAGAAGCAGGCAACTATGACACAAAAGCACAAGAAGCGGTCTCTAAGAATTTCACCAGACAAGCAAACCTCACCGAAAGAAGGCTTATTAAGGAATACCAGAACCATGCCGCAAAGCTATGCGAAAAATCTGGGCTAGAAAAACTTGCAAGAGAAGTGAAGAAAGGTAAGAAGCTAACTGTTAGACCATTCTTCACGATAAAAACAAACCAGGCGCCCCGTTCCGAACAAAAAGTAGAAGATAAGGGAACCTGGCAAAGGAAGATAGCTGGATACCTGCAGATCCATCTGAACAAGCTTCCTGTGAAAGATCCGTTCCTAATCAGAAATTCAAATGAGGTCATCGAATACCTCAAGACAGAGCCTAGTGTGACATGCTTCTCCATTGACGTCGTGGACCTATTCTACAGCGTTCCCCGGGACCAAGTGCTAAAATGCATTGAAATGTGTATAGAAGAATTTGATTCTGTCAAGTTTATGAACGAGTGTGGCATCAGAACTTAAGGTTTCCTCGCCCTTTTGAAGGCATATCTCACGTCATTGTGTGTTGAGCTGAAATGAGAGGTCTTCTCTCAAAACGACGGGATATGTATTGGATCCACAATATCCCCCGTTCTATGGGCCCTATTCCTTGCCAGAGGGGACAACAGACTTGAAGAAGCCTTGTTGGCTCTGCTTGGTGTTACAAAGTGCTTTCGCTGCATCGATGACTTTTGGTCTGCGCTGACAACACTCTGGCCATATCGAACCTTGTAGGAAAAACTCTGGAACAATTCAAGTTAGCCCACTCAGGGTTAACCTTCACTCAAAGTCCCCACAAATGGCAACCTGCAGTTCCTTGATCTGGCCTTGTCTCTGGAAACCCACTTGTGTGTGCAGTATGCAACACGCAGCGAAAAAGGCCTACTGCCATATGACTCAGCCCACTCAAAGCTGATCAAGCGAAACATGGCAAAGTCTTGCTTCGAGCAGGCCATAAAAAAGTCCTGCAGCCACAAGATGCGAAGTAGTCTGAACAACCAGGCAGCAAGACTGGAAAAAGCCGGTTACCCTAAACCACTTCTTGCATCAGTAGCAGAAAAAGTGCTTAAAAGACTTGTGAAAGCAACGGACCAAGGCAAAAAGCAAGAAAACAAAAGGCCTGAGGTTCTACCGTACATTCATGCACTTTCTCGCAATTTGAAATAAGTTGCCGAAAGGCATGAAGTGCAAGTAGTTTTTTCCGCACCAAGAAAACTAAAAGGAATGTGCACGAAGGTAAATGAAGAAAGCGGTCCTGGAGAAGAGGAGTCTTGTGGTGTTAGGCACACAAATAGGTTTGCCGAGTGCTGTGAAGGAGTGGTTTGCAAGATACCGCTATCTTGTGACCTAGCATATGTGGGCCAAACGGGCAGATGTTTAAATGAAAGACTCAGAGCGCATAACCGCAACTGCCGGCAGATTAGCTCACCTGGAAATCTGGCAGCACATTGCGCCCCATGTGATAGCTGCAAACCCTACTTCCAACAGACTACAGTTCTGCTGAAATACAGATAATACAACCAGGGAGCTGTGGGAAGCCTACTGCTTGGAATCAGGAAAAGAAGGAACGTGTGTTAGTGACCCATCAGTTTTGCTTACCAAACAGGAAAAGCAATTCTAAGACAAGAGATAACAAACATAAACCGATCTGCTGGGACAAAGTTTCCGACGCTTGCCGATACGATAGCAAAGTTGCTGGTTCAAATGTGTTTTTATGTTTTAACATGTTAAACTTATATATGTGTGCACACCGCAATAAACCTCAGTTGATAATTTGTGCACCAGTGTCTGTGTCGTTCCTCTGTTCTCCCATGTCACTCTAAAAGCGCAATATGTTTGAACATGCTAACTACCAACTAGCCCAATTTGAAACCCTCTTAAAGCAGCAAGGACCGTGAAGGGTAGTGTCAGGCTAGAGCTGCACATTCACAGCATTACCCAAAGCCTCAGAAAGGTAAACAAAAATAAGTCATGGGGCTTAATGTCCCAGAGCGACACATGGGCTATGAGGCACACCATAGTGGAGGGCCTCAGATTAATTTAGACCATCTGGGGTTCATCAATGTACACAGATGTCGCAAAATATACGGGCATTTTTGTATTTCACCTCCATCAAAATAGCAAAAATACAGTCAATGCAGCATCAAACTAGCAATCTTGAGATTACCAGCCAAACACCAGAGCCAAGAGTAGTGGGAAACCTCAAAAAGCTATCAGAACAATGTACATTTTTTCAACCTCAAGCAAGCTTGCACAGCTCTGTCTTCACATCTCACCTAGATGCCTGAAGAAACAAATAAACCGATTTGGGAATTCTGTAGACATGCAGCAAATTGTACAAAGGGACATTGCCTGAACAACAGACTCAGGAAGCACACTCAAAAGCTGAAGGTAAAAACCTTTTATACAAGGAAGGTGCGGGTCAATTGCACAACCACTAAGCTCCGCAATGGAGACTTTTTGCACTGTTTTCAGTGCGCCCTCTCTTTCAGACCTCTGGATGCCTCAACTGTTCATGCATGCACAAGCATGTATGTATTTTGTGTCTGATTTTCCAATGAAACAGTTTTATTTGCATTCTCTCTGTCCTCGTTAACCATATCTATGAACCTAAGTATAAAATACACGCTATTAAAAGAGTTTATTCGAAAGAACACATTTACTATGCAGGATAGACATAAGCTCAGCAAAAATACAGTATTGACAGGGGGGAGAACCCCCACTGGCACAGGAGCGCATTGTATGATAAAAACGACATGTCTTTGGGTGGCAGTGCGGTGACAACAACCTCCGTAGGCAGGACAACGGGCAGCTTTTGCTTGGCTAGCACAAATGCGCATCACTTTGGCAGACAGTCTACATCAGCAGTATTTCCGAGTGTGTTTTGGCTTGGGATAAAGGCAAGGAAAGCAACAGGGTGCATGAGCTAATACAACTCAGCTGCAGCGGTGCAAGCCAGGCAGTACAGCAGTCTCAATGCAGTGCACCAAGTCGCTGTTATCTGGTCCGCTCTTGGCTCTGACACCAAAGGGTGGGGGGTGGCGGCTGCACATTCCAAATCCCTCTCCAATGAGCTCCCCCGTGTGAATACCACTTAAAGCACGGCAGTACAGTCGTGCCTCGTTAATACGACCCCTGCGACTCAAATTATGGACAAGTTTTCTGGGGACCAAACTTTCCCAATACACTTATGCCTCGTTAATATGAAAACTCGCTGTCCGGACAATGAACTGAGAGAGTATGCACAGGGCCCATGTATTTTTGTCGCGTTAACATGAACAGTGATGAAAAAATAATCTCTACTGCTCCAAACGGATGTCTGAATTTCTACATTCTGAATGCTGAATGCATTCTGAATGAATGAGTAATGCCGTGGAAAACTCCAGATTCACTGCCTGAGGTCCTTTTCTTTCCAGGTTTTATTCTTTACAGAGCAACGTTGCGAAGTCGATGCCCCTTACCATTTGCCATATTGCATGAATGGGTGCAAAGAAAACTCCTGGCAGTTTCTGCTGCATAGCAGCTACCAGCTGGCTGAGTCATGGGGTCGTGGAAAGTTAGCATTTGTATTAGGAGTTAGGTCACCTGGCCACGATATGCCATGAAGTGTATCACAGATAGATCACTAGGCGCATAAAACTGCCCCACAATATTTCGTGCATAATGGTGACCAGGATTATGGCCTTCGTGTTCCCAAAATTGTGTCTAATTTCAACTTCACTGACCACCACTGTGTACCGAAGCAGACCCTAATTATAGCGTGTTATTTTTCTAAATAAATTTTCTTGGTGATTCGTTATTACTGACTACTCGCTTTGTGGACAGTTTTGCTCAGGAACCAAAGTGTCCATATTAATGAGGCACAACTGTACTCAATCAAAAGGCTCATACCTCCAATTCGGTGCCACACTGCTCTATTATGGCCTCATTTACGAGGTCAACAGCCTCCGCTCTGTACTTCTTTTTGCCTTTGCTACTAGGCATCTTCTGCGCAGGAAAAAGGAAATGAATCAACATGTAATATTTTCCAAGCAATTGTGCTGCTTATCATGCCAAAGGTACTTTTAAAAACCATAATCAAGTTCAATGTGTGCAGTAACACAATGCTGCTTAGTGTACAGATATTAGCTTTACACCACGTGAAACTACTCACCCTTCTCTTGCCGACTGGTTCCTTGCTGCATTGCAAGTCGACATCTATCACTCTCAGAAAGGGGTCCCGAAAGCTTTTAAGCTTCGAATGCATCAGCTCGAGATCATCTGGAGGAAAACCACAAAGCACACCAGTTTGCAATAGCAGAAATAAAAATGATAGAAAACAGCACCACAGTATGTACATTAAAAAGCAGGTCCTATTGTGCAAAACAACCTCTGTCTACAACCACAGATTAACGAATGAACCTGACCCCACGGTCAGGTTGGTAATTTTTCTGAACTCCATAAACGAAAAGCTGCTTCTATTCTACCAGCAGCTCGCAGAATTTTCAGGGTTCTATAGTGTAATTGCTTTGCCACTCACCTCCAAATGGTTACTTAGGGCAACACAAGCTCAACATCGCTACTTTTTGCTGGCCCCAAACCTCCTGGTACTGTTCATTTTGTCCCCATCAGAGTCAAGTACTTGCCAATGATACAGCTTGAGCACTGTAAGCTCGATAGCAGTTTGCTATTTTTGTGGCCCCTCTCGGTTAGCAAGAACACTGAGTCTAAAGCAAAAGATCTCGATCCAAGATGCCTGAAACAGTTAACAGCAGAAGCAATGCATGATAGTTTGCACCAAGAACAGCAAAATAGAGCACGCAAATTTCTGTTGAGATGGCACAAAAGGATAAACTAAGCTCCGTAGTAGTGCACAGACCACACTCAGGTGCTCTGAAGTGTCGAGCTCGATCATTGGTGAACTCGCCTACAGTGCTTTTCGCAGGTTCCTTAGATTTCTTACACTTTGTTATTAAAGCTTCCAGTGGAGCACGTACACATTTCTTACACTTTGTTATTAAAGCTCCCAGTGGAGCACGTACACATAGTTCATTTTTGATAGGCCAAATTTTAATACCCCAATGTTATCGCGCTGGAACGCTAGATGATATTTGTCACACATTAATGAAGGTTAACTAAAAAATATCGCCCAGAATACGTCCATTGCTTCCGGTCGCATGGTATCTAAGCATCATTCAAGTTTAGCGCTAACAATATGGTGCATGCTGCAGTAGTGCTTTAAATCGAAAAATGTACCAGGGCACCTGTTGTTTAAGGTGATACATATGTATGCTATAGAAAAGGAAGTATCTATTCTTCCTGTAGCGTGGTCAACTTACCAACTGAAATTGTCCCCGCACTCACCCCTGATTGGGTACAGGGAACCAGGACCCTTCACCACAAAAACTGATGTTTCGTGCTTTCGTGGTTGTCGTTCAAGAAAGTAAGCGCTCTAGACGGGCCGTTCCGCACAACAGTTATAATTTTCGGCGAAAGAGACTATAGACTGCTTCTTGGGTCTCGAGCACCTGCAGACGACAGCCTTTGCTTTTTGAGATAGACCATGTGAGCCGAATAATACCTAGCATTCGAGGAGTGGAATTTTTGAGCATTGAACGTCGAAATAAGTGCAGTTTGCTGGGTGCGTACTCACGGAAAAAATAATTATAAAGAGCATAAAGACTAAATGAGGAAGGTCAACAACGTGAGCCATTTTACCCTTGCACACGGGCAGCGTTCACCGTGGTTACGCAAAACCAGTTTCGAGGGTTCAGTTCGCGAGCGTCAGACCTGCATCCTCGCTCGACGTGAGGACCTCTACGAAGCTGTCCTTGTCATCTATGGCGCTACTGTTCATCATTACGTCCGCTTTCGGCTGTTTCGAGCCGCACTGATTTTTAGGCTTACTACTGTTGGCGCGCGCGGAGACGGGGACAGAGCCGGCGGGTATTCTCGTTCCCCTTCAGTACCACAGCAGATGTATTCAGTAGTCGAGAACAGACGCAAGATATAACAAAGGGACTACTGTCCAGCTGCAACCGATCATTGGCAAGAGCCGTGTCAGTCCGTACTTCTGCGGGCAGCGGCTAAAATGTACTGTGCTGGGAGGATCAGAACTTTGAAAAGCGAATAAAACGTACTCACGACGCCCCTCGTAGCCAGTCAGAAGCGAGTGCCGGGAGAACTTCAGCCCAGAAATTCTCCGGACTGCCGGCACAATGAAAACTGCCAAAAGAAAAGTGTTTATATCGTGCACACTTACCTGCCAATGCGTGAACAAAGGCCGGGTAGTAGCCGAAAATGCTCCGGTCTTCGGAGCACCAAAATGCATTGACTTGTTTTCTAGGGTCGAAATCATCGATGCTTTCAGGCTCAAAGAGCTTGATTAAATTAACCGGCAATATGGCCCGAGCTTTGTACTCGTACTTAACGTACGCAAGCATCCTAAAACGTCGTTCACGAGCAGGACGCAATGGCAAGATCGGACGCTATTTGCCGGCTGGATTGCGATTCGGCTACAGCTTTGTCATGAAACGACTCTCGTGCGGCATAGCATGGCGCTGGAAGCGCTGGCGTGAAGTTCTCTTCATGAAAATTGCTTTCTTGTTAAGGCACCGAAAAAGTATTGCATTATATTGTTTCAAAGTATGAAAATAAATACAAAACAGATTTCATGATTTCAATCCCTACGACTGCTCAGTATTCCCTCTTAGGATGCGCAATCGTCAGAAGCTGGATTTAGTATTGGTTTTTTTGTGGGTAAATTTTAAACGCTACAGTTTGAGTTCATAAGTGTAATTTGTAAGAGGTTTTTTTTTTTTCAATCAAAGGTCTAAAGCTCCTATTCGCTTTCGTACTGTTCTAACAGTGGGACCTAAATTACTGTAAGCATACTTTATCACGTTATCTTGGAGTGACGTGTGTGTGGGGGTAGTTTATGCTAACAATTAATGCACCCGTCGCACTCTCAAGATGACTTTAACTGCTACCGCCGCTCCAGCGATGAACCGCGTTTAAATTGGCAGCCGCTCCTATAGCTATATAACGCCCGGCGCGACACTGAATTTCATAGCACCATGTGTGCCACCGCCGCACCGAGGCTTTAGCCGCCACTATCATCTTTCCATCGCAACGCACCGAACGCCTGGCAGTTATGCCTCAGCCTTCGACCTGCGACCGAGATAGCCCTTGTGAGCGGATGTTGTTCGGATCACGAGTTTTGTGTGTCGACAACGCGCTAATGTACACCAAGATAACATATGTGAGCGACGGGGCTCCTGCTCACTTCAAGAATAAATGTTAGTTTCATGAGCTACAACGCAGTGAACGTCAAAAGACGAAATGGATGTTTTCGACCACTGGGCACGGCAAAAATGCTTGCGACGGCGTTGGTGGGCTTGTGAAACATCGAGCATCACACCGCAACTTGCGAAAGCCTGCAAGTGAGGCCATACAAACAGCCAGCTGCTTCGTAGACGCAATTCAAGAAACGCGCGCTCAAGAACATCACCATTCTGGAGCTCCCACAGAGGGAGCTTGCAGACTTTCGCGAAACGAAGAAGGTTGAATGGAAAACGGCAAAGAAAGTGCCTGGAGTTCAGACGCTCCATATGTGGAAGCACATTCAAACAAATGAAAGCAGTGCATCCTACGTGGCTTCCACCGTTGCTTCGGAATGGAAGAGACTCTGATATGGGTTGTGCTTCGTGCTGGATACCGACATCAACTGCTGCCGTTTATTTCTTGTTACGATTTTCTGAATTGCAATCTGCACATAAAGTGGGATCCCATTTGAAAATTCCGTCCCTATTAAAACTCCTCCTGAATAAAAACCTTGCAGATAAATTGTTCCTCTCAGAAGACGACGTTCTGTCTCCTGACAGTGCGCTGTAGAACCATTGAACATAGAGGTAAACAGATGCAGGTACAGAAACGTCGGCTTCAGAACCACATTAATGTTAATTTTTATATATAAAAAATGTGCTAAGAACCGAGAAATGATCTAATATTTTTTAAAGAATCAATTACATACCAATGTTCCTTACGATGATAAATTAGAGAATACAAAAAAAAACGTTTCACCGCCATAAGCCAGTTCTTGAGACATCAGTTCAAATAGCGAATTTATTCCCATTTTGACGCATTAAGAACGCCGCTATACAAGCGAGTAGAAGCTGTACAAACAATCAGGATGGTTCGCATATTGTGGTAAATAAAATTAAACTACGTTCAATGAGTGCTAAATCAAATTTCTGACAGTTAATTACTATTTCTAAGAGGCAGTAATAAGCAATTCTAGGTAACAAAAACACGAACTCAGTTTTGTATTTATTTTCATACTTTAAAACAAAATAATGCAACACTTTTTTGGTGCCTTAAAATTATGAAGTATTGAGTATATTAAGGGAAACTAATAAAATTCGATGATGATTTTTTTTAAAAATCCAATTAAGTCAAAGTTGTCAGTTTTTCGACGATTTTGAACTGCGGCCAATTTTGAGGCCATATTGAAAAATATAGGTCAACTGTAGAGCTACAAAACTTGCCTGAAGTGATTAAAAGTAGCTGAAAAATACAGAGAAAAAGATTCAGTCGGGAGATCTTTAGGCATCTTGCCCTAAGGCTGCCCTGAAAAGTGCCTTTTTGGCACCGCATGGCTCCGGAAGCGAAGTTTGAGATTTTTTACTTAGAAGATTGACGTAGCAAGAAAACGTTATTTTATTTCTTCGTATAGTACAAGTTGTAATGAGGTACTGAAAAAATACTTATGCGCGGAAACAATTTATTGTGCATGCAGTGATGCTCGAAACTTGCATCTTTGCGAAGTGGAAAAAACGACATTCTCCACCTCTTGTGTGACATAAAATTTTTTTCCGAGAAAAATACGAAATTACCTCGATTACCGTTCTTGCCAGAACATGCCCATATATATATATATATATATATAAGCGACGCGGGTCCGGGAAGGCAAAGGCCAGCAGGGTTGTTGAAAGTTTTTACTCCATTAAACATAACTGAAAAGTAATCACTGGAACTATATTTAATTTTTCGACACATTTGTCGTCATTATCCATGCAAACAATTCTTTTGCTTGGAAATGAGCTCTTGGATTCCGTGGTCGTAGAATTAAAGGAGTATAGACAGCTAAATATTGGGTGCGTTTTTTCTTACTTGTAATGATGTGTAAGGCATTATTATACATAGATTACCACATATTATTCTCCTACGAGCGATAAATAATTTATAATCACATTTTTCTCATGCTGTTTCGGTTTCGTTTTCAACAGCCCAATGAGGTTTCGTTCTCAACAGACGTTAACGTGTACTTACAGGTGACGTGAGACATGAAAAAACTGCAATATAGCCGCTGCTTCCTCATTATTTGTCATTCCGGCCCTCGAGGAAAGCTGGCTTCAGCACTGCAGTAAATTAAATCAATGAAGCAGCGATTATATTGACGTTATGCCATGCCTCACGTGACACAAAATCACACACTGACGACACAGTCATCGTTCGGCTCTTGAAACAAACACCGAAACAGCAGGACTAAAATTTGAATATAGATTATTTAGTGGCCGTAGACAAATATCACATAGTGATTCATGCGTAGTAGTGTCTTCCGCACCATTATGGAGAAGAAAACGTGCCACCGAAATTAGGTGTCTATACTAATTTAATTAGTTTTCCACCTAGATCTACCAAGTTACCCCCCCCTCCCCTCCCTGAATTCCTCCTCGAATTCAGGGCAACCAAATTCGCGACCAACATTCGCCGCGGCGCCTGTTTTCTCGCCCGGCTCGAGCAGCGCTGACGAGCGCAGCTGCCCAGTCGAAGTGGCCTTCTTTTACGACGTAGTTACGCGTGGCTATCGCATCCAGCGACTACCGGTCTAATCTCCGATGCACGCGGATTCCAAACGGCAGTCTGAATGCCACGCGCGAAGAAAACATGCACCCGGAGCAGGAGTTTGCGGCGGCGCACCGCAGCGACGCGGCGCAGCTGTGCGCCAGTGCGCAAAACCATATATAATATATATGTGCAGCCATCTGTTCCGTTCACAAAGCCACGCCCTACATTTTAACTTTCTCCTGTTCTGTTTAGAAGCGAAATAAATTCGAAACCAACCCATGGAATCCAAAATCGACCTATATAATGATGCGGAGAGAATCCGAAGCCGACCTATTGGCCGGTTTCGGATTCTCTCCGCTTCAGCATCTCTACACTGCGCCTAAGCTGTTTTGCAGCTTACCCGCCTTTTTCCGTGCGTGAGGTTGGTCGCGCTGCATCGTCTGATCTTCGTGTGCACTGCGTGCTGTGGTCAGACAATGTCGGAAAGTCGCCCCGCAAAGCGTCGCAAGCAGTATTTGGAGCGCGACAACTACTTCGAGGTACCAGCAACAAGCTTTAACAGGCGACGGGAGGCACATGCCACTTATGCCGCTGCGAGTTCGACTGCATCAACCACAGAAGCAAGTCACTGTGTAAATGCTGACCGTCCAGAAACCGAAGAGAGTGCAACGCAGCTTCCATTTCCAGAGGAAGACGGCTCGAATTACTGCGACAGTGTAAATGAAAAAACTGACGTGGATTCGGATACAGATCTCGAGGACAGTGGCGGCCAACAGCCATCTGTTGCAGGGGATGGCGAAGACAGCTGGGAAGACTCCGATCCTGCATCCAGCTGTGCAGATTTCTTGAGAGATGATGCTTCGTCGTACGGCAGCTATAGCAGTGACGACGGCGCGGAAGATGTACACTCCGAGAACAACGACAGTCATGCTCCTCCTTTATTTGATGAAAAACTGCCTCACTCACAAGTCACGAAAGCTGGCGCAGTTGCAGCCGTCATGGCATATGCCATTGCTCATGGCCTTACATGGACAGCCCTAGGCGACCTCACTAAACTCATTAACTTCCTTTTCGGCTGTAATATCTTGCCACAGAGTGAGTACCTGTTTCGAAAACTGTGGGCAAAAGAAACAGAGCAAGTGCTACAGTACCACTATGTCTGTGACACCTGCAGCATAGTAATGGAGCCAAATGACAACGCAGCAAAATGCCCGGTATGTAAGTGCACAGACAGCCTGAAGTCTTTGAGAGAGCGAGGTTCATTTTTTGTTATAATGTATATGCACAAGCAACTCAGCTTTTTAATCGAGCAGACAAAAGATGAGCTTGAAGCAAATTTGACAAAACTTCGACAGCCTGCATCATCAAACAACATCGCACGAGCCATCATTAGTGACATCACAAATGCTGGTTGTTATGGCAGACTGCAAAAGTCAAGAAACCTGGGAAGAGATGACTTGACATTAACCATAAACACTGACGGGAGCCCAGTCTTTAAATCATCTAAAACTTCTGTGTGGCCGCTTCAGTTTATAGTTAATGAGCTTCCTCCAGACTTGTGCTTCAAGCATCCGATTCTTGCTGGACTTTGGTTTGGAAAGTCGCATCCAAACATGCAACTTTTCCTTCGCAAGTTTGCTTGCGAAGTCAACAGTGTAAGACCAGTGAACTGGACATACAAATTGAAGCACGCTTCCAAGCGTTACGTGCTTTGCTGCTCCGTAGATGCACCAGCAAGGGCATCTGTACTGAACATGATGCTCTTCAATGGCTACTTTGGCTGCCCATGGTGCCTTATTAGAGGTGTGCACGTTGAAGGTAATCAAAATATTTTAGTCCCTGCCAAAAAAAAAAAATCATATCTTTCTAATGAAATAGTGCATATGCAGAGAGATGAGATAAAGAGGAAGAGGGAGGGGGCAGGTAGCAAATTTTGGTTTATCGCACAATCTCTCACTCACTTCTAGGGAGCATGCGGTATGTGACCGACGAACCAGTCGAAACAAGAACATCAGAAATGCTTGCCTCAGATATGAAGCTGGCAGTTCGCTTCAAGGACAATGTCAACGGTGTAAAAGGACCATCTGCATTACTCAGCCTGAAAGGTATGAAAGCTTGTTTTGGTCCAACACTGTCGAACAGTGTTAATTGGGTACAGTAAAAACTCATTTATTCGATCCCTGTTAATTTGGGCGGAAATGCATATAATTCAGAATGCCGGCTCAGCCCAGGTTTAACATTTATTTACAGGGGATGCTCGCTAATTCGCACTCTATGGGTCTCGCACTCCTATATCATTACCCCTATATTATCATGACAGGCAGCAGCTTTGAAAACATTCTTTTAAGGCAGAAGTCATATTACGACGTTTTGATCTACATGCATTACAATCCTTTCATTTGCCTTTAATTGAGAACGTTATTATCAGCTAGCTATAGCACAGCAGAGGTGGCATTTTGAGTTCTGTCACAAAACGACTGCATATTCCTGGCTCTTTATGGTCCCAGTTTTTATTGTGGGGCAACACAACATTGGTGCGTTAAAAAATGTCTTTACTAATGCTTAGCATGCCATGCTTTTTTGTTTAGGCCTCGACCTCGTCAATGGCCAGGGCGTCGAGTACATGCACTGTGTTCTCCAAGGGGTCACAAAGCAACTGACTGAAACTATCCTGTCATCTTCAAACTGTGATCAGTGCTTCTATATAGGTAATGTATCATTATCACTTTAACCTATTCAAATATATCATTACACTGATTTTTGACCAACAATATGCCTTTCAGTACATAATTCAGTGACTATATTATAACTGACAGTTCACAATTATTGCTGCGGTAGTTATTGATAAGGTTTATTTTTATGCTCCAGTTTCCCCAGTAATTGCTTAAAACAAAGTTGTGATTTTTGATCATAAATTGGCTTAGATTTCAAGCTGACAGAACTGCACTTTTTGCTTGAAATGTATTTGTTTTCATCTCGCATAATGGATATTGTATGTCTCAATCATTAGTTTGAGTTGATTAAAGATGGTTAATCACCATTGTGAACTTTTTACACAGGTGCACCTTCAACTGTGGCTCTTCTTGCAATAAAGCTTCTTGCAAGGCTTCTTGCAATAAAGCCTCCACATTGCATCACAAGACTACCACGACCACTCAGGGAACGAGGCTATTGGAAAGCCTCTGAATGGAGGCAGTGGCTTTTGTTTTATGCCCTTCCATGCCTTGAAGGCATCCTTCGACCGGAGTACTGGAAGCATCTGTCAAAGCTGTCAGAGGCCATCCACATTCTCCTTCGTGAAGAGCTGTCTCCATCTGAAATCGATAGAGCAGGTAATTATCTGCATTCCCCAAGAGTACTAGTTAATTCTGCATGGCAGCTGCTATAGTCTTGTAGCCAAGGCTGGAATTGTTTGGTTTATAATTTTTCCGGAATTTGGCAGACTTTTTCGTTGTTTATTTCAGAACATAGCTTTCATTTTGTTTTGGCAAATATTATTTCTGGTGGAAAAATTAGCACTTTATTATTCATGTGGTACCCTCGTGCACACTCAAAGGTCACAAATTATTTGTCTTGTCTTGTTAGTTACCAAAAGCCATTTATGCAAGTGCAACTAATTAATGCAGAAATGGTTGTGTTTGCAGTAGTCAATGCAATATGAAATTTTACTGCCTTAAATATATAGTAACAGCGTGAATGTTAAGTGATCAAGATATAAGACAGAGACATAAATAGAAGTTTATTTCTAGAACTTGGTTGCACAAAAACACAAATAAATGAAAAAAAATTCAAGCGACAGTTTGTTGGCCTAAAGTGCTGTGAGGCGAAAGCCTTTAGCAAGGTTTTGCTGCTTGTGTCACTGATGTGTGGTTAAGATGTTGATTAAGTGCACAATTGTTTGTGACACTTATATGCTGGAGACACTGGAGGGCGTTTGGGAGGCATCCGTCTGATTCAACACCTTCCCGCACTCTCCAGTGTCCTAGATAAGGAGAACTACATATGCGTTGGCAGGAAGTAGCGTAGTCATTAGCACGCTCGGCTGCGGAATGGAAGGATGGTGGTTCACATCCCATCGTGCACAAAGATTTTTGTTCTTACTGAGTTGCTGAAGAGCGTAACGGATGGACAGACAGGGTCGTGGCAGCGAGTATGAGCCATTGAAGGCTTTCGCCTTAATAAGTTAAAACATCAAAGAAGTAACACACACATACACTAGCCTCACTTAGGCAATTAGAACCAGGCCTTTCTGTTGAGTCGTCTTCACACTGGAATAGCTTTATCTGGTGGTGGATAAATCATCGGATATTTATTGCTTGTGACCTGCACACTTCTCACTTCTTCAGTCACGGAATGCATTGTGAACGCAAAAAACACTCCATAAGAACTAAGTTTTGGATTGGGAAGACATATGTGATTGCAGCTGAAATTCAGAAGCCATACAGTCTTCAACTGCAAAGTCCGCATGACATTGGCAGCAATAGAAGTTCCCCTGAACCTTTGCAGAAGCCAGAACATGACAGTATTTCATTATACTGTCCATTGTTTTCAGTTTAAAAATGAAGTGGCTTGTTAAAGTTCCAAATGCCAGCATTCTTACGCAGCATGCAAAAACTCCTTAGCCAAGTAACAGCTGCGATAAAGAGATGACAGCCTGTGGCCACAGTGCTTTGCTACAAGATGAACTTGACAAGTTAACAGAGCCCCTCAGTCTGCACTCGGTGTTTGAGTGAAGACAATCAATTCCTCAAAAAATACAACTTCTCTACTTAATGAAACTATCCCGCTCTCGTACTGCGCTCCTGGTCTCCGCACTTTGGTAGTTCTGTGTTGTGACTGATTTTAACTCGTAATAAACAGCCAGCAAGCCAAAGCATACATCTGAAGGATGTTTTATATTTTTTGATTGAATCAAATTTCAAAAAATAAATTGAGCCTGTGTTTAGCGTTCTTTTTTTTTGCAATTTGAAACCATGAACTCCAACCCCTGAGACTTAACAATATTTGCATGTTGTAACAAAATTTAATCTCTGCATTGCAGTGTGGCAGATTGTATATGTGATGTGCAGTTATGCCTCTATCATGGGTTCATAAGTTTGTGCGTGCCTTATCACATGGGACATGATTTGTAAGAATATTGGCATTGTCTAACACTTGGTCAGTATGGATATTAGGAAAAATAAGATCCCTGTTTAACATTTTTAAATTTATTCTATGAAATTATTTAAAATTAGTTCTTAGAGTCACTTGAAATCATTTATTGTTTTTCATTTCAGAGACTCTTCTGAACACCTTTGTTTTCCGCTGCCAGACACTGTATGGGACGGCATTCATGACGTTCAACGTTCACATCTTGCAACACCTTGGAAACTGCGCCCGTTCACTTGGACCACTTTGGGCTCATTCAGCCTTCGTATTTGAGGGTGGCAATGGCAGCATTGTGCGGCTCGTGTCAGCAGCAAATGGATTGCCGCACCAGATTACTGAAAGAGTGATCATGCTGCAAAAGCTCCACTGGCTTATTCAAGGGGACCTTCTTACAGAAGAAGAAAAGCAGGTCTGCAAGGGCTTGATAGGCTACACACCCGTAAAAAATGCCTTGCATGTGCATGACTTTTCTCTGTTAGGAAGAGGTAAAGACATAGCCTTCAGCACCACTGAGCAGGAGAAAATTCAGCTTTGCTGTGGAGCTTCTGTAACACGTGGCGTGGAGTATGAGCGGTTCATAAAGGGCAAGCAGATATGTCACAGCCCTGGATATCAAAGACCATCAAAATCAGACACAACTTTTGTGCAGACGGACAGGGGGGAGTACAAGCGAATTGAGAAAATACTGTTCTTGAAGGAAGTGAACAGCTGCATTCTTCTCTGCAGGCCTGTAATTGTTTCTGACAACCTGGCAGTTCCTCCACATATTAAGGAGTGCTTCCTGTCACATGGCAGAGTTTTTGATGTGGTGCTACCAAAAGAGGTGACTGACACCTGTCTCTTTGTGAATTTCATAAGTGAAGAAAAAACATACATTTGCGACCTTCCAAACAAAATTGAAAGGGATTGAAGCAAACTCTGAAGGAGCATTAACATGCAGAATTGGGACTGTCAGCACTAGACCTCTTTGTCATTCTCTCTTTGCCCTTCAAAGGGCAAAAATAAAAACAGTGTTGGGTGTCTGTCGATATGGCCTGTGCCCGCGACTTCACCGTTCTTGCTTTTTGTGTGTTGAGTTTTATGGCACGTAGGCAGCTAAGCCCATCGTACACAAAGTTCGCTCACTGTTCTTGCATCATAATGTATTTAAGCATGTGCAGTTTATAATCAGTTTCACTATGATGAATGCTACATTGCTGGAGCTGCGATGATTTGTCTTCCATTTGTTGTACTTCCCTTCCTGTACATGCAGTGTATATATGATTCACTGTTCTTGCATCGCATATCCACTGCACATACAGGAAGGGAAGTACAACAAACCGAAGACAAATCAGTGTAGCTCCATCTAAGTTGCACTCATCAAAGTGAAGTTGAATATAAACTATACATGCTTATGAAAATGCAGAGCAGTATGCTATAACTGGAATTTGAAAGCACATTGCTACAGTAGATGCACATTTTCTTCATTTGTTGTGCACTGTTGTTTTGTTTCACAGTATTTATAATGAAAGAGACCTTAGCGACATTCGTTTCCTTTTAGAAACTGCATGGAGTCCTAGGTCCTACTGAATGTGGTTTATATTTTGTATTATTCGTATTTTTGTTTTCCATTCAGTGCGGCTAGGGGTGACGATTGCATCATTACACATTGGTATAATGCTGCTCAGCCCAGCAATAAGGCTGGGTGCTCACCTCTGCTTACCCACATATCAAGCTAAATGGCTTTGGCAGCTGGTTACAACAGTGTGACTTGCCAAATGCAGCTAAAATACCATGTAAGGTGGTTGTCACCAGTAGCAATGAACATGGCAGCCAATGAACTGCCAATTGTTTTCTCCTATGTTTTATGAACAACAGCCAAGAGCTGCACAGCATGAATAAATGTCTAATGTATGCTATGTCGCTTAATCCACAAAGTATGCTGAAATCAAAGTTCATTTTAGTATTCTATGGAGATATGATTGAATTAATTTTGCTTATTTTGTCAAGTCTCTGTGGCCTTATTGCGTGTAAACTCATACGAATTGCATATGAATTCACAGAGCTGGCTTAATCACAATGTCTGCAAGTGATGGAGGAAGCCATTGCAGTGTGTGAGAAAGTCCTGTGATCTCCTTGTCGCTGTTTTGTACTTTGATGTCCTTGTCAGCTTCATGCGCTTGAATGGCCTATTCACTATTTTTAGCTGTGAGGGTACAGGGAAACATCTGCTCTGTCAATGGCTGTGGTGCACATCTTAAGTTCGAAGTGGCAACAGTTGGCCAGTAAATAAGCATGTCCAATGTCAGAGAAATGTTGGTTTTGCTTTACTGTTAATGACTGTGTTCATCATGGTTCTGTGTGCTGCGACACAACCAAGTCAACAAATGATGTACAGTCCTGCCTTGTTGGTATGGGCACTTTGTTCTGGGGCGAAATTATTGATAAAGTGAGTCGTCCGTAATAATGAATCTTGAAAGAAGTTCACAAAAAACACGTTTTATATAACATCTGCTTCTGTGGGTAGTCGTGGCCAGTGAAGTGGAAAGGAGATGAAATCTTGTGAGCTCCATGTACATTATTCTGCTCGCCATTATGTTTAACTAATGCGGTGCAGTTTGAAGTGCCTAGCGCTGCATCAGAAGCAGGATGGCATTTCATGGTGCAATGACTTATCTCCTGTTATGACTGTTCACATCCCAAGAACTGCTAAAAACCTCTAAGCAGTGAGAGTCCTAGATAGAGCTTTATTCACATCAATTTATGCACTAAGAGAAAACAGTAAGGTATACCCACTAAACACCCTGTAAACATGAAAACACAAAAAAGGACCATCACTCAGGCGTCACTCCTGATTTCAAAATACCGGAGAGAAAAAGTTTTGTTGGGGCAGTCGTGTTTATTAACACACAGAAATACAGTGGTCCCAATGGGCACTGTGCATTTTCATCCTGTGCACGGTCCGTACAGCAAGTTTCCATACTCACGAAGTATCATTACATTAAAAAAATTTGGCCCCTAGAAAGACTGGCCGTAATTCGAGTCGTCCATATTAACAGAGGTCATATTAATGGGGTACGACTGTATTTGAATGTGTGGTGTGTATATGCACATGTATCTTTTTTAGTAGCCGTGTGAGTAAAATTGATCTGACTTTATGATTTTACACCAGAGCAAGCATTATGGAGGCTCCTAACTTGCATTTTTTTGACACATAATAAGAGCATGGTTGTAGCTTGGTTTACTTTGCTGCAAAACAAAGTCTGCAATCAGGATTTCCTGTCACTTCTCCAAGCTTTTACATCTCTTGTTAGCCTAGTAGACATCACTGCAAAGGACTTGGCACACTTTCGCAGAGGCGAACATTTTCATGTTGTTTCCCCTTGTGGTTGCAGTGTCTGCGTGTGTTGCCCGATAGTTTTCTGCACTTCTATGGAGTTTTTTTTTATTCCAGTTGCTCATTTATACTTCATTTGCTTTGTGATCCAGAAGTTTCAGGTTTGCCATAATTTTGCTGAGTTTTCCTTCATTTCTTTTTTTATGCTTTGTGGGCAATGGCATTTGCACATCTTGCATGAACTTAATGGCAAAGGCCATTATCAACTTAGTCAATAGGTAATGAACTAATGCACCCACAGTAACAGGGTTGTCCTTATTACTGTGTTTAGTTCATTTCCAGGGAACTGCCTTTTGTTCAGTTTTCTTGATAGCACAGTCAAAATTTGTGCACTGCGGCAGTTGTCAAGCCTCATTGAGCGAGCTCAAATGCTCTTTTTGCTGAATATGTATGCTATTTATTCTTTGTCACCTACAAAAAATATGTCATTTCTGAGTTTTTAGAGTATTTTGTGAACCATGCTTATTTTGCATTCTGTCTCATTTACTGACATGAGCAGAAGCTACTTAATGCATTATTATTAAAAATTGAAAGCAGTACTCAATGCACTGCAGTGTGCACTTTTCGTGACTTTCTTAGAAAATAAGTTACTGTGAACGCAACCTTTCTTTTTACTAGCCTTACATGTATCATGAGCTTTCATGTTTTCTGTGTCCTTGGTTTGTGTTACGTCGAACAAGCTATGAAGAAAAAATTGCACTTTGTTTATACGAATTCTATGGACTGCTTGTCTTCTGTTGACTTTCCACTTTCAAGATGTTAGAAAACCCAACAATCATGGTACCAGACAGGACAAGTATAGTGTTGGTGACTGCAGCACAAAAATGTAGAATAAAGGATAGAAGAGCCGATGAGCACAAGGGCTGAACTTCCATTTGTACATTATTTGCAGTGGTTCATAGGTATGCATATGACGTCCAAGGCAAAGGCATATACATTACCGATGCATGCATAAACCAGCCACCTTTATTTCAGAGTGCAGTGAACACTGAACGCATGCAGCCTAGGCTAATCCAGGTGATTCAATCGGATTTAGCAATATCAGTGTGACATGGTCCTTTCAGTATCTTGTTTACATTGGAACCGTTGAAGATTTTGTCCATTTGGCTGCTCCCAAATGGCAAAATTAAATCAAATCCAGCATTCTACTGTATTTTTCAACCCATTACAGTAAACATGTGTTCATAATCTCCTGACTTTTAAATCAGCAACTCGTATCTCCTTTGAATAGCTTGATTCTCAATGGCGTGTACAATTTCTAACGAATTGTTCTGAAGTGGTTAAATTAAATGATAATATTTCCAGCCTAACCCTTGTCAAGTCAGGCATCCATCAGGGCTCGGTAATAGGTTCGCTTCTATTTTTATTATATATTAATGATATAGCACTAAATATTAATTCGACAGTTTGCCTTTTTTGCCGATGACTGTGTAATTTACAGAGATATAGCTAGTCCTAACGACATCATAACTTTGCAATCTGCCCTGAATAAGCTACCAAGAGTGTTGCGGCAAATGGCAGATGCAAATAAATAGAGAAATTGAATATATTACATCTAAGGCACAAAAAAACTTGGCTTTCTGAAGCGGCGCTTATGTCTAGCCAACAGGGACCCCAGGCTTCAAGCATCCAATTCTCTTGTGCACTCTTCACTGGAATATGCGTCATTCATTTGGCATCTCTTCTAAATCACCCTCACCAATATACTTGAAGCTGTGCAGAATAAAGCCGCATGATTCATCTTGTCATCATACTCGAGATTTCAAAGCATTTCATCTTTGAAGGAAGAGCTCAACATGCCGCCAATCGCAATGCGCAGAAAATTTGCCAGGTTTTCCTTTTTTCACACTCTATCACAGCAGTACATCATTTGCACACTCGCATATTTTGCCACCACCTCATATTTCAAGTCGCACTGATCATGTCTACAAAGTTAACCCCATTTTCGCTCAGAGGGCAAAGTAAAATTCGCCTTTAACCTTGTCAATAACAAAAGACCTTATTTCAGTCCAAATTGCCAACTTATCTGGAATCACAGTGCGTTCAGTAGCAAGGTTTGCTTTTTTATATCACTTAATCGCAAACCAATATGTTCTCTTTCATTGTTATTTGTGCATTTTTTGTAACAGTGTTTACGTTATGTTGTTTCCCATCTTTCCGTGTTGACCACCTGAAGTGTTTTTTTTTCTTTGAAAATTGTGCTGATTTATGTCCCCCCCTATGTAATGCCCCCAGCGGGCCCTCAGGGTATTCGAATAAATAAATAAATAAAATACTACAGGCTTTTAAGCAATGAGCCAATGTT
Organism: Amblyomma americanum; assembly: GCF_052857255.1. NCBI lineage: Eukaryota > Metazoa > Arthropoda > Arachnida > Ixodida > Ixodidae > Amblyomma > Amblyomma americanum. The sequence goes on along the minus strand of NC_135501.1, from coordinate 122,286,542 downwards.
TTGAAACATCCAGCAACCTCATTCAGTGTTGTGAATTGAATTGACAAGAAAGGAAATCAATGCCTTTTTCATAAGTGGTAGCTACAGTTTACACACTCAGTAAATGAAACATACACTTAAGCTTACTTTCTTTGAAGACATGAGTCATCAATGCAAGAAAGCTACTGGTTTTTTAGCCAAAACACCCGTGCATGCTAATTAGACCATTATTTTCGCATGGTGATGTCCATGGTGCTGAAATGCTTTACTGGAAAGGTATTAAGGTAGTAGCAGTAAAAACATTAATTTTATCACAGTTTGTCACTGATCCCGTGATCAGAATTCAATCTGAATTTCTGTTTTGTACGTGACTGGCTCCATCTATTTTTTTTGCTGCTGTAACATGTAATACACATGGGTTGTTTAACTTTTGTTACCACTGGAAAAATAACTGTTTTTGATAGGCCCGAGCTATATGATTTTTCCTGCAAAATTTTAGGCATATATAAAGGAGAAATTTACATGAAAATGATAGAAATATTCTGTGCCTTTTAGACACAAAACTTGGTGTGAATATCGCAAAAAAATTTTCAAGTACACAAAAAGTTGAAAATTATGAAAAAAAATTGTATTGAGAAGACAATATCTCTAAGAAAAAATAATAAATATATTCTAGGACTTACAATATGTTTACACTTCGTAAACTAGCCACCAAAAGTTTGATTTTATAAATAAAAAAATTTTGAGATTTTTTCCTGACACTACATGAAAAAAGGCCGTTTTTGAAGTCTCCTTCATAAATTATTCACACTGAGCAAAAAATATTTTGAACTAAATTGTAATGTTCAAAATATAGCTTGATAAATGTCCTTTTGATGTAATTTCAGCTGGCTTACGATATTTTAGAGATGACGAAACATAATTGCAGAAACATGAAAAGTATATCCGCCATGCCATTTGTGATGGTATACTCACATGAAAATTATAAAAGATAATACGGTGAAACCTAGGTAAAGATGTGAAATGAATGGTTCTACTTAGCTAAAATTTGTGTTGTAAAATAACTCCACAAACTCACGATGGCAAAGTAAAATTTAGTCAGCGAGAAGGACAGCAACTGGGAGATACCTTTTCCATAGTTTCAGCACTGTTTCGAAGCCTCTCGCGGCGATTGCAGAGGCCGCAATAAAACAAAGCAGAAAACGTCAGTTAGGTGGGCTTCCCCACAAAGCACAGCAGCATGCTGTGGTGGCAGATAAAACGCCGGCTAGGGTGGGTTGCAGTACAGCGGTGCATGTCCAGTAAAAAATCGGACGTCAGGACGGTGGCTATATAGCCGTAGTCACCACCGCCGCTGCTGAAAAGCTGCAACATTTCCGACCATGTTCCGACGCTAGTTCTGAGTCACCATCTACGGGTGCGAGAGGCGCATATAGGTGCTAAAGCGCCTTGTTACCATCTGTTCTCGCCGCTCTATGTTCTGTGGCACTGTTGGCAAAAACTATCGATAAAGCGTGAACCGTGGAACTAACGCTTGCTGCGTCACCATTAGTCAGTCATGTAGTGAGGCAAAGCCTGCCACCTGCAATCCGATTGGGCACAGCCGTGTGGCGCTCGGCATTTCGATATATATATATATATATATATATATATATATATATATATATATATATATAGATTTAAGAGAAGTGGGCACTTCTACAAAGACACTTTTATTTATCAACATTTCGACCGCGGTGCGGTCTTCTGAAGTCCTGAAGAAGACCGCACCGCGGTCGAAACGTTGATAAATAAAAGTGTCTTTGTAGAAGTGCCCACTTCTCTTAAATCTTTATTCTGCGGAGCCAACGCAACCTACGTTCGTAATATATATATATATATATATATATATATATATATATATATATATATATATATATAAAATATCCGTTTACTTGACACCGAGTAGTAACACGTTCGGAACAATTACTCGTCGCCGCCGTGTACAATTGGCCCAAATCTATAGCTGCAGTGATTTCATCCGAGCACGAAGTGCTTTGTGCACGCCCCTGTTAGAGTTCCAAACAAAATCAGAATTGAGTAACCATGCGTTCAGCATGACGGTTTTGATCACCAACACCTGCCCATCGCCGTTTGCGATGCCCAGCAATGAGCAGACATCCCACCCATTGCTGCCATTATCACCGCTATGGGTTGCTGCATGCCCAGCATCATTTCTTTCGTGGACACCAAACTTCCCACCGTTTTCTGCTCCCATTATCATTTGTCCGACATGCCCGGTAAGCCTCCCAACAAATGTCCGACATCGCCACCACGTCCCGGTTTGACCGTCATGATCCCCGACATACCCGATATTATTGACAGCATGCCCATTATTAGTGCGACCATAAACCATGCTGGATTTTCCGACAGGAAAGGGCGATTAATCTCGTATCAAGAGATTACAGAACACTACAAGCAATGCCGGAGGTGTTTTCCCCCACCAAACACGGCGTTAAATAGGAGTCAGGCGACGGCGTGGAGACGCCTGCAGACTGGAGTATACCCAAACACAGTACTAAACAAACATATCCGATCGGACTGCGAGGACGATAAATGTAAAAAGCGTGGGGCGAGAGGAACCCTCGACCATATAATTTGGGAGTGCGCTTACTCCCCAGGCAGGGCGCAAAACATTAGCAGTAGGGAAGCCTGGGAAATCTTGTTGCGGAGCTCGGACCCTGACCTCCAAATCACCGCCGTCCAACTGGCAGAAGAGGCCGCCGGCGAAACCAACCCGGCCAGCATCGAATGCGACCATCCCGTGCGGCTGGGCCGCTCCTAAGTCCTCTCCCCTGTAAAGGGGGTGAGACAGAGCGGCCCAGGCGGTGTGGTCTTTCTCTGTTGGACAATAAAAGTTTTCAACAACAGCAACAACATGTGTGTTCTGGGACTGGACCAACATCTTCGAAATTTTCGATGAGGGTGAGCTTTAAAGGCGATTTCGGTTTGGCCGTGCTGGCATCGCGTGCCTCACCGAGCTGCTGCGCGACAACCTCGAGCATCCAACCTGCCGGAGCTATGCTTTGAGTGTTGAGCAGCAACTGTTGGTCGCGCTGAAGTTCTTCTCCACCGGCGGCTTTCTGATAACGGCCGGAGATACTGCGCTCAAAGTGCAGGAATCGACTGCCAGCCGCACCGTTCGGCGAGTTGCTCTTGCCCTCATCCACCACAGTGCCGCTTGGATACGGTAAGCCTCGCTTTAACCCTTCGCGATTTTTATAGCTTTATTGCGGGCGTTGCGGCTCCCTCCTTCCCTGCTTCTATGACGGCGCGTGCAGCGGCTTCCTAGCCAGGCAGGCACCTCTATGCAGGAGCTTTTACAAGGAAATTGCAGCACAGACAGTACGGAAGAAACGCTCGATAGCAGTTATCACTTTTGGGTGCAAGAAAACAAGCAGAGCACAGTGTAAGGAAATGATGAAACATGACCACTTGCAAAGAGCATTATTACGTGCTGCATAAAATTGTTAACGCTGCGATCGCAAGATGGAGGTGCAAAAATCGCGTTTCGGGCAGCAACTGCATAGTTTATCGTGTTCCCAGCAGAGAGTTACTTTTCGCCTGGGGTGCCGTGGGATTTGTGCGCTAGAGCTGCAAGTTTACGCGTGGGAAGGCTCGGAAGTGCCCTCAAGTCTGACAGTGTGATCCCGCATGACATCGATATGAAACAAAAGTTAATGTTCTGCATTTTCTTGCTGGCCCTCGACGAACGATCTGGCTGAGCTGCAGGGCAGCTTATACACTCTGGGTGGCTTCCCCTGCGTGGTGGGCGCAATAGACGGCACGGCACGCACATGAGGATTCAAGCACCCGGGCTGAACGAGGAGGCGTACGTCAACAGGCATTTTTACCACTCCATCAACATTCAGCTTTTGGTCGACGCTAACTGCGGGATCCTCGACGTCGTCGCCAAGTTGGCAGGTGGAACCCACGACGCGCGGGTGCTTGCCAACAGCACCCTTGCTGAACGATTCGAAAGGGGAATGTACACAGGCCTGCTGTTGGGAGAAAGCAGGCACCCGTGCAGGCCATGGCTGATGACCCCATTCCGGACGCCAGACACTCCTGGGAAGAGGCTACAATGCAGCGCACGGCACTACGAGGGCAGTGGTGGGATGGTTCGCCAATGCGCAGTCAGCATTCGAGAGTCTCGCCTGTCGGTTTTGCCTTTCCCAGTACACAGTGCGCAGAAGTGAAATGAGAAGCACGTGCCGAGACGTTGCTAAGCATTCTATGATTATATCGCTATGTTAAAATCATGCACTGGTATGAGTGCGTTGGCAGACTCACCAGAAAAAAATGCCCGCAGAAAGTCATTTGTACAGTGTAATTGCCCATAGCTTTCAGTTACCTCCCAAGTTATTTTTCTGCTGTTTATGTACACTGGTTGACATTCATCATTTTGTCACAGTGCAAGTGGCGACTTTTAAACTGGTGTCACTGTACTGCCGCATTTCTTAAGGCTTTTGTTGTCCTTTGTTGATTCACATGACATTATAATTGCACATGATAAAACATGAATCAGTAAAGTACAAAGTGAGGTTATAGCCTAAAGCCAGGATCCTGGGACGTAGACAAGCTACGGCAGCGTACCAGACAATGCAACAGAGTTGCGAGACAGGTCAGATTTGTCAGCAGAGGACTGCTCCCTTGATGTTAGTATTCAACATGAGGCTCTTCGATGCAACACTCAAGCCATTTCGGAAGTGATAAATGGCGCGTCGGCAGATGCCTTCAATCAGCGGAGCTGTGCCGATGTTCCATGTGGCGGGCGTCGTACCATTTAAGAACATAGAGAACTAAGTTCTGTGTCTGCGGAAATGGCACACGCGTGCATGTCCACTGTTCGCGAAACGCTCGGTGCGATGTCGGCAGCTGAGCGAAGTTCATGCTGACCGTGCTGCCGGAATCCGATACTACACCTGCATCAGAAGATGAGTTCGTAGTAATTCAAATGGGCGCTCTAAGTTAGCTGACTAGGGCTGCCCTCTGCCTGATTTGCCGAAGGCCAAGTCTAGCAGTGGACCGGGACACCAGACTTGGACTTGCTGTGAAAATGGTGCTGATATGTTCTTGTGGTGTTATCAGCTCTCAGTGATCCTCGCAAAGAAAGCAAGGTGGGGCTTTCGATGTAAACCTCAGATCTATGCAAGTAATCAGGAGCATTGGCAAAGGGTCCACTTCTCTGAATGACTTCTGGGCAGTGATGAACGTTTCACACCGAGGACTGCACCAGAAGACTTACTAAGAGCAGTTGAAAAAAGTGCTGCAGCCAGCTGCTGAAATGGCTGCACAGTTTTTGCAGGTGATGTGAAGGCTGTCAAAGATGTATACAAAGAAATGGAAGCCAACTTCACTAAGAACATTACAGTTGTTTATAACGGCGCACGGCTGACGCGTGGGCACAACTCGCACATTGGTGTAGGCCGTGTAATAGAATTTTACACGGGCCTTGTGCTTGGCTCTACAGCCTTGTCAAACTTCTGCCTTGGGTGTGAAATAGGGCCAACTGAAAGCATGCCATGAATGGGAGAAGGCTCAGCAGTGCCAAAAAAAAAATGATGTCAGCGCAGGACGCATGGAAGTTGAACCCGCACTGCAGCTTTTTGGACGCTCCCTTGACAGAAACGGCCTCAGATACACAAACGTAATCTGTGATGGAGAGAGCCACACCTACCTGGCCTTGTGCAGTGAACAAATATATGGGTCCATACCTCTCACAAAGGAGGACTGTGCGAACCATGTGCAAAAAAGGGTGGGCACAGCACTTCGATCTGTTGTGAGCAAAGCCAAGGGAGAGGCACTCGGTGGGAAAGGTGGCTTGACGCAAGATTTGGTAAAAGGACTGACTAGTTATTATGGCCTAGCCCTGCGAAGAGCACAAATGTGGAAGAAATGCAGAGGGCCATGATGGCAACACGACATCACATCGCATCCACAGATGCTCAGCCCCATCACGATCTGTGCACACCTGGTGCCTGCAGCTGGTGCAGGCACTGTGCTGGTGAGGCAGAAGGCAAGCCATAACCTCCACACAAGTACGATCTTCCAAGCAGAGTTGTGCAAGCACTGCTACCGGTTTTTCAATGCTTGTCAGACCCTCATTTACTGGCTTGGTGTAGTGGCAACAAGACGCAGAGCGCTTGGACAATAATTTCGAAGCAGCAGCATGCCTCCCTCTTCTAGACAGCAGTATACGAGGCAGTTGCTAGGTACAATGCAGGCAACTTGCGAGTTTATACTGAGCTTTGCACTACACTGGGTGTAAAACTTGGTGCCCTTGCCCTTTGGAGGGCTGTAGAAAAGGACCATCAGGAAGCCAACAAATCGTCTCGTGTGCACGAAATCAAAGGGCAGAGACCCAAAAAGTCACTTGTAACGAAAGACAGCGAAAACTATAGTCCTGGTGCATTTTGAGATTTGTGAACTGCTCCGAAAACTTTGAGAGACGTTTTCCCAAAACTCTGTTTTGGGCACTCTGCTTTGTCTGTGCAGAATGTAACGTGAAAATGCCTCAACCAATTTTGATCCTGATTGTTTTTATTTATTCCCTGAAGTGTGCTTGAGGGTATGATAGTCTTCAATATCTCGTTGAGGGCTTAGTTTTTTTCTACATCTAATTTGTGAATGACAATTTCTGGCACAGTGAAGGTGAACATGATGTGTTCTGTGTAAAAAAAGATTTAAAAACTTTTTTCGAGCTGTTGTATCCTGTAGGGCTTTTTTGAGCAGATTAAAACTGAAGGCAGCTCCCTGGCATGATTAGTTACAGTGCTAGGTTTTCCCCAAGCGGAACACATGTAAAATTTTGTAACTTCAAAATTATTCAAGGTATCATAATTAAACTCTATATTTCTTTATTTAAGACACTTTTGAGTGTGGCTACCAAATTTCATTGCTCTAGGTCAAAGAACAAAGAAGTTAGCCCTGATCCCCACCTCCTCCCTTAAGGAAGCACTCAAGCATGTGACACATCATAACTTTAGACAACTCGGGAAAAGTCTCTAGCCAAGTGCCCATGCCTGAAGGCAGTCTTCAATTGACCATGGTGGGGCATGTGGCAAAGAGCTTTTCAGGAGACAGGGTGTGTGTGGCCACAGCAGCCCACCCACAGCCAAATGCATAGATATTGCAAGTTTGTGAAGATGTGTACACTGAAATGCGATCATCACACCTGGAACTGAAAACAATTTTTCAGGTCAGCAGCCAAGCACCATAAGCACCAAGCCATCGTGGTGGCTTTGATGGGACTGCGACCCTCGGTGTGTCCGATTCACGCAAATCATACACTGTAAAAAAAGTGTGCAAAATTACAGGTGTTTTTGAGGAAATTTATTGTTGCCACGCAGAAAAATCTGTTACTGGAAATAAAAAACGTGATGAAGCAAAAAACATTTTCTGTTTGTGACTGCCATCGTCTAGTCACGTGCATTTATAGTAAAAAATAAGCAACGAATAATGCACCTGAATACCTGAAGAACTTCAGTCTATATTAAAGCCTACAGTGTAGTAAAATGAAGCATAGCACTAAATTATTCGTATAACTAGTACACTGCGGAGATGCACTTCGCAAGATGGCTGCCGAATGAAGAGTGGTGGATTCATGGAGGACAAAAAACTCGGGAGAGGCCCTCGCTATCCGAGCTGCGTGCCAGAAAATGTGCTGGAAGTCACGCTTTCGCAAGGACTACAGGGAGTATTTGGCTGCTGGCGCAGCTAATAGTAACGCTGGGCGCAGCGGCATCGCATGCAATGCTTGCTGCGCATTTGCAAGCGCGTTGAGACGCCGGCCAAGTAGGGGGGGGGGGGGGGGCTTTAAAAAATGTGACATAACTGCCTCTCCTCTTTTCTTTCCTTCCTCCATGGGTGGATTTCTTGCTGCATCGATTAGTTCGTTTTATTTGGACAATTGAGTGAAAAAACATTCTCTGCAGCTGGATACAGGCTGCATGTCTTGCTTTGTGTCACCTGAGGTGGTCTGTAAACTGTATTGTAGATGTGGCGTGCGATGGAGGTGGGTTAAAAGGAATAGGATGAGCGCTCATGCGCCATTCCCTTGCCGCCACGGACGCCATCGTAGCAGCGAGCGTCGTGTGTTTACTTCCATCGTGCTAGCTTCTAATACCCCTGTTATACGGGCACTTTAACGGCCGTTAAGGAAAACGGCCGTTGGCCTTAACAGCCGTTAGGCGGAGTTACACGGCAGCGCGAGCGTCGTTGGAAATCCAACGGCGATTGACATCAACGGAGCTCGCCGGTCTCCGTTCCGCCGCCGTTTCCGTCCATGTAGTCGTGAAATAGGCAAGATGGCAGCCCCCAGCAGCAACGTGTCCCCGCTGCAGGCGAGCGCGACGGCGCAAGAACGCTTTTCCTGGACAGCATCACTGACGCATTTACTCATTAACTTGTGGCAGCATAACCTCCGCGAATTGCAAGCGCAGAAACACAATGCGCCCGTGTACGCGAGGATGACAGCGCTCTTCAACCAGCTCGCAAGCGAAGAATGAGGGCACGCTGTGTGCGTCACAGCGAAACAGGTGAAGCAGAAGATGGAAAACTTGGCCCAGGCTCACAAGGTGATTTTTAAGTCGACATAGCGCCTTGTCAGGCATGTTCAATGAAATCTGGTGCCCCGCAGTGCCCGACGTGTGTTTCAATGCCATAGGCGACGCCGAATTTTGCTTGACATGCGCTCGAACGTGACTTTCTCGACACTTCGGGCTCATTGTAACGCTCATGCAGTGATGCGGGAATAGCGCTGACATCTTGGCGCCGTACAATTGGTTGTGATATGTAGCCGTTTGTCGTAATCTAGGCGTAGCCGGCATAGCCTGACAGAAAGCATTTGCACCGAGAAGTCTGTTCGATCAGCTACTCAAAATAAGATCTTTACATGTGCAGTAGCTTTCCTGTAGCTTGCGATGCAGTACAGCTAACAATCGCTAAAGTCTTACTATGAAAGCAGTAGTGTCCGCATTAAATTCAAAAAATACTGGTTTCTTGTTTCATTTGCAAATTCTATTAGCCGCAAAACAATAACACTATACTAATACAATTAATTCCATGCATAATTTTTTTTTAGTCGGAGTGGAGTGGTACGCTTTAGGCAGTTTTCGAACATAAAACACTATTGTACTGATCAAGAACCCACCTTTACAACGCAGCCACTCAATTTATTATAGTTACACACTATTTTCAGACGCAGGTGTGGGGTGGTACCTATCAAGTCGCTGCCAACACAGCGTGCTAAAAAACTTGAAATGTTGTCTGACGAAGTTGTGCATATAGCAATGCAGGAAAAAGCACACTATGTCGTGCATATGGCATCAGCCGAAGTGATTGAACTTTACGTCTTCAATAGAACAGAAAGCGCTGAATGCATACCCTAATCAAGAATCTCTCCCAAACTTGTGTCTTGACATTGTCTATAGTCTAATAACTTGTATCTTGACTATCAGCTGATTTCATTCGAAGCCTATTGAACTCCCATCGTAATTCAACAGCTTTCTCCTTGTTGTTTACCACTTTGCCTGCAGTTTTAACTTTCAGCACAAGGAGGTTGATTGTTCTTGGCAGTTTGTACTTGTGCAGCAAAAAATCGTGTTCATCTCTTACGGCATAAAGTGACTCTTAGCTGCACTTTGTTTTTATTTCAGAAAGGCAAGCACTGCTGGCACTGGGTCTGCTGCAAGTCAGTGCCCATACTACAGACGGCTTCACATGTTCCTCGGAAACCTGCCTATAAATGACAGAAGCCTGGTACAGGAGAGCTTTCAGGTGCAACATTTGTTTATTTTGGTTGTATGCAAACCTGAGAAATGGACTGACAAACCGAAATTGTTTTTTTGCCGGCCGGGTTCGTCGCCGGAGACAGGTGGCAGCAAAGTTTAGAGAATTTAATTTTACTAAAGCACATGACATGAACATGAGGCATTATTGTGTGCCAGAGTACTGAAAATGCACAGATAACTTTAATAAGCGTCACATTCAGTGTAGCGTCGAAATCATTGCTTAACATTTTCGACACACTGGATGCCACAATACTTGTTACTTTTCTTGGAGTTATGAAAATAGTGCGAGATAGGTAAGGCTGGTCATGTTACAAAAGGGTACCAGGGTAGGCCGCGTGCTTTAGGGTGTACCAAAACTTTTAGAGAGAACGGCAACTATTGTGTAAAATTCTGGTATATTGAAATGTTTCTGCATGTTATGTGTACCACTTCCATTCATCATGCAACGCAGTAATGATCACTTCGAGCAACATTCGGTAATGTTCCGTTGTTCTTCTTTTCTTAAGCTGGACATGGTGGAACAGCTGCCAGAGGATGCCGAGATAATTGCTTCTGGACCGCCATCAGAAGCGCCGAGCAGCCCAGACGCCGGAAACGTCGAGGCGTCGACCAGTGAGGCATCGACACCTGCTGCCTCAGCCGAGCAAGGTCGTGCGCGCAAAAGGCGACAGCCAACATCAGCAATCGATAAAGTAGTGCTGCTACTAGAAAGCCAGGAAAACCATGCCAAAAAGATGGCTAAAAAGGAATACAAGTTGTCAAAGAAAACAGTCTGTCTCCAGGAGGAGGCTAATAACATAAACCGGGAGATGGTAGGCATAATTCGCCAGTACTTTGAAGTCCGGCATGAGCGTCCGCCTGACTCCTCCAACAGCGGTGAATAAAGCCCCATGAGCAAACGTGGTCCAGAAATTGCCACAGACATGTCCAGTCTTTCACAATTGCATGCCTAAAACAAAGCTTTTCGAAGTAGTCATGGCTTCAATGAAAAGATGTGCTTGGCCAAAGCTCGTCGGACACTTTCACCTGACGAGCTCACTGCGTTGCTTACACAAACAGGCTGCGGAAGCTGCCCGGCTGCTGCTTCAGCACTCCACTGTGTGTCGCACTGATCACGCATGTGCTCGCATACATTGTGAAGGATGCAACAAGCTCGCACAATGCTGTTGACATTTTCGATTTGACACTCGATTCCCTTCAAAACCCTGAATCTAGCCTTCAATCTCCAAAAAGCATTCTCAACAACACGCCTCGCTTTTGAGAGTGTGTAATTGAACGTTTGCACTGTTGGGTTGCTTGCACTCATATGAGGGAAAGGCTTCATCAAGTGACGCTTCAAAGGAAAGGCCTGGTCAATAATTTGGCTTGGTAGAGTGAAGACATCAGTTCCGACTACGTCCGGTAGTACCGAGCCTCTGTACACTGCTGCATCATGATTGCGCCCTGGAGACCCTACATTAATATACTTTAACTTGTAGTTGTGGTCTACAATAGCAAGCAAAATTATGCTATACCAGCCCTTATAGTTGTAATAGTCCTGCGCATTTTCTTTGGGTGGCGAGACTTTTATATGGCAACCGTCCAGCGCGCCAAAGCCCTGCGGAAAGCCTGTGCAGGCTTCGAACTGTCGCACATGATCTCTAACATTGTTAAGTGACGGAAAGCGCACAACTTGTGGCTCGGGAACATCTACGACAACGTCACAAAACTCTCGGAAGATCAGGTTCACGGATGGCCGACTCACGCCGAAAAGATGCGCCACAGTCCTTTCCTCTGCCGATGTGGCGAGTCTGTAGAGCGAGAGGGCGACGCGCTGGTGCAGGGGTATGCAAGCTCGCATGTTCGTATCCTCCCGTGTTAGTGAGGAACACGAGCTCACGATGTACGCAAATGTGGAACGGGTCACGCGAAAGTTGGCCTTGAAATCTTCATCCGACAACGTTGGAACGGTGGTGTCGTACCAAGACGGGGTCTGGAAAGCGTCCACACACTCCTTTGCCTGGCAGACATCACAACAGCGAGTGTAGCGAGGCTGCGACATCACCTTTCGGCCGCCTTCCGCTTCTTCTTTATTGACGCTTTCTGAATGCGCACAGCTTGCAGTTTAGCCCTTTTTGCAGACAAGGCCTCGTAGTGCGCAACCAGAAGAAGCGAATCGGGTGGGCGATCACGGTCGCATTCATAAAGCGGCCGGCTAAGCGCCATTCCACGGCTGTTCTCGTGTGCGCGTCGCAAAGTCGTACCATGTTCAACACTGCACCTGCTGAATTGCGCAGACGGTCACTCGCGGTACGAAAGAAAAAAGGAAATGCACAGTGGTGCTGTGGTTAGCACACGCGATGGAACGTGAAATGGGACGCTTCACCACATTGAAACCACAACTAGCCACTGTACCACAACAAACGCAGCCATTTTGCAGCGCCATGGATCAGATTGGATCGGCTAAATGAGCTTCTCCGCTAGTTTTGCAAACAACTCTTGCAAATAGTTAAAAAAATACCCTATAGAGCATGTAGCGCAGTAATTTACTCCCTCATTAAAAAATAATTATAGAAACAAAATTTTTTTCGAGTTGGCGAGGTAAAAAGTTCAAGAGTCACGTGATAAATCGTCGAAACGGAAAGGAACCGACCGAACATGGAAAGTGCCGTGTGAGCGCAGCCACCCCCATTCCGTTCCCACGGCCGTTACGGCGTTCAACTGCCGTTTGCGTTAACGGCCGTTGGAAGTGCCCAAAATACAGGGGTATAAATCTCGCCACTGCTTTGCTGCTGCAACCATGAAGCCCTTGCTTTTTCTCACAGTCACGATTGTCTCTAAAGGCTCTTTGAAATCCTCCCAATGTGTTTTAACATGGTGTGTGCGTAAAAGTTGAGCTCTGCCAGGGGCAGGGCTCTCGCTTGGGCTTCAGCACGTGCGACTAGGTTGGCGCGCCGGCAGTTGTGATGCAGCCAGCGCACCGGCCAATTGCACGAGTCAAAACCTGTCTCGCGAGACTCCGGTCGCTGCATCAGCTTGTCATTCCAAATGCAGTGGCACCGTACTTTGCTCACGTGGGACTACAGCTGAGCGCAGGCCGTTTGGCTCACGCTATCCTCAAACTCACGATTGTTCAAAATCTATGCACGCGAACTTTCGCAAGACAAAGCTGCGATCTGGGCGCTTGCCTAGCTGTCGGCATGCAATGTCGACTCGGAAGCGGACCGTTCCAGTTTCCTGCTTTGCGGTTGCTGTGCTCCCTCAATCGTGTATTGCATTGGAGCATGTCTTCACCTCGGCAGGCTCGGCAGCCTGGTCGCTGTCGCTGTATCGGTTTAAGCGTCAAATACATTCAACACGGCTTTTCCCACGAAACACACAACCTCTTAAAAACGTCTCGAAACAGCTACACACATCTTCACTTAGCTTGAGCTTAATCAAAACGTATCGAAGACGTGTTTTCACAAGACGTTTTCAAAAGACTTCTTTACGACATCTCACTCAAGAACACTCCAAGAAAACGTGCAAATGCTGAAGTAATTGAAAAAAGGCATAACAGCCATCTAGCTGGCAGTTACTATTTCGGCGTACTGCCACGGATTCATGTAAAGCCATGACCAATTCCCTTAGGTACTCAAGATGTCAGTTGTCTGCACTGAATTAACCTGAAATTCCAGTCTTATATTCCAGCTGTACAAGATGTTAATCGTTGGTAATTAAGTGAGGCACTCAATTTTCCAAGTGGCTTGGCATTAACCATCTGTGGCACACGACTGTCTCAAGTGAAAGCACACCTCTGCTAACACCACTACCCTTTCACTCTCATGTCTGCTGCTGTGAATTTTTTTTTGTTTTCATTATGGAGCTAAACTAACGTACGTCCCAAAGCGAGTCAGGCCAGTTCTCTCAATTGAGTTGCTCGGCTTGCTGCTGTGTGGTCTAATTATTAATACTGAACTGTCTCATCCTTATATAGCAGCATGTACAGGGTGTTTCAATTGCAACTGAACATATTCTTCAAAGAAAGCGCAGCCAAAGGTAGCAGCCAAAGGTAGCAGTAGTATTCATGGTGTGTGGCAGTGGCTAACGTATTTATTTTTCAGCTGTCCGAGAGGCACAGATGATGCCACCAGAGGTTGGTTGCAGTAAATTTCTGTCTCAGAATGTTTGTCATGGACAAAATAGATTTATTTTCACCTGACAGATTGTTATATGAAAAGCTGAACTGCTGGAACTCATAAATGTTCAGTACCAGTCACAATTGTATTGCTTCATTTATTTATTGTTCCTTGTTTTAAGCCCTTCAAGTGTAATTTTATCATAAATATAAACCAATCATTTGAGTTCAGGTTGCATAATTAGATATAAGCTCAGTAAATGACTAATTTTCAGTAATGTAAACTTTTTCTTCTGTTCATTTGATATTGCAATCCCATGGCGTGCAACCCAAGTTTAGTTCCTAGCTATCATGTGCCCTAATTTTTGCTCTTTTGTCTTTGTTCATATGGTCACACCAGACATGAGACCAGCATGGTGTGCTAGCTGCTTACTGCAATAGCTAGGCGGGCGAGTTGCATGATTACACATTCATTCATTATAAACAGTATGCCATGTGTAGACAACTAATAGGAGGTGTTTGCTTTTTGCTGCTATTCAATTGGAACCTGTAGGAGACCGCCCCCTCTCTTCTTCAGCATCCCAGTTACGCTGTTCAGGTAAGCTTTCAGTTTCCTTGGCCAACCCTGGTATGCAGTTTAGTTGTCACCTGTACTAATCTCCTTTGTTTTGCTGTACCAGATTCACCATTGGCGTGTGCATCCAGCTCACAGCGTATGTACATGTTGAACCTTTCTTTACTTGAACACATTTGGTAAATGTCGACAACCATGTGTGAGCACTGCGACTTAGTTTTTGTTCATCTTTTCTCTGGCAGGAAGCAGCCCACTCTCCACCCCAGCATCAGATTCACAACACTCGGGTAAGCAGTCTTTTCAACCCAACCAGATGCAGAGCTCAGTGCATGCCATTAGCCACATTGAGCTTCTTTTTGCTCAGGAAGGTCCACAACCAGCAGATATATTCTACCAGAACACATCTGCTGGTACATACCTAGAAGTGCTGAAATTTGTATGTGTTAACTTATGTCTGATTTTTTTTTTGCAACTAGTGCATGCTAGTTTTCTGTGTTTGGCCCTTGCTCTCTGCAGAAAGCTGCAGCCCATCTGCTTCAGCATCCCTGTCGCACTGCCTATGTAACCTATGGGTTTCCTGAACCAAGCCTAGTGCGCAACCATGTGCAAGCTATGGCAGTACTCGCACTGATTTTATTGTTTATTTTATTAATCAGGTTCACTACCAGCATGTACTTTCATCTCACAGGGCATGGACTTATAATCACTTAAATTTTTTTTTGGTATAGTGCTGGTGACCATAAAAGTAAATGCACTACTCAAGTGTAAAATTTTGTTGCAGGACAGTTAAACACAGCACTTGATGAGTACAGTGGGTGCAGTTTGCCATGTTTAGCACCTATCCGTGAACTTTATGGCAATGCGCTAGCTATGTTTTAAGAAAGGGAATTGTAAATGCACTTTCATGATGTTTTGTTATGGCTGTCATGTAGTATATGTTCAGGAATGCTTAATACAAGCATCCATATCTGCAGACATAGGAAGGCAGTTTTTCGTGCTTATAATTTGTTTTTCTTATTCACAGGAGGCCATCGACTCTCCAATCCGACATACCTTTCATGCAGCTCAGGTAAGCAGTGTACTCCATCAGCTCAGGCAACTCCAAAGCTGGATACACGGTCATGTCATTCTTTTTTTTCCCGAGCAGACACTCCATCAACAGGTGAATTGAGATCCCAGGGTATGCACCTAGAAACATTATCTTTTTTTTACCTTCACATGTTTAGCACACCTGAATGTCTTTTGAAGCTAGCAGGTAATCCCGTGCTTCTTGTTTCGTTCATTACATCCCTTTTAGGAGAGCGCCAACTCTGCATTCCAGGGATTCACTCACGTGGCCTAGGTAAGCAGTTGGTCTCATCAATCCAATGTGTGCAGACCTGGGTGTATACTGTAAGCCGCACTGATTCTCTCTTACTCTTTGGAAAACAGATTCCCGACCCACAACTCAGCCCAGCTCACACGGTAAGCACTTAGTGTTATGTGTGCATATATTTAGCATGTGTGGAACATATAATTTATGACAGGCCACCGTAAATGAGATGCCTTTGTTGATTTAATTCTCTTTGATAGGCTGCCAACACTCAGTACCTGCAGCTCAGTTACACTGCCCAGGTATATAGTGCATTTACTCTCGTACAGCCTGTTAGACAACTGAATGCTATGTCATATATGCATACCTTCTTTAACCATAATTCATTTTGCATTCCAGACATTCCTGACATTTCAGCAGACATTTTCAGTTCGCAAGGTATCCATTTGAAAATGTTTAGCCTTAATCCTTGAAGCAAAAAATTGAATTATCAGTTCATATGGCCAGTTGATGCTGTCCTTTAGTACCTGTGTCTTTCTCATTTAAATGTGTAGTTGCATGTATTATCTCTTTTTCAGAACTGCCAGGGAGCTTTTACAGCAGTCCACATGATCAAGGTATGCTTCAGTTCAGTCTGAAATTTATTGAATAGTTGCATGATAGAAATTAACTTTGTGAAGTTCACAACATATCGAACTGCATCTGTAAGTCATTTTAAGTTCCATTTGTTCACGCAGGTTATGTGAATGATGTAATTTAAAGTGAAGATGTTTTTATTAAATTTTTATTTCTTGTAGCGCCATTAATGGTAGACACCATGTCATATCAGCATCACCGTGGTAAGTGACTAACCTATTTTTTGCATGTATGTGTGGATCATCACTAATTTCACTGAAAGTCGGTAATGTAGTAATGGAAAGTGAAAATGTTTTTAATATTACAGGCCGTTCTGATAGCCTGGTGGCTTTAATCAAGAAAGAGATATCATGTGAGTCTCTTCCTTGTTTCCTCCAACATTGTTTTGTTAAAGATGTAAGGAAATATATATCTACTCAAAATGCGGTCTCTATAATTCACTGGGCACATAATATAACAGTAATGGCAGGTAACTAAGTTAATATGTGTTCATTGGGAACAGACTTTGCACACAATGTTTTGTCATTTGGTGCAGCTATAAGCCCATATTTGTAACAAAGTGTGCAGAGGAATTATTCCCCTATAAGCTGAATTCATTAATTTGCCATGGAAGCTTCCAGCTAGTTAAAACAGCCAAAGGTTGCTCTAGAAATTTAGTTGCAGTCAAAAGCAGGTGAATGTTATTACTGTTCACGTTTAAAATGACATAATTAGATCATTTGCACCAAAAAATGTAGGCCTCCCAAACATGTCATAAAATATACATGGTATGAGTCTTCTAGCCTGATGTGTTTCATTATATGATTGTGTTCAGCAATAAGAAGGTATAATACAAAGTTTGGTGCAGTGAAAAATAAGAAGTGTACACTATAGCATCATGGCCACCACTTCAGTACGCGCTGTTCTTCATTTCAGTGCTTACCATGAAATGGTTACGGTAGTGGACTACTACTTGCAGAGTTGAGTTTCAACAGAGCTGTACCTAAGAACAATTAATACCCTTTTTAACTTTATTTTCACCGTGACTCCAATATGTACATGTTGTATATAAAGTTCACAATGCTCTGGAACTTCAGTGGGAGGATGCCCCTCTCCTGGCAAGGAAAGGAGCATACTATTTCATGGTGATAGACAAATTTTCCTTTTTGAAGTTTTTTCAAAAATTCTGCTTAGATCAATTTCAGAACCTTTATCAGTGCATTTTGTATGATAGTGATTAAGGGCTGATATTTCAGACTTCTTTTCTGTTTCAGCTTCTACACGTGCAGTGCTCAGAGAGATCGAATTTGTGAAACGTCAGAATGACCTTATACTTACCCTGCTCAAACAGCAACAAGTTACGGCTGAAGAGCACTGTGATGAACCCAATTTGCCGCTTCTTCAGATGGCTCAAGTAGATGAGCTTGAGCACCGTCTAGCTAATTCTGACCATGCAAGCAAACATTTGGTAAGGAAATTTAAGGAGTGCAAGCATATGTATGGAAGCTAATTATATTTTCTTGTAACAGTGCAAGATGTTGTCTAGAATTGGAGGCAGCACAACCCACAACACAACTGCAAACATAATGAAGTACCTCTTCCATGATTCTGTTGGTGTGGAGTTCAGTTTACATGAACAAAAGGGCAAAAAGGCCTTTAAGCTCCGTCTGAAGGCGAATGTAAGAAAGAAAAACCTAGGCACGCTCGTTCGCACAAACAGCACACAATATGCTGATGACTAAGCAGAAACGTGTCGTGGTCCCCTTGCCTCCCCTTATTTCGCACCTAGCCACTGAAAACACTAGACATCTGGTAAGAGACCGCAATACAAGGACACTGGATCAAACACCTGTCATTCACTCGAGAAGAAATTGGTGTTTTTTTCAGCATTGTATTCAATATTTGATTGCTTTGAAACACCGAATGCATGAAACTGGCAAACAGAGCTGCGCCAAGCATAGGAACAAACAGCGCGCATTGGTTATATTGCACCCTCTCGGCGAGTCGGGGTGGTTAATTTAAAATGCTGCATACTAAATCGGAAAAGCAGACTCTTGCCCTTACGAGCTACTTTGAATGAACAAATTTTCGTTTCGTTTGCACGCGATACTAAGGGTCCATCTTGACAAAAATGTACTCGAAAGCGAAGGACTGGAAGTCAAATGGCAGACGCCATGTTTTGCAGTATATTATATATGGCCCTCTAGAGTTCCGCACTGATAGCTACATTGAGAACTCGCACCACTGTCTGCGTGAATTTCTTGAGCAGTGCTTCATCCACATAGAGAATGCCAGAAGACGAGGCTTCTAATCTGCCTTCGCTAGTGTTCGGCTGAAAACGTGTATTCTGCCTCGGATGCGGTATGCATGTGGAGGTGTTGCTGAAATGCTGACCGCTGTACCCAGAGTAAATTACTTCAAACGTGTATTTTTCCCTTCGATCAATTTAACGCCAGTGCCAATTAAGTGCCAGGCTTGTGTGGAATCTTTGACAGCACTTCTTTGAGGTTTCGCCGTGGGAAAGGTGGGGAAGAAGGTATGAAGTTGGAATGGCGTTAGGATGGGGAGGGTTAATCTTGTCGAGGCGTGATGGCTGCTCAAGTCGATTAACCACCTGACCTGCAAAACTGTAGAAAGGAAAAGGACAGCTCAGGAGAAAGGAATCCTGTGGTGTGGAGCGTGGAGAGATAGTGCGGGATTGAGGCTGTGTGTCTGGCTGCGTCAGGTGGCTTCAGGTGCCATCAGGTGGCTTGGTATATTTGGCTTCAACTCAGAAAGACGGTCTTGATGTTCATGCAATGAACGATAATCTGACAGCTATCATTACGGAGTGCGCAGTTGAAGTAGGTGGTAGCACGGTTCAGCAGGATACCGGCAAGTTTTCTCAGGTGGCGAAACATCTGATTAAAAATGCCAAAGCATAAGGGTGTCTAACCCTGCCGACGAATAGAACTGGCAGAGATATAGAAGTTAATAAATAAAAGGAAGGCAGCCGACATAAGAAAGTTTAATATGGAGGGAATAAGCATGCTCTAAAACACGGAGGTAGCCTAAAAGCAGTGAAGAGGAAACTAGGCATAGGTAAAAACCAAGTGTATGCGCTAAGAGACAAGGAGGGGAATGCAATTGGCAATATGGATAAGATAGTCAAACTAGCCGAAGAGTTCTACACAAATCTGTACAGCAGTCAGGGTAATCAGAACATTAATGAGAGAGTAGCGCATAGCAATGCGTCAACTGCCACTAGTGAAAGAGGAAATACAGAAAGCCTTAGGAGCAATGGAAAGGAGAAAACCAGCTGGGGAGTAGCGGGTAACAGCTGATCAATTGAAGGACGGAGGGGATATCGTGTTAGAAAAACTAGCCACCCTGTATACGCAATGTGTTATGACCTCGACCGTACCAGTAGCTTGGAAGAATACACATTATCTTAATTCACAAGAATGGAGACGCCCAGGACTTGAAAAGTTATAGACCGATCAGCTTACTATCCATTGCCTACAAGGTATTTACTAAGGTAATCGGTAATAGAGTCAGGACAAACTTAGTCTTTAATCAACCAAATGGTCAGGCAGCCTTTCGTAAAAGATATTCCACAATAGATCATATTCACACTAACAATAAGTTGATAGAGAAATGGGCACAATATAACCAACCTCTATGTAGCCTTCATTGATTACGAGAAAGCATTCGACTCAGTGAAAACTTCAGCAGTCATACAGGCGTTCCACAATCAGTGTGTAGAAGAGCCTTATGTCAGAATACTGGAAGATATATATAGCAACTGCATAGCTGCTATAGTCCTGCATAAAGTGAGCAATAAAATCCAATAACAAAAGGTGTCAGGCAAGGAGGCACATCTCGCCATTGGTATTCGCCTCCTGTTTACTGGAGGTATTATGAAGCCTGAGTAGGGAACAGTGGGGAATAAGAGTTAATGGAGAATACCTATATGATCTACGGTTCTCTGATGACATTCATTGTCTTGTTGAGTCACTCAGGAGGTGAACTGCAAATCATGATCAATGAGTTAGACAGGCAGAGCAGAACGCTGGGTCTAAAAATTAACATGCAGAAAACCAAAGCAATGTCGACAGTCTAGCAAGGAAACAGGAGTTCACAATAGGCAACTAGGTGCTAGAAGTGGTAAAGTGTACTTAGGGCAGGTAATGACAGCTGATCGTGATCATGAGAGGGAAATTACTAGAAGAATAAGAATGGGCTGGAGCGCATATATATGGCAGGTTCTCCCAGATCATGAATATGAATGGCAATTTACCAATATCCCTCAAGAAAAAAGTGCACAACAGCTGTATCTTACCGGTAGTCACCTACAAGGCAGAAACATGGATGCTAACGAAAAGGATTCAGCTTAAGTTAAGGAGAATGCGGCGAGCCATTGAAAGCAAAATTATAGATGTACCATTAAGAGACTGGAAGCGGGCAGAGTGGGTAAGGGAACACAACGCGGGTTAATGACATCCTAGTCGAAATCAAGAGGAAGAATTGGGTTTGGACGGCATGTAATTCTAAGGCAAGATAACCGCTCGGTCCTTAAGGGTAACGGATTGGATTCGAAGAGAAAGTAAGCGTAGCAGTAGTCGGCAGAAGGTTAGGTGGGCGGATGAGTTTAAAATTTTTGCAGGCAAAGGGTGGATGCGGCTGGCAAAGGGCAGGATTAATTGGAGAGACGTGGGAGATGCCTTTGCCCTGCAGTGGGTGTAGTCAAGCTGATGATGATGATGATGAATAAATTGTTCTGCCTTTGTCTTCTGTAGGCTCCTTGCTCTCAGCTCGATGACCATTTAGTCTGGTGCTCATTGATTGCCCGGTTTACTCGATATATTGTTTCGGACAAGAGGAGCATCGAAGCATGTCGATAACATTAGACGATGTGCAGTTAAAGCTTGCCTTTATATTGAACCTGAAGTCGCCTGTCGCGCCTCTAACAGTATTGCCACTTTTTAAATTATTTCATATGTCTTGATATTAGGATACTTCTACATGCCACGAAACGAGAGAATTGGCACTAAAAGCTTGCGCTACGAAATCACATTCTGAGCCACTTTGCACAAGTACTCATCTATCAATACACGTCATCATGATCCAGCAGTACTGTTGTCTTCATGATATTTATTGACATTAATAACCATTGTAATCATCGACATCATCACTTTGTCTGCTTCCCGGAAAAGCTGCTCCCGGTAGCTCGCTCCGTGTGGCAAATTCGGGACACTTGTTTCTCTTGTCCTCAGTGTCTCCTCCGTTGGTTGTGTTCGGCATGAGCTTATGAGAAATGCTACCAACATGCACTATGCATTAGGTATGTAAGAGGCTACACTTGGTTCCTATAGGTGGGGCTGAGGGCCACGGCACTTGAGCCAAATAAGGCGAACACCAGGTTTGAACTGTATTCAATCTAAACGGCAAATTGCAGCAGAATCCGGCGCGGGCGCGAGCAAGCGGCGGAGAGGTAATGGTGGCGATGTGGCGCCGATACCTGTACAGCCTTCGTCCAAATTTTAGAGCACATGGGGTCTGCTTTTATACTTTGTACAGGGGCTTTTGTAGAGTTTTTTGAGGTCCGAATTTTCAGAACAGTGAGGTCTAGAATTACTATTCTTTCCACGAGGCCTTTTAATTTATAACAATCCACTCTCCATGCATCAAAACAGAGCTTCCTTAGCTGTAAACAGTGCACAGAGGGTATACTTTATCTCTCAAAGTTACATCATTGTAGCTAGATCCAATTGATGCCATTTACACTCCAAATTTTTGTGTGTCGACAGCAGCCACTTGAAAGATGACTGGTGCGGGCGTTACCTGGACATACGTCCTAAGGTGTCCATGATTTTTTTAGTTTCCCACATATTCTGGCGCTCCCACATTCAATACTTTTTTTCCGTCAATCGGTCGCAGGGTAGACGCAGGTGCCAACGATTAAAATGGTTTGTTCCGTGCGTATCCTCCTGTCCTCAGGGAACCCCTTACTGTGCTGCAGTCGTCTTCATTGCGGGAACTGTCAATTGAGCTTGTCCTTTAAAGCAATGGGTTGTGCATGGCGATATATGTGCACAGGCATGTTTCATGCGAGAAGTGCTGCATTTGCTTGGATATTGAATGGAGGCTCCCGCTTGGACTCTACCCTGCTTCACTCCAGTAGCATCAGTTCACTGTTGAGTGAGAAGCTGTAGCTGCCAGGATGCAGTGGCACGGCTCATCATCAGGGCTGCATTGCACACATATTTTTTGTAATGTAAGGAAATACTTAATCTCATATGCGACATTTATCAATGCTCTTCTTTTGAATTCATTTTGTTAGCAGAAATGGCCACCAAAGGATACTATCGCTGGAAGCCTGCATACTTCTCGGATGAGACATGGCGTAATCTCTTGTATGACATCAAGAAGCGCTACATGAACATGCTGCAGTCGTCTTCATTGCGGGAACTGTCAGTTGAGCTTGTCCTTTAAAGCAATGGGTTGTGCATGGCGATATATGTGCACAGGCATGTTTCATGCGAGAAGTGCTGCATTTGCTTGGATATTGAATGGAGGCTCCCGCTTGGACTCTACCCTGCTTCACTCCAGTAGCATCAGTTCACTGTTGAGTGAGAAGCTGTAGCTGCCAGGATGCAGTGGCACGGCTCATCATCAGGGCTGCATTGCACACATATTTTTTGTAATGTAAGGAAATACTTAATCTCATATGCGACATTTATCAATGCTCTTCTTTTGAATTCATTTTGTTAGCAGAAATGGCCACCAAAGGATACTATCGCTGGAAGCCTGCATACTTCTCGGATGAGACATGGCGTAATCTCTTGTATGACATCAAGAAGCGCTACATGAACATGCTGCAGTCGTCTTCATTGCGGGAACTGTCAGTTGAGCTTGTCCTTTAAAGCAATGGGTTGTGCATGGCGATATATGTGCACAGGCATGTTTCATGCAAGAAGTGCTGCATTTGCTTGGATATTGAATGGAGGCTCCCGCTTGGACTCTACCCTGCTTCACTCCAGTAGCATCAGTTCACTGTTGAGTGAGAAGCTGTAGCTGCCAGGATGCAGTGGCACGGCTCATCATCAGGGCTGCATTGCACACATATTTTTTGTAATGTAAGGAAATACTTAATCTCATATGCGACATTTATCAATGCTCTTCTTTTGAATTCATTTTGTTAGCAGAAATGGCCACCAAAGGATACTATCGCTGGAAGCCTGCATACTTCTCGGATGAGACATGGCGTAATCTCTTGTATGACATCAAGAAGCGCTACATGAACATGCTGCAGTCGTCTTCATTGCGGGAACTGTCAGTTGAGCTTGTCCTTTAAAGCAATGGGTTGTGCATGGCGATATATGTGCACAGGCATGTTTCATGCGAGAAGTGCTGCATTTGCTTGGATATTGAATGGAGGCTCCCGCTTGGACTCTACCCTGCTTCACTCCAGTAGCATCAGTTCACTGTTGAGTGAGAAGCTGTAGCTGCCAGGATGCAGTGGCACGGCTCATCATCAGGGCTGCATTGCACACATATTTTTTGTAATGTAAGGAAATACTTAATCTCATATGCGACATTTATCAATGCTCTTCTTTTGAATTCATTTTGTTAGCAGAAATGGCCACCAAAGGATACTATCGCTGGAAGCCTGCATACTTCTCGGATGAGACATGGCGTAATCTCTTGTATGACATCAAGAAGCGCTACATGAACATGCTGCAGTCGTCTTCATTGCGGGAACTGTCAGTTGAGCTTGTCCTTTAAAGCAATGGGTTGTGCATGGCGATATATGTGCACAGGCATGTTTCATGCAAGAAGTGCTGCATTTGCTTGGATATTGAATGGAGGCTCCCGCTTGGACTCTACCCTGCTTCACTCCAGTAGCATCAGTTCACTGTTGAGTGAGAAGCTGTAGCTGCCAGGATGCAGTGGCACGGCTCATCATCAGGGCTGCATTGCACACATATTTTTTGTAATGTAAGGAAATACTTAATCTCATATGCGACATTTATCAATGCTCTTCTTTTGAATTCATTTTGTTAGCAGAAATGGCCACCAAAGGATACTATCGCTGGAAGCCTGCATACTTCTCGGATGAGACATGGCGTAATCTCTTGTATGACATCAAGAAGCGCTACATGAACATGCTGCAGTCGTCTTCATTGCGGGAACTGTCAGTTGAGCTTGTCCTTTAAAGCAATGGGTTGTGCATGGCGATATATGTGCACAGGCATGTTTCATGCAAGAAGTGCTGCATTTGCTTGGATATTGAATGGAGGCTCCCGCTTGGACTCTACCCTGCTTCACTCCAGTAGCATCAGTTCACTGTTGAGTGAGAAGCTGTAGCTGCCAGGATGCAGTGGCACGGCTCATCATCAGGGCTGCATTGCACACATATTTTTTGTAATGTAAGGAAATACTTAATCTCATATGCGACATTTATCAATGCTCTTCTTTTGAATTCATTTTGTTAGCAGAAATGGCCACCAAAGGATACTATCGCTGGAAGCCTGCATACTTCTCGGATGAGACATGGCGTAATCTCTTGTATGACATCAAGAAGCGCTACATGAACATGCTGCAGTCGTCTTCATTGCGGGAACTGTCAGTTGAGCTTGTCCTTTAAAGCAATGGGTTGTGCATGGCGATATATGTGCACAGGCATGTTTCATGCGAGAAGTGCTGCATTTGCTTGGATATTGAATGGAGGCTCCCGCTTGGACTCTACCCTGCTTCACTCCAGTAGCATCAGTTCACTGTTGAGTGAGAAGCTGTAGCTGCCAGGATGCAGTGGCACGGCTCATCATCAGGGCTGCATTGCACACATATTTTTTGTAATGTAAGGAAATACTTAATCTCATATGTGACATTTATCAATGCTCTTCTTTTGAATTCATTTTGTTAGCAGAAATGGCCACCAAAGGATACTATCGCTGGAAGCCTGCATACTTCTCGGATGAGACATGGCGTAATCTCTTGTATGACATCAGGAAGCGCTACATGAACATGCTGCAGTCGTCTTCATTGCGGGAACTGTCAGTTGAGCTTGTCCTTTAAAGCAATGGGTTGTGCATGGCGATATATGTGCACAGGCATGTTTCATGCGAGAAGTGCTGCATTTGCTTGGATATTGAATGGAGGCTCCCGCTTGGACCCTACCCTGCTTCACTCCAGTAGCATCAGTTCACTGTTGAGTGAGAAGCTGTAGCTGCCAGGATGCAGTGGCACGGCTCATCATCAGGGCCGCATTGCACACATATTTTTTGTAATGTAAGGAAATACTTAATCTCATATGCGACATTTATCAATGCTCTTCTTTTGAATTCATTTTGTTAGCAGAAATGGCCACCAAAGGATACTATCGCTGGAAGCCTGCATACTTCTCGGATGAGACATGGCGTAATCTCTTGTATGACATCAAGAAGCGCTACATGAACATCGGAAAAGATGGATCAATAAAGGAAAGGAAAGGTAAGTTTGTACTCGTTTTAAAAGTTAAATCATGTTAATTATAATTTCTCATCGCTTCTAGAGCCTTAGTTGCATTAGCGTACGACTGATTTGTCGAGAGCTGTATCATCATTGTAAGATTTGTGAAATCAGGCGTGTAGTGCAAGCATCATTTTAATTGTTCGGTAGTTGAATAGCATCAGATTTCTAGCACGCCAAAACACAAACTGGAGAGCAGTTGGCTGCGTTTATACTTCTTGAAATGCGTGCTTTATGGTTTTGTATGCTTTTGCCGACAGGAAGCCTAGTTGTGGCACTCGGCTTGGAGATGCTATGTGACCAGACATTGTACGCTTCGAAAACTTCTTATGCCATAAAAGAGTGCGATAAGATCCAGTGACTTCAGTTGCAGATGCTGGCTGTAGCTCGGTGGCTCGGCACCTAGTCTGCTAAGGTTGGAAGCAGGAGGAAACGTTTCTCCGTCATCACTTCTGCCAGCCAGGAGTAGCAGTGCAGTAGGAAGCACTGGGGAAGGCCCGAAGCGGAGGCGGGAGCATGAGGTAGCGCGAGAGGTGGGCTGGGGGATTCGACATGCTCGAAACGGGAGTAATAGAGTGACTCTCCGCTTAATGTGTGGTCCCGGGTTCGTACCCCTGACCAGAATGAATTTTTCTTCAACCGCGAAGTTTCTGAGCAATCTGTATAGCTTTCCTTTATAGTCGCATGGCTGCGCATGGGTGGATGCCAGTGAGTAATGTACCCTTATTACAAATATACTCCACCTTGGGAGATTCCCCTAAAAATCTCAGCAGGTATATGTGTACTTTATTAATCAAACTCTATGCTGGAAGTTTCGAATCAGAAGCATACATAGCGAACACGTCTAAAATTGGCGCCTCCAACGCTGGTGCAGATTTTGTGGTTTCGGACAGCGACAGCGTGTCGTCAGCAATAAGATATAATTTATTAATGCTCATGACAAATTAGTTTTCAGGAAAGCAAAGGTGCAGTAACTTCATAACTTCCCAGAAGGCACCTGAACCTCACCAAAAGGAAAGGCAGTCAGGTGGGAGTGAAACAGGAAGGAGATAAGTGCGAACAAGAGCACTACATTTGACACCGTTGCACCGGATGTGTGAAATAGAGTATAGCTGCCCTTTCGCGGTAATCCGAAGCTAATGATGCACAACTTCATCTCTACCACCATGTGTTATGATGGGCAGACATTGGGCGGCCAGCCAACAGCGGCGCTAGAAAGCGAGGGTTCGCTTACTAAATACTGCGTGCGCCATTTTTATGCGAAAACATTGTTACGATAAATGAATGTGATGTATGTATGTGCAAAATCCCAGGGATGGCAAGAATATTAGGGTGATGTCATCAAGCAGCTGTAAGACGCGCACAGCCAGCTGAGCACCACCACTTCAGACAATTCTATACATGCCGTGCGCCTATATATATTCGCCTTTGTCCAACCACCATAAGGCGCTAGTTTTGCTGCGATTCGTGCCCAAATTGTAACGCAACCATTTGTCAAACAGCGTTTCGGATGGTGTCGTATGGTTTCTCGTTACATCTAGCTTGCATGCGCTGGTCAATTTGGAGGCTAGCTTGCGACAGTGATTTGAACCGATGATGTAATAACCTTCAATTGCATGCCTTCCCAGACTTTCGTATCACAATTGTGGTGCCACCGCTCGCTGTGCAGTTCCTGGGGCTGTCTTAGACGCGCGTCTCTGTGTCCGGGAAAACATTAACTTATACAAAGGAACTTTATTACATGTATTAACACTGCACGTAAACATTGGACCCAGGCACAGTAATGCTTTTGCAGTCCAACACGTAAGCATTCCTAAGTACCTTTGCAGAATTTTTAGACACAAACAGATTATCGGGCATGTCAAGCAGTTTCATCAGTGTCCTGGCTTTTCCAACCTTTCGTTTTTCTTGTCGTGCAAGACCCAATCGCTGAGGCACACTGCAATAAAAAGCCTTCATACTTCACGTATGAAGGGTGCCCTGAGCTCTCTTAAGAAACCAAGATGCGGTGTTTGAACATCAAGGAGGATGTCTATATAGGCACGATCATGGGGAAAAGTACAGCTCTTCCCGGCCTCCTCTTTTTTTGTGCCCTGATGCACAGTGTTTAAACGCCCAATTTTGTAAGCTTAGATTGTTCATTGGAGCCTGTGAAAAAGTCCTGGCTTGAGATAATAGGAAGAAAGTGGGCGTGCAATTATTTTCGGAGTAGTTTAGTCTCATTCCCTGCAGGGATCCAAGTTATCTTTGATGGATGTATTTGACGCGGAGATGCCCGTAACTAGCAGGAGCAATCTTTTCTTTATTCTGTCTGCAAGTAGTAGAAGCCGACAAGCCACCTGCGAGTCCGTCACAGTGTGGTAGAACAGGCCGGTAGCATTCCTGTACTGTAAAGCCAGCGATATCGCAGCCACTTCAGCCTCCAGTATGGTGCAGTTCTGTATGGAAAAGCTGACAAGTTCTTCATAGTTGGGTCCTTCTAAGGTAGCTACAGCTGCGTTCCCACGTGGAGAGGGATATAGGGCTCCGTCTACGTGGACTGATCTACGGCACCTCCGTGTGATTCATCTTATGTAATGCACTATGGCTGTTCTTCGGCCTACATGTGAGTGGGCGGACATGTTCTTGGGTATTGGAGCTACTTGCATGCGAGCTCTATTTGTACGGGGAATGAGGGTTGTAGTGGACTGTAGCTGACTTTGTATGATTTGTCTGCCCGTTTCTGTTGTGACCAGACATTTTCTTTGGGATAGGAGAACGGCCTCTTGAATTTCTTCAAAGGCGTTGGAAGCCCAACGCGTCGAGCTTATCGTTGGCAATGTATGGTGGCAGGCTGAGCGCATTCCTGATTGCTGAATTGATGATGGCGTCAATTCCGTTGCGCTCACCTTTGAGGAGCGGAAAGTTTGGGAGGTTGTACGAAACTCTGCTGATGATCAGTGCTTGTATGGGTCGCATAGTGCCCTCTTTCCGCACTCCCTTCCGTGTTCTTGTTACGCGACGTATCATCCTCGATACTTGGGTGGTTGATGTGTTCAGAAGTTTGAAGGCGTGTGACGCTCTGCGATCGGTCTGAAGACAGATTCTCAGGATTCTGATGACTGAGACTTCTGATTTGTGCCCCTTGAACTAGAATTTTTTTGGTTCTTCAGTGCAGTAGTTGTATCCTTTCATGAGGATGCCTTTGGATTTCTGTAGAGAGCACTGAGCCGCATTGCCTGGCGATATGCTCTACGCAGGAGGCAGCTTGTTGTAGCAATTATTCTTCTCGACGCAGTGATGTCGGCATACAGAGTGAATCCAATGTTTTGTATAAACTGTAATTTCCTGGCAACCGTTGTCATGGCGATGTTTAATAGGAGGGTTCAGATAATCGAACCTTGAGGCGTGCCTCTGTTCGGCATGGCTTGTGGATCCGGTCTTGTCTCCCCCATTCCTACGGTGGCCATGCGGTTCGATAAGAATGTTCAAGCATATTCGTAAGACCATTTGCCGCAGTTGATGGTGGAGAACTCTTCTAATATTGCTTGGTGCAAAAGTTATCGAAGGCTCCTTTGAGGTCGAGTGCCATGATTAAGTGCTCCCCGCCTTTTGGGATGTTGGTTAAGACTTCTTCCTTGAGAAGGAGAGCGGCTTGTGTGGCAAGCCCACTATGAAGCCAATCATGGATGGGTGAAAGAGGTTTGTGGAGTTCGCTGACCTTTCCGTGAACTCGTTGGTCTTGTGTTCGCAAGGAAGACCGCTCTAGTGGGGTCGGAAGTCGCCAACAAAGGGACCCGTCCCCGTCTCGGCCTCCCCTGCTTGCGGCGGACGTCCTCGTTTACTCCGCGCCGTCACGGGCATAGCCCGTCTTAAGAAGCCTAACCACGTACAGGTGTCGACACGCGTGCGTTGTCAAGGGGTTACTGAGGCTTCAGGAATGCACGAGATACGGCTGAGTATTAGCCGAGTGACCGGAAACCCACTATTCCCGTAACGACAGTCTTCTCTTGCATGCGGTGTGTTCTGTAAACAACTTTAGGGATTGTCTCGTCGGCATATGTTTGTCGCGTGTGTGAAAGAGATAACGGCTGGGCCGTGGGTGCCGTGGGAAAGGGTGGCCGCGTTTGTGCTGTTTGTGTATTTGATTGCAACCTCTCCTTTCCCAAATGTTTAATCAGCACTCTTTCCTCAATCTGGGATTAGTTGGAGGAAACCTTATTTTCCTTTCCCTGACCACTGATTGGTGAGGTGTGTCGCTTGTAATCTTATTGGTGGCTGTCCCCGCTAAGGGCGGAGACAGAGGGTTTAAAAACAAGTGCGCTGGGTTGAACGAGGGCTGAATTCGTCTGATCAACAGTTTAGTCATGTAAATAGTTTTCTCCTTGCTTTGTTTCTTCTTGTTTTATTTATGCTGTAAATAAATAGTTAACCTCCTTTCCTCGAGTGGGCCTATGGCAAGGCCATCCGGGCCCCCTGGTGGAGTAGCCGGTACTACTCTGCCAACCCCAAAGCAGGCTGCGCAGACCCCCGGGTCAGCGGGCCTCGAGACCTCTTCCCACAGGTTGAGGTCTAACTCAAAAGTCAGCGTGCATCCTGCACGGTCGTCCAGCGCCTCTGCTGAGGCAATGGATACGACCCAGGGCAGCCCCGTGCCGTCCTCATCGGACGGACGGCGGAGGTCTTTGGATCGATCAAAAAAATGTGAGGCTCTGAGTCAAGGGGCCAAATCAAAGTTAATCTAATTTATCTGCACACACGCACACAACATTAACATGGCTTTCATAATACACTGGAACTGTAGAGGTCTCGTAAATAACTATAACGACATAAAAGACATTTTAAACACAATTTCTCCCATTGCTTTATGTGTGCAGGAAACCAATCTAGGCCCTCAGCACACAAAGGTGCTAAAGAAGTATACTGTCTTCCGCCGTGACCGAGAGGGGGCGAGCACTCTCGGGAGGCGTGGGAATCATTGTGCAACCTGGCGTAGCAGCTAGTGAGATAAAACTCAAAACTATGCTCGAAGCTGTTGCAGCCACCGTGGTTGGTTACAAAACCATTACAATTTGTAGCGTATATCTTCAACCACATCTCGAAGTAAGACAGCATGAATTAGAGTGCCTTTTACAGCAGTTACCAGAGCAATACTTGATAGTTGGCGATTTTATTGCACTCCTGTTTCTGGGGCAGTGAGAAAATTGATAGCAGAGGTGGGGTTATTGAGGATTTTATACTATCCAAAAATATTTGTTTATTGAACACCAATAAACCTACTTATTGCTCCCCTAGTTCAGGAAAAATGAGTGTTTTAGATTTGTCTTTTAGCTCTCCGTCAGTTTTTAACGATTTTAAATGGGATGTCTTAGACAACCTGTACGGAAGCGATCATCTCCCTGTTAAAATCTGCCTTTCATCCCCACCAAGTCACCCAGACAAAACCACGGTGTTGGAACCTCAATTTAGCAGACTGGCAGTTGTTTAGAACAGCAGCCACGTTAGAGAATATTACGTTAGAAAATCTTAATGTAAATGAAATAAATGAAAAGTTCACAAATTGCATTCTTTCTGCCGCACGCTTGGCTATCTCCCAATCTTCAGGAATAGTACAATGCAACCATAAAACGTGATGGACACGAGATTGCAAAAAAGGAAAAAAACAACAAAATAAAGCTTGGAGTATATTTCGCTGATACCCCATACAGGAGAACCTTATAAACTTTAAAAAGCAAGAGGAAAAGCGCGGTACATACGTCAAAATGCCGAAAAATCATCCTGGCAGCGTTTCATTTCCTCGATAAACAGCCAAGTCTCTTCGAAAAAAATGTTGGAGGCAGTGCACAAAATGGATGGTCGCTACTCTCCATTCACAGTTCCTCTTCTGACCGCCCCTGGTGTACAGACAAATATCCCCTTCGGGCGCCGTGTCCACGATTGTGGACGCGAACTTCGCGCGCGCTGGTGTGTAAAAATACAACCAAAACCGCTTTTTTGAATGTACTAAGACACGCCCCTTGAGCCACTTTAACGGACAAGTGGCGCCATCCCACGGGATGTCAACAAAATGCTGTCGAAAAAGCACGGGAAAGTATGGACGCGTCTACCTTCTACGGAGCGAAGAGTAAGTACTTCTTGTTTTCTTCCGTTTTTCACTATTCCAAATACAAACTCACCGAAATATTGGCATTTACGTATCAATGTAAGATCCTGTGAATGTGAAACAGCTGCATTCATCCTTCTTGTGAAGAAATTCAGCCCTGCATGCAGTTCCAGAAGCTAGCATCTACATTTGTGGACACGGCGCCTCAAATCCGCCTTTCCTAACACACGCTTTTTCCAGAGTTCACGGCGACGCTCACGCGCTGAAATGAAGAAAACCTCTCATTTTTCCAGGTATATCCAAGCATGCTACTGAAAGAAGGCGCCTGGATGATGACACAGCCGAAAATATATTTAGAAGAATTCAAGACGGTGATATTTCTGACGCAGATCTTTCTGATGACGAGTACACCGAGCAGGACACACAAACTACGGTAATTTTGTCTGTTTTATATGTTTAGTTAGAAAATAATGTGGCGTATGTTGTGTTTTTTCCTTAGACTCCTACTACAAATGGCACTGCCCAGAGTGCATTGTTATTGCCTGGAACATCAAGCACGCAGGACAAGCAAGTGCCAGATGTGCCATCGAAGATGAAGACCTTGAACTGGGTTGCACAACCTCTTCAACCTGGGAACACTAACTGCACCTACCAGCTTCAAGGTGGATCAATCCCTGAGGACCCATTGGCATACTTCAGCCGGTATTTCTCACCCATGCTTTTTCGCGATCTAGCCACATTCACTAACATGTATGTCCTGCAGAAAGACGGGGATGTGCTTGGGACTTCTGAGGAAGAAATCAAAATTTTTTTTGGAATCCTAATGCTCATGGGAGTTCTAAAATTCCCAAGAATTCGAATGTACTGGCAAGCCTCTACAAGAATTCCTGCCATAGCTGAATCCATGACAGCAAAGCGATTTTTTAGGATTAGAGCCGCGCTTCACATCACGGACTCGAACGCTCCACGGGACCCAAACAGCCAGGACAAGTTCTGGAAAGTGCGCCCTATCATAGAGGCAGTGAGGTCACGGTGCTTGCAGCTAGAACCCTTGGAGCACAACAGTATAGATGAGCAGATGGTTCCATTCACTGGCCGTGTCCCCGCCAAACAGTTTGTTAAAGGAAAGCCAAACCCAGAAGGGGTGAAAGTGTTTGTCCGCTGCAGCGCCGATGGCTTAACACATGACCTCGAGCTATACCAAGGGAAGGGAACAGGGGTCAGTGCACAGCATTCACACCTCGGACTTGGCGGATCGGTTGTCATGCGTCTTGTGGAAGCAATGCCTAAGGAAAAGAACCTGAAGTGCTTCATGGACAACTACTCCACCTCAGTGCCATTATTCCTGGAGCTGAAGCAAATTGGCATTCTCGCCAGCGGGACGATCCGAGCCAACCGACTGCTCAA
The DNA here is from genome assembly GCF_052857255.1 of Amblyomma americanum. Lineage (NCBI taxonomy): Eukaryota > Metazoa > Arthropoda > Arachnida > Ixodida > Ixodidae > Amblyomma > Amblyomma americanum. The sequence goes on along the minus strand of NC_135501.1, from coordinate 122,253,152 downwards.
GTGTCCCTTAAAAAGTGACAAAGAAATGAAGAAAGAAGGACGGGGAAGCATGGATCAGAAGGTTTCCGCGAATGGAGACATTGCCATTGTGAGATGGCAGGATAATGGAGTCGTCAATATGGCATCCACACAAATTGGAATTGGGAATGTGGGAAAAGTAAAGCGATGGAGCGAGGCAACAAAGCAACATATTGAAATTGACTGCCCAGAAGTTATTGTGCAGTACAACGCATACATGGGAGGTGTCGATAAACTTGACTTTGTGATGTCACTGTACCCGCTTACGGCAAGAACCAGAAAGTGGCCAGTGAGGGTTATTTCTCACTTTCTGTCTTTTGCGTTGTGCAACAGCTGGATAAAATATCTACGAGACGCGAGTGCCGAGAAGCTTCCACAGAAAAGTACCTTGGATATGATGGCATTCCAGAGAGACATTGCTAACAGCCTCATCGTATGCAGCAGAACAACCCCGAAAAAGCGCGGTCGGCCAAGCAGTGAGTGCCCAGAGCCTGTTGCGAAGAAGGCTAGCCCGCATTTGCTACCCACCGCAACCATCAGGTACGATGGCTACAATCACTGGCCGGAGCATGTCAGCATGCCAAACGCGCAGCGCTGCCGCCGTGAGGGATGCACAGCGAAGTGCAGGATTCGCTGCCGAAAGTGCCACATTTTCTTGTGCCTCTCAGCTCAGAGCGACTGCTTTTACCTTTTTCACAACAAGTAGATTCTGAAGTGCTTGATTTTATTCACAAATCAAGCAATAACCCTTTACCCATGTTTTGTGCCCCACGTCATGCTGAGAACACTGTCGCACTTTCTTTTAGTTGTGTGCCATATTTTTTCTGTACTGAGGCGCTGTGTCCACAAATGTGGACACTCTGAAATTCTAAGAAAGAATAAAGTTTTTGTTTCAGTCTTTTAAAGACTCGTCATTTGCAGCTTGGAGAACACAAAATTGTGCTCACATATTTTATTTGTTTCACAGATTTTTTTCGCGCCTGAAGGGGATATAAAAGAACAAGCAGACATATTAGGCGAACATTTTTCTACGGTATCTAGTTCGTCTAACTAAATAGAATCATTTTTAAAATATAAAAACAGCCGAAAAAGAAGGACTGCCGATAAAGGGCAGTGCTCACGAAGCATATAATAGCCCATTTGCACTACAAGAAATTAACAGTGTACTTTCTTCGGGTAAACAGACTGCACCAGGACCATATGAAGTCCATTACGAAATGCTTGCCCACTTGTCCGAACATGCTGTAGACTCGCTTCTGAAACTTTTTAACAAAATATGGTTATCAGGAGAGATTCCAGAGGCATAGAAAAAAGCCATTATTGTACCGTTGTTGAAGCCGGGAAAAGTACCTACCTCCCCTGGCAATTACAGACCTATAGCCCTAACAAGCGTACTTGCCAAATCCTTCAAAAGCGTCCTTAACATTAGATTGTTTATATTACAATCCCGTGATCTTGACATCCATCAGTGTGGGTTTAAAAAGGCGTACTCTACAACTGACCATCTAGTCCGCCTAGAGAACACAGTCCGAGAAACATTTATACACAAGCAACACTGCCTTGCGGTCTTTTTCGATTTAGAGAAAGCCTATGACACCACATGGAGGTTTGGCATACTGCGGGACCTTGGAGACCTCGGAATCCGTGGTAGAATGCTAAAATGCTTGAGTGACTTTTTGACCAACCGTTCATTTCAAGTATGCCTGGGTGTCACTCTTTCTAAGAATTTCATTCAAGAGAACGGCGTGCCTCAGGGGTGCATTTTAAGCACCATGCTTTTTATAGTAAAAATGAATTCTCTAGCAAAAATAATCCCAAAGTCTATCATGTATTCTGTCTACATCGACAATCTCCAGATTTCTTGCACATCCTCTAGCGTTACATCGTGTGAGAGGCAAATACAGATGACAGTAAATAAACTAACAATATGGGCAGACAAAAACTGTTTCAAGTTTTCTACGCAAAAGTCAGTAGCTGTTCTTTTTTCGCTTAGAAGAGGACTGCACACTGATCCCTCCCTGTATTTAAATGAAGTCGCACTATCAATTAAAGATGAGCGCAAATTTCTAGGAATAACTTATGACAAAAAGCTCACATTCCTACCACACATAAACATACTCAAAAAGAAAGCTTCTAAATCTCTGAATATACTAAAAGTACTTTCACGAAAACATTGGGGTTCCGATAGGACTTGTCTTTTACGTATTCATCACTCTGTAGTACATTCTACCTTAGATTACGGATGCATAGTTTATGGATCAGCGAGGCAATCTTACCTTAAATGGCTAGACCCAGTACACAATTTAGGCTTGCGTCTTTCCACCGGTGGATACAGGACGTCATTGATAAACAGTCTTTATGTGGAAGCCAACGAGCCATCACTTACAGAGAGAAGAACCATGCTCACTTGCTCGTACGTTTTAAAAATCCGTTCACTACCTAAACATATCTGTCACCAAATAGTCGCAAAGTGCCCATCTAGAACACTATTTCACAACAAACCATTAGCTATAAGGCCACTTCTGCGTTTTGAAGATATGTGCAACAACCTCTGTGTAATGGATGCATTACCTGGCGTTGCTCGAAGACGTAGTCCACTGCCTCCATGGTTCAATTTTCCTCTAATCTGTGACCTCACTCTTGCACATTTCCGTAAAAAGCGAACTCCGCAGCAACATATATTACAAGAATTCCGTGCCCTTGAAGAAAAATACAGTAGTTTTACAGAATTTTATACTGATGGATCAAAAACAGATAGTTGCGTAGGAAGCGCAGTGGTGCGAGGAAATTCGGAGCAAATAGTAAGACTACCACAGTGTTCCTCCATCTTCACCGCGGAGTGCTACGCAGTATGGATGACCATAGAAAAAATACCAAGTGAGAACCTCAAAAATGCTGTTATTTACACACACTCCTTAATTGTACTTAGAGCTCTCCATTCTAAAAATGCAAGCTCCCCTCTGCTTGGTGACATCATACACAACATAGTAACTGCCACAGCTCAAGAACAAAATATAAAACTGTGCTGGGTCCCGAGTCATGTGGGAATAAAAGGCAATGAGAGAGCAGATGTGTGTGCTGGTAAAGCTCGTGGCAAGGAAATAATGAAAGTAAATATGCCATTTAATGATTGCACGAAATTAGTAGCAAGGAAACTAAGAAAAAAATGGCAGTCGGCTTGGAACAATGAGGTCAAAAATAAACTACACTTGGTAAAACCAGTTTTAGGTGAATTTAAGTCGTGTGTGCACCAAGAACGTTTCAAGAAAGTGATCTTATGCCGTCTCCGAATATGCCACACGCACCTTATGCACAACTTCCTACTTACAAAACAAGACAAACCTGTTTGCCAAGAATATGGAGATGAACTCACGGTTAAGCACATTTTATTCTTTTGTGTAGAACTGGAAGAACTAAGAAAAATGTATTTTACTGAATTTTATAATAAATGCATTCCTTTTCATCCCGCACTGCTTTTAGGAGATGATGCAATTGTTAATATATCGTGTTTTTAGCTTTCTTAACGAAACGGGATTTCTCAAGAGGCTAAATTTTTTACCCACTGGTTTGTTTGAATTTTAGCACACCTCAGCCAATTTCTCATGCCTGAGAAGAAAGCTGAGGCTTTTATTTTGATTGGTTGGGAGCCTCGATGTCCTTCCGCAGCCAAGGAAGGCTATTGAGGTTACCCGGCCCTCTTTAAAGCTTTTACTTGTAGCCATTTCTAAAATTTGTGTATGTTTTCACTGGGTAATAATAATTATTAAGGGCCGCTAGAGCAAGGATGATTCTTGCATTTCTATAATATTCAACAAAACACTTTTCCTATACCTTGTTCTTGGCGCATGATGGCCTCAGTTGCCTATGTGCCATAAAACACAACACTCCTTTCCTCGAGTAACGATGTTTGCGAGTTAGAACCACCGGGTCGTCAAGAAACCCCAATTTCATCATCAACAAGGTGTTTCCTCTCATCACCCCTTGAAGGGGGAAACTCAACTAGGTTGTTGTGCTCGATGTAGCTCTTTAGTCTTGTCTGGTTTATCCGTTCGTAGTTTCCCCAGTCATGATGTTAGAGGTATGGGGCGTAGAGCCTCGATCGCTGGTTGTTTCCCTGGTTTGGGTGTGGCAATGGTATAAGCATGCTTTCACTCCTGGGGCATCGTGTTTTACAGTCGTAAGGATTTGGTAATTCAGTGAGCTGTTTGATTTACTTGGTACTTAGGTTTCGAATCACGGCATTGATGATTTTGTCAGCACCGGCTGCGGTGTTCTTGGTACATACGCGTACTGCCGCGAAGACTTCGGATTCAGTTTGGGGGCGTCCAGCTCTCAGTTAGTCCGTACGGTATAAGGTAGTGTTTAGGGCGGAACGGTTGTGCCGTTTTTCCCGATGTATTTATCGTTCACGGCTTTCAGTAAGGTTTCATCATTCCCAGGCTAGGTGCGGGCGATGCGTCTCAGTGTTGTTTTTGCTTCCGAATTGGATTTAGCGGGGTGAATAAGATTCCTTAGGATGGCCCATGTTTTGGAAATGCTTGATATTCCTTTGAGTGAACCGCAGAGGCAGCACTGGGATTTTGACTGCCTAATTTGTTTTCCACAAGCGAGTCATGATTTTTGTTTTAAACTCTTAGCAGTTAACTGTTACACGAAGACGCGTTGATTACACGCTCACTGTGGTGTCTGTGACGTGCGCGTTCACTGTCCAACACATCAGTAAAAAAAGACTGCGTTCTGTAAATCTTAGTGCCTCTCTTACAGCCGACGCTGGACCCCCTTCGTTTTTAATATGCTGCCGCGCTTCAGATAGACCAGCTTGCGGGCACAGACAAGAGTAGCATCGCGTTAAGTAGCAGGCCAATACATAGCTCGTCACTGTTCTTTAAAGAAGCACCCGATGCATTTCCTCTCTTTCATTCCTAAATATTATGGCTGTTCTGGCATGTTTGCTTTCAGAAGAGAGTACCCGCAGACCCTTCCTAAGGAAAAAAAAGCAATTCCCGGAAGAAAATTTGTGTCAGCTCGATAAAGGTTATGCTCCAGCGGCCAAATTAGGTAAGCATGCTCTTGCCTTATGAAACCCTTTTTACAGCGAAAGCTGTAATAGCTTTGTTATAAGCCATTTAGGGGGTACAATGGCAGCCGTAGAGCGTAACGTTATGCGGGCAGCTCTTTGAACATGTGCAGTTCTCGTATCTTCACTGTATTAGTTGGTCTGTAAATAGCTTTTGAGTGCGCGGGTGCAGTGTTTCTTGCATGCGCACGTAGCCACGTTCCTCCCCAAATTTATGAATGGCAAAAACTCAAACCTATTAGTGATTTACGTAAAGCTGGCAGGCTATCAGCTAATAAATGGTAAACTACAAAGGTCCCCCGCTCGCTTAATTCAGTTTTTACTAATGCAGAGCACTCGCTATCAGCTCAGTTACAGCATAGCCTCATATTTTGCCCAATAAAAGCATTCATTTTGCTATTTTCTGTGAAGGCTTAGGGAGTGAAATATTTTCGTTCTAAAAGTTGAGTGATGAGAGGATTCTTCAGATAATCATCAAGGAAATATTGATGTTTTATTTTTTTTGTGCATGTTTTAACGTCGTCTTCTCCTTTACATTGTGTAAGCAGGACTTTTTACCGCTAATCAAAGGCTTGCTGTGAAGGCAGATGTAAACAATTTCTATCTGTTCTGTGCCCTCCCTTCTTGACGCGGCTAAGATGTCTGCAGAATTATGTAAAGAAATATTTCACAGCGACCCCTAATCACATAGTGTTGGTATTGCGACAGCGTTAGAAGAACGCTAATGATGCCTTTACCGGCAGTGGCGTACTTTCCAGTGTGGTGGTGTGATTTTTCTCAGCCAATGCCAATATCTGGCCCGGTGACATCACATTACTCCAGACATTCAGCGAATTTTAAGACCGACGACGCATTTTGTTTCCGATTAGGCTTCTAATATTATCGCGTTAAAAATTGCCCCAGGAAGGCACGTTTAAGCAACTAACAAATCCCGCCGCAACGTCCGCGAGATAGGAATGACAGATCAGGCTCCGAAAATTGCAGTGACCTGGACCCCATGAGAGCTGGTGGTGCGCTTGACGCGTGTGTAACACGATGGGCCGAATTCTGTCATTATAGCTGAATAATGCACGGGGTGTGTTTTGTGCAAAGCGTCTTCGTGTAAGCATCCCACATTTAGAATTTGCGCGTGCGGTTTTTGCCACACCTTTTTCATGTCCTCGTACGTTTCGTCCAAGGTCTTCCCACGGGAGAAGAGGTACCTATGGTTGTCGAGCCAGTGAGGTGAGGACAGCATTCCATCTTCACACTGCCCTTTTTGCATTGATCTGCATTGCATAGTCAAACCTGATGGCCTGAGCTGGTGTTTAATGTTTCATAAATTTGGATTTATGTTGTTTCCATTGCAGTTTAATGTACCGAAGAGACTAAGGCTATATGAGGGATGCCGTAGTGAAAGGCTCAAGGAATTTGGGCCGCCTGGGGTTCTTTAACGTGCACTTATATCGCACAGTACACAGTCTACATTTTCGTCTCCATCGACATTCAACCTCCGCGTCCGGGATCGAACTTGCGTCTTTCAGGTCAGCAGCTTAGCGCCATAACCATCGAACAACAGCGGGGCGCGCTCACGAAATTGTGTGGTCGTACAAATGTCATCAGGTCTGACGGCGTCCAGTTTGAACTTCTGGATTAACGTTGAACAGTCAGGCTTGAATATGCTGTACTAACATTTCGGCGGATGGGAGTTTTGAACTTCATCAGCTTCCTTAAGTCGGTCGACGCGGCATGACACGATCCCGGGATCTTTGGTCAGCCTTCTGCCACTGTAACGAATGTGTTGAAGCGGAATATTCATCACTAAGTGTTTGCTGCTCACCACCTGCGCATTCAGCGCGCTAATATTCAATGCCTCTAGACTGTTTTCGATCGTCAGTGTGACTGTTGTGGCAGCGACTTTCTTCAGACTGTTTCGAGTTCCGCGTATTTGTGCAGAACGGAAAACTCGTGCACGAATTAAATGTGCCAGTCAGCCTTGCGGACGAGAGAAGAGACGACGCTCACTGCCCGTTCTTAGCGGGTATGTGATATAAAATAAAGTTTCGTGAGATACAGTGATCACTCGTAAGTGGTCATGCTGGCTACGTTGGCGCACGTCATGAAACGAGCACAATAAATTAACAACTGCCGTTATTTTCTAAAATTTCCTCATTGTTTTTAAATTTACCTTGTAGTTGTTAGCTGCAATTAGCATTGCTTAGTGTGGCCTCGGTGCATCAAACATTTCTCATCAGAGAGGTGGGCGAATATCCGAAATCTTCAGATAACTGATCAGATGCCCTTGCATTCATTTCGTTGAGCAAATCAAGCAGTACATGTTCAAAATGTTTCCAAACGAATTGACTGCGCTCTTAGGTTTTTGAGTAGTTTTCGAATATTTGGCAGCAAGTTCAAACAGAGACGCTGTAGATACCTTTTCTTTTTGGGAGAACGTTTTTTAAAAAATAATTCATATACAGAAATTCTTGACAAAAGGATTTTTCAGCCAAAAAATGTTTATGATCGCATTTTTTTTACATAACGTAAGACTTCACTATTACAGTCAATGTATCCGCAGGTCGTCCAACCGAAGGAGACTCAGAGCGAATGCCCGCCTGCGTCAGAATATATGCTTCCAGTCTACTGGGAGGCTCCTAAGAGCAGAAAGCCGAATCTGCCCGAAGAGCCGGCTTCATGGGAAGATCAGCGTGACAAAGAACGTAAGTTTACGATTCGCGACTGACACTAGACTGGAACAAAGGCCTGCAGAAAGGAGTGCATATAGTTATTGATGCCGCAGTATGTTCGAGAAAGAAAGAGTATTTTTTTTACAGAGACCTGGACTTTTTAGTTAAGTGGTTTACCAACAAAGCTGCTACGCTTTCGATCTTTAACCATAGAAAAATATGCCTCAAATCCTTTTTTTTAGCTTGCGACGGAAGCGGAATGGTTGCCCGTGCCGACACTGCATTAGCCAACGTGGAGAGGAAGGTAAGCGAAGCATACACGAACGTTTACAATACCTTTCTTGGCGTGCATTGGCAGGTGCTCTCTATTTTTAAAAGGTGCAATCGGTGCCCAGAATGAACTAACCAAGCAGTAAGGCACTGGCACCGCAGGGTGGATGACGGCATTTGTTATTTAAAGGAGTATATGCTGCCAAATATCAATGCGATGGTATTATTGTTTACGTAAGGAGTAGAATCCGCCATAGATGTCATAAAATTCGGTGATTAGCCGAGAGTAGTCATGTGACCTTGTGATGTCATCGCAACGTGCCCACCACGTTGTGAGCACAGCCATCTCCAGCTAGCAGTCCGAATATAATGGTTGGTGCACCGACAATATTAAAGAAAATGGCGCAAACACTCACAAAAGTTGCTGCAGAAACTGCAGCTGCTGCGGTAGTAATTAACGCCGTGCCCGGCAGCTGCAGAAACTGCAGCAAATGTGATCTAATCCCATCCCATTCCACCTTAAAGGTGGCTTAAGTGCCCCAAGAGTTTCATTCTTTCTGTATTCTAACTGGCAAGACTGTCTTTCCATTTAATATATATAGGTCTTCTCTCAGAATTTGATAATTCTTTATTGTGGATTCATCCTTACTATGCTTGAGTGTATGAAATTCAGTACTAACAAGCGCAGGGAAATGTTTCCTTTTGGCAACTTCAAACGGTGAGATACGGGAGATGGCTGACAACGCAAAACAACTAAGGGCGGGGACACAAGTGCTTATGTCTTGTTCCTTCATGTTTTTGCGCTAAGAAACTGCATGTGAAATATCCACTAGCCCCAACCATCACCTTTCTAAGTCTCCCAAAGAACCTCTGGGTAACATGCCACATGCACGAAGTGGTTTCTGAAGCAGGGCGCACCATTTAACCTCTTAGAACTTGATTCATCTTGATGCAAAGGCTGCAACGTTACTTGCAAAAAAAAAACTGCGCGCAGACGACACGGCGAAAAGAGGCACAAAGACGGACACACCTCTCTTTTCTTCTACCATCGTCTTCGCACAGTTTTATTGGAATCGCTATGAACCGACCAGCCCAACATCATGTCTACCAGCAACTATTAAACCTCGCTGCCCTGTAAACCTACAACTACCAGTGATCGCCATCCCTGGTCTCTTGAAAGCAAACGTTACTTCTTGCCACTCTGTGCATGTGCGCCTAACGTAGGCATTCAAGGCCTGTTGGGAGACTCACAGAGAAAGCCCGCCTTCAAGTTCCGCTGATGCGCTTCTGGACCACTGGGAGGCTGACCTGCCCAAAGAGCCATCCTCACGGCAAGAGCTTCACGACGAAAAACGTAAGTACGATTCGCGATTGACATGAGACTGAAACAGAGGCCTGCATGGAGGAGTGCATATAGTTACTGATACCGCAGTAATTAGAAGAAGGAATATGCACAGGCCTCTAGCTGCTTGGTTCGCTAATCTATGATACATAAGGAGAAACCAGTATTCATTCTTTTCGTGCAAGCCGTTGCTCATGAAGGGATAAAGGATGTCGTTGTGACGTACTCGCATCGGAGGGAATTCCTTCCCTATGTAGCGGCGACTGCCCATCACGTGACGGACGTCCCTCAACACACTTTAGTGGCGTGGGCGGTGTCGGGGGAAGGACGGTTGTTTTTCTCTGCAAAGCGACGGAAGCTAGGTTGCTTTCAGTATGAAGAGTGTTGCTGGTATGTGGCTAGAACATTTTGCTATCGGCGGCAGAAGTTCACGGAATGCGTGCGTGCGAAAAAAAAATCACTTTTTGTAGCATGCCTTGTCATACATTCGTCTCGTGTCAGCGGATGGAGCAAGTACTATTGACCACAAAAGGTGACAGTTTACGAGTTGTGGCTATGCGGAAAAAATTTATTTGGATCTAGCGATGTGCGCTAATCGCGTGAGATGTCTGAAGGTGTGTGGAAATGATCATGGGTCATTAGCTGATACTGGACGCCTGGGTCATGAGGCAGCGTGACAGCAATTTTGATTTTCTGAGTGGGCACGGAAACATCAACGATAGTCAGTGACTCCTGGGCTGCAGTAATGAACTTTGCCAAAAGGAGGGTCGTCCCTCTAGCACATTTTCCAGTCGTCGGTAGCGGTCCGCAATACCGCAGCGGACGACCGGAAAATTAACATTGTCTAGACACCCGCACACGCATCCCTGGCTGGAAATGAAGGAGCTCACGAACTGGCCTGAGGTCTTCCTTTCCGAGGCAGTGGGAATACCGAGGGCTTCACAGGTAGGGATCGTCTTGTGTGTTAGAGAGATCACACATTATAGACTGCATAGGGCTAAGTACCCCCGGCTGATAAGTCGTTGACTAAGAGTCAGGCCTCCTCTTGGCGCCGTCTCTACACTCATATTCCCGAAGCTGGTTGTGTGTAGTCTTTATTATCTGGGACAACAATAAAATGAGTGCAAGCTATTTCACGACAAACTGTATCTCAACCATACTCGCTGGAAAGCCCCTCTTGCTCCAATGCGGGGAAAAAAAGTCGCTTGATCAATGGGAGGCTCTCCTACTCACCTCCGATCCGGAGATTCCAACAAAGGTTGTCTAACTGGCCGAAGACGCTGCCAGAATCCAGGGCCTTCTGCCTGTCATTTAGGCGAGGGGCCTACAGCAACTCAAACTATTGGAAATAAAAGTTTTACGATCCAAAAAATTTCCGAGAACACGCATGCCGAAAACTTTTTGGGGCCAACAGTGTATACTTTTCCCGCAACTTCAGTCATGCTTTTGGCTCATGCGCCTTCAACGAAGTATTATATTCCTCAGACCCGCACCCTGTAAAATTATGCTGTCTATAGTGGATTTCGGAATTTTTGAGCTGCATATTTATTTGGTGCCGCTTCAATAATGCGATAGTGTGAGTTTAACAGTATTTTTTAGAGAGATCTGGCCTTTTTAGTGCCACGATAGGTCATTTACCAACAAAGCTGCTACGCTTGCGATCTTTAATAAACCATGTAAAAACATGCCTCAAATTTTGTCTTCCAGCTCACGACGGAAGCGGAATGGTTGTGCGTGCTGACTCCGCAAGCGACACAGCATTAGCCGACATGAAGTGCGAGGTAAAGGAGCATGCACAGAAGTTTACAGTGGCTTTTTTGGAGTGCTTTGGCAGGAGCTCTCCGTTCTAAAAGGCACAATCGCGGCCCGGAGTGAATTAACAAAGAATTAAGCACTGGCACCGCATGGCGGATGACTGCTTTCGTTAATTAAAGGAGTATATGCTGCCAAATATCAATGTGATGGCATTATTGTTTACGTAAGGAGTAGAATCCGCCATAGATGTCATAAAAGTCGGTGATTAGCCGAGAGTGGTCACGTGACCTTGTGACATCATCGCAACGGGCCCACCACGTTGTGAGCGCAGCTATCTGCAGCTAGCAGTCCAAATATGGCGGTTGGTGCACCGACAATTTCAAAGAAACTGACGCAAACACGCACACAAGTTGCAGTAGAAACTGTGCCAAATATGAAATATAATCTTGTCGCATTCCACTTTGAAGGTGGCTAAACGTCCCTATAATTTCATTCTTTCCCCTGTTTTTACTGGCATGAATGTCTCTGCAATTACTAAATATTGGCCTCCTCGAAGAATTCGATAATGCTTTATTGTGGATTCGTCACTGCTATGCTTGACTGCAAGAAATTCACCACTGACACGCGCAGTGAAATTTCCTTTCAGCACCTTTAGCACGGCGAGAATCGAAAGATGGCTGGGAGATGGCTGACATTGCAAAAAAACTAGAGGAGGGGACACAAATGCTTGTCTTGTTCCTTCATGTTTTTGCACTAAGGAACCGCATGTGAATTACCCACTAGCCCGAACCGTCACCGTTCTAAGTCTCGTAGAACCTCTGGGTATAGTGCCTTATGTACGAAGTGGTTTTTGAATCAGGGCAAACCATTTAACCTCTTGAAACTTGATTCACCTTGATGCAGAGGCTGCAACGTTACTTGCAAAAAAAAAAAAAACTGCGCGCAGACGACGGGGCGAAAAGAGGCACAAAGACGGACACACCTCTCTTTTCTTCTACGATCGTCTTCACGCAGTTTTATTGGAATCACTATGAACGGACCAGCACAACATTATGTCTAACAGCAACTTTTAAACCTCGTTGCCACGTAAACCTAAATCTACCAGCGATCGCCATCCCTGGTCTCTTGAAAGGAAACGTTACTTCTTGCCACTCTGTGCATGCGCGCCTAACGTAGGCATTCGAGGCCTGTTGGGAGACTCGCAAAGAAAGGCCACCTTCAAGTTCCGCCGATGCACTTCCGGACCACTGGGAGGCTCCTGCGAGCAGTGGTTGGGATTTGTCCGAAGAGCCATCCTCACGGGAAGAGCTCCACGACGAAAAACGTTAGTGTATGATTCGCGATTGACATTAGACTGGAACAGAGGCCTGCATGGAGGAGTGCATATAGTTATTGATACTGCAGTAATTAGAAGAACGAATATGCACAGGCCTCTAGCTGCTTGCTTCTCTAATCTATGATACATAAGGAGAAACCAGTATTCATTGCACGCTGTTGCTCATGAAGGGGTGAAGGATTTCCTTGTGAGGTACCCACATCGGAGGGCGTTCCTTCCCTATGTTGCGGCGACCGCGAATCACGTGACCGATGTTTCTCAATTGCCTTTAGTGGTGTGGGTAGGGTCAGGGTTGGAGTCTCACTTTTCTCTGCTAAGTGATGGAAGGTTGCTATCAGTATGAATAATTGTTCTGGTACATGCCTAGAACGTTGTGATATCGGCGGCAGAAGTTTGTGGGATGCACCCCTTGAAGGGGGAAACTCAACTAGGTTGTTGTGCTCGATGTAGCTCTTTAGTCTTGTCTGGTTTATCCGTTCGTAGTTTCCCCAGTCATGATGTTAGAGGTATGGGGCGTAGAGCCTCGATCGTTGGTTGTTTCCCTGGTTTGGGTGTGGCAATGGTATAAGCATGCTTTCACTCCTGGGGCATCGTGTTTTACAGTCATAAGGATTTGGTAATTCAGTGAGCTGTTTGATTTACTTGGTACTTAGGTTTCGAATCACGGCATTGATGATTTTGTCAGCACCGGCTGCGGTGTTCTTGGTACATATGCGTACTGCCGCGAAGACTTCGGATTCAGTTTGGGGGCGTCCAGCTCTCGGTTAGTCCGTACGGTATAAGGTAGTGTTTAGGGCGGAACGGTTGTGCCGTTTTTCCCGATGTATTTATCGTTCACGGCTTTCAGTAAGGTTTCATCATTCCCAGGCTAGGTGCGGGCGATGCGTCTCAGTGTTGTTTTTGCTTCCGAATTGGATTTAGCGGGGTGAATTAGATTCCTTAGGATGGCCCATGTTTTGGAAATGCTTGATATTCCTTTGAGTGAACCGCAGAGGCAGCACTGGGATTTTGACTGCCTAATTTGTTTTCCGCAAGCGAGTCATGATTTTTGTTTTAAACTCTTAGCAGTTAACTGTTACACGAAGCCGTGTTGATTACACGCTCACTGTGGTGTCTGTGACGTGCGCGTTCACTGTCCAACACATCAGTAAAAAAAGACTGCGTTCTGTAAATCTTAGTGCCTCTCTTACAGCCGACGCTGGACCCCCTTCGTTTTTAATATGCTGCCGCGCTTCAGATAGACCAGCTTGCGGGCACAGACAAGAGTAGCATCGCGTTAAGTAGCAGGCCAATACATAGCTCGTCACCGTTCTTTAAAGAAGCACCCGATGCATTTCCTCTCTTTCATTCCTAAATATTATGGCTGTTCTGGCATGTTTGCTTTCAGAAGAGAGTACCCGCAGACCCTTCCTAAAGAAAAAAAAGCAATTCCCAGAAGAAAATTTGTGTCAGCTCGATAAAGGTTATGCTCCAGCGGCCAAATTAGGTAAGCATGCTCTTGCCTTATGAAACCCTTTTTACAGCGAAAGCTGTAATAGCTGTAATTACACAGCACCACGACTGCAATGGAGCGCTCACCGATGTTGCTCTTTCAGGTGGCCCTTTTTCTCGGCGCGTCTCTGGAGGCACAGTCCGCAAAATCCTGCGCGAGCTCTACCGGGCATGATGGACGCGAAAACTGGAAGCGGTCGCCACTTCTGGACAGCTGCCACCGCCTCTGCTGGCAACCGGGATGGACCACACGTGTCGACGCTATCACCACAGGATGCACAGTATATCAACCGCCATTTCACCGCGCCCCGCTGGGGCACAGCACCACGACTGCAATGGAGCGCTCACCGATGTTGCTCTTTCAGGTGGCCCTTTTTCTCGGCGCGTCTCTGGAGGCACAGTCCGCAAAATCCTGCGCGAGCTCTACCGGGCATGATGGACGCGAAAACTGGAAGCGGTCGCCAATTCTGGACAGCTGCCACCGCCTCTGCTGGCAACCGGGATGGACCACACGTGTCGACGCTATCACCACAGGATGCACAGTATATCAACCGCCATTTCACCGCGCCCCGCTGGGGCACAGCACCACGACTGCAATGGAGCGCTCACCGATGTTGCTCTTTCAGGTCAGTTACCTTGACTGCTCCTACTGCCGCGTAAAGAGCGACAATCGTTTTCTTATTGTGGTGTTGTGCCCCAGTGAGTGGTCTGTTGCTTTCATGAACTGTGACAAGTTTGTAAAAGACCTGCTGTGTAGAATCCTATTGCTTCTGTCAGGGGATGTTGAATCGAATCCTGGCCCGGGAGTGGATGAAGTTCTAGCAACTGTCTTGCAAACTGTGCAAAGAATTGAATTAGGCCAGGATGATATCCGCAACGACCTTCGTGCTTTAAAGAATTGGCAGGCGTCCGTTGATGTCGAGTTGAGACAGCTGTCAGCTCGAATTCGGGTGCTAGAGGTGGACACTGCTGCTCTAAAAAACAGTAGTGCTTCACCAGTTCAGGCGCCCGAGGTTGCTCTCGAAATCTCGGACAAGTTAAAGTCTATCGAATCGCGCTGCGATGACGCCGAAAACCGTCTACGCCGTTCCAATCTCCTTTTCTTCGGCCTACCTGACACCTCTGACGAAACCTGGTCATCCGCTGAGACAAAAGTAATAAACTTATGCTCGGAAACCCTCGGTGTAACAGTCGAGCAGTCTCAAATAGAGCGCGCACATCGCCTCGGGAAGTACCAGGAAGGCAAATGCAGACCTGTCATTGTTAAATTTGCACTTTTCAAAGACAAACAGCTCGTTCTGGAAAAGGGGCCCAAATTCAAGAATACAAATTACGCTGTACGAGAAGATTTTTCGTTAAAAACACGAATATCAAGGAAACACCTACTTGATTTTGCGAAGTCACAAAACGCCACGTATAAACTTAGCGAAGACAGACTGCACATCGGTGACGTCACCTTCGTATTTGATGTTGCATCTGGGAGCGTCATTCGATCTACAAGATAGCTCACAAGGGAAAAGATAGCTGGTACAATCGATCATTCAAACTCTACTTGTCGTAATCACACGCCATCACGATTACACTTATCATGCACTAATATGCGTAGTTTGCTACCCAAACGTGTTGAACTATGTTCATACCTGGATAACAGTGAGTGTGACATTTTAGCATTAACTGAAACGTGGCTTAATCCTGATATTTCTGACACTGAGGTACTGCCCGATACCAACGAGTACATAATCTTCCGCAAAGATAGAGAAAACAAAAGAGGAGGAGGTGTCGTAATAGCCGTCAAGAAGCGTATAGCATCTCATCTTGTTAATTTACCCAGTCCCCTTGAGATTATATGGATCTGCATTACGTCATCATTCGTTAATTCAATAATAGGTGCATGTTACAGACCACCAGATAGCTCCGCTGCTTTCATATCTCACTTGCGCGATAACCTCAGTGCCATAAGGACCAAGTTTCCTAAAGCTAATATATTTCTGATGGGGGACTTCAATTTCCCGGACATTGACTGGTCTAACCTCACCTCTGACTCTCGCTGTTCTAAAGACTTCATCGACTTAACTTTAGATTTTTCTTTAACTCAGTTAGTAAACCAACCTACACGCGGAACGAATATTCTTGACCTTGTTTTGACTTCATGCCCCGACAATTCAAGCATCGTCTCTACTAGTGAGGGATTCAGTGACCATCTGATTCTTAATTTTGCAGTTAGCATTCCATCACATACGCGGCATCTAACGTCTAAGCTCATCTTCAACTATAAAAAAGCTGATTGCAAAGCTCTTAACGTTGGTCTGCAAGAATTTTGCTCCTCGTACCTTTCCACTTTCTCTTCCCGTACCGTCAATGAAAACTGGACCTTATTTAAAGAAAAGTTGCTGTCATTAATGGTTGCTCACGTACCACAAACTTCATTTCGGGTCAACATTTCTAAGCCATGGTATCATAGGTCACTTCGCACAATTAAGAATAAAAAGAAGCGCTTATTTAAAGCAATGAAAAAATCTGGATCTCCCTCTCTGAAACTGCAACAGAAAGACTGCGAAAAACAATACTGCCGTGCCGTTCGTAAAGCGAGACATAAATTTTATTCTCATGATCTTCAATCCCTTATGCGCAACAACCCTAAAAAATTCTGGCGTACAATATCCCCAACACTCATGCCCAAATCGCTCTACAGGACAATACCGGAAATTTCATTACTAACGAAGAAAGTGCGACTATCTTTAACAATTATTTTACTTCAGTGTTCACCCATGAAGATCTTTCTAACATTCCTGCCACCGCCGAAGTCGACTACAGATATATGACCCCCATCGAATTAACTGTTGAAGGCATCGCGTCACTTATCAAAAACCTTAAAATGTCCACTAGCTCTGGTGTTGACGGAATCAACGCCAAAATTCTTAAACTCACTATAAACTCGAGCAGCTTAATCTTGTATCACATTTTTCAGCAGTCTTTATCTACAGGTGAACTTCCGTTTGATTGGAAAATAGGCAAAGTCATCCCCGTGTTCAAATCCGGAGACAGAAGTAACATCAGTAACTACCGACCTATATCTTTAACCAGTATTGCATGTAAGCTCCTAGAACATATCATTGCTTCAAATGTTGCGCAGCACCTTGAACAAAACCGCTTTTTTTACCCTCATCAGCACGGTTTTAGAAAAGGACTGTCATGCGATACTCAACTCATGGAATTTACGCACGAAGTTCTGACTAACATGAATGATAACCAACAGACTGATTGCATTTTCATCGACTTTTCTAAGGCTTTTGATCGGGTAGCACATTGTCGTTTAATTGCCAAATTCTCTGCTTTAAATATCGACTCATTAACGCTATCATGGATTAGAAATATCCTCTCATTTCGCAAACAATTTACCAGTATAAATAATTGTTCATCCTCTCTCTCTGAAGTATCGTCCGGTGTTCCCCAGGGCAGTGTCCTGGGCCCGTTACTATTTTTAATATATATTAACGATCTGCCAACCGACATTACCTCTAACATCCGTTTGTTTGCTGACGACTGTATTATTTACCGCAGAATTTCTAATCAAACCGATCATATCGCTTTACAGAAAGATCTAGACCATATAACAAACTGGTGTTCCATGTGGCTAATGCCGGTCAACACTGATAAGTGTAAATTAATGACTTTCAGCCGTAAACTTTCAAACTCTTCTTTCACCTACTCGCTCAGCAGTAATCATGTGACAACAGCGTCCTCATATAAATATCTCGGCATTCACCTAAATCGAAACCTTTCCTGGTCGACACACATTAATAAAATTACAGCTAAGGCTTCACGAACCCTTGGATACTTAAAGCGTAATCTTAATGGTGCACCATCTGACACTCGAAAACTAGCCTACCAGACGTTTGTCCGCCCACAACTAGAATTTGCATCACCCATCTGGTCACCTCACCAAGCGTATCTAACACGTAATCTCGAATCTATACAGAACCGTGCTGCACGCTTCATCGCTCGTGATTATAACCGGCATTCCAGCGTCACTAAGATCAAGTTATCGCTATCACTTGAGTCTTTAGAATCACGTCGTACCGTAGCCCTTCTTTGCTTATTTCATAAAATGATTTTCAGTCTTCACAGTCACACATTACCTTTGTCACGGCCATGTCGCACATCTCATCGCCTCCATAATCATAGCAGCTTTACGCGTATTTTTGGTCATACAAAAGCATTCAACATGTCTGCTCTCCCACGTGCCATAAACTATTGGAACAGCCTTCCTGACGATGCTACTAATACCAGAAATCCTGCTACATTTCGTGATAAAATAACCGCAATCTTCGCCTAGTTGTCTCAGTTCTGTGTATTCTTGCGAAAAATGTTTTATTGCTGCTTAGTGTGAACTAACTTGTGCACTTTTTAGCCTCTCTGTCAAATCGTGTTCCATTTCCATGTTGCCACATTTTGAAACACGTAATTATTGTGTGTTGTATTACTTTATTTGTATTCTTCTGAGTGCCTCTTGCTAACTATTGTATAAAGTTTTTCTTCTGTCCTTCTGTTATTTTGTGTTTTTTTTTGCGCTGTTCTCTAACTTCTATGTACTGCCCCACTCACACAATGCTCCAATGTAAAGGAGCCTGTGAGTAACTTGAATAAATAAATTCAGGTGGTACAATGGCAGCCGTAGAGCGTAACGTTATGCGGGCAGCTCTTTGAACATGTGCAGTTCTCGTATCCTCACTGTATTAGTTGGTCTGTAAATAGCTTTTGAGCGCGCGGGTGCAGTGTTTCTTGCATGCGCACGTAGCCACGTTCCTCCCCAAATTTATGAATGGCAAAAACTCAAACCTATTAGTGATTTACGTAAAGCTGGCCTGCTATCAGCTAATAAATGGTAAACTACAAAGGTCCCCCGCTCGCTTAATTCAGTTTTTACTAATGCAGAGCACTCGCTATCAGCTCAGTTACAGCATAGCCTCATATTTTGCCCAATAAAAGCATTCATTTTGCTATTTTCTGTGAAGGCTTAGGGAGTGAAATATTTTCGTTCTAAAAGTTGAGTGATGAGAGGATTCTTCAGATAATCATCAAGGAAATATTGATGTTTTATTTTTTTTGTGCATGTTTTAACGTCGTCTTCTCCTTTACATTGTGTAAGCAGGACTTTTTACCGTTAATCAAAGGCTTGCTGTGAAGGCAGATGTAAACAATTTCTATCTGTTCTGTGCCCTCCTTCTTGACGCGGCTAAGATGTCTGCAGAATTATGTAAAAAAATATTTCACAGCGACCCCTAATCACATAGTGTTGGTATTGCGACAGCGTTAGAAGAACGCTAATGATGCCTTTACCGGCAGTGGCGTACTTTCCAGTGTGGTGGTGTGATTTTTCTCAGCCAATGCCAATATCTGGCCCGGTGACATCACTTTACTCCAGACATTCAGCGAATTTTAAGACCGACGACGCATTTTGTTTCCGATTAGGCTTCTAATATTATCGCGTTAAAAATTGCCCCAGGAAGGCACGTTTAAGCAACTAACAAATCCCACCGCAACATCCGCGAGATAGGAATGACAGATCAGGCTCCGAAAATTGCAGTGACCTGGACCTCATGAGAGCTGGTGGTGCGCTTGACGCGTGTGTAACACGATGGGCCGAATTCTGTCATTATAGCTGAATAATGCACGGGGTGTGTTTTGTGCAAAGCGTCTTCGTGTAAGCATCCCACATTTAGAATTTGCGCGTGCGGTTTTTGCCACACCTTTTTCATGTCCTCGTATGTTTCGTCCAAGGTCTTTCCCACGGGAGAAGAGGTACCTATGGTTGTCGAGCCCAATGAGGTGAGGACAGCATTCCATCTTCACACTGCCCTTTTTGCATTGATCTGCATTGCATAGTCAAACCTGATGGCCTGAGCTGGTGTTTATTGTTTCATAAATTTGGATTTATGTTGTTTCCATTGCAGTTTAACGTACCGAAGAGACTAAGGCTATATGAGGGACGCCGTAGTGAAAAGCTCCAGGAATTTGGGCCGCCTGGGGTTCTTTAACGTGCACTTATATCGCACAGTACACAGTTTACATTTTCGTCTCCATCGACATTCAACCTCCGCGTCTGGGATCGAACTTGCGTCTTTCCGGTCAGCAGCTTAGCGCCATAACCATCGAACAACAGCGGGGCGCGCTCACGAAATTGTGTGGTCGTACAAATGTCATCAGGTCTGAAGGCGTCCAGTTTGAACTTCTGGATTAACATTGAACAGTCAGGCTTGAATATGCTGTACTAACATTTCGGCGGATGGGAGTTTTGAACTTCATCAGCTTCCTTAAGTCGGTCGACGCGGCATGACACGATCCCGGGATCTTTGGTCAGCCTTCTGCCACTGTAACGAATGTGTTGCAGCGGCATATTCATCACTAAGTGTTTGCTGCTCACCACCTGCGCATTCAGCGCGCTAATATTCAATGCCTTTAGACTGTTTTCGATCGTCAGTGTGACTGTTGTGGCAGCGACTTTCTTCAGACTGTTTGGAGTTCCGCGTATTTGTGCAGAACGGAAAACTCGTGCACGAATTAAATGTGCCAGTCAGCCTTGCGGACGAGAGAAGAGACGACGCTCACTGCCCGTTCTTCGCGGGCATGTGATATAAAATAAACAGTTTCGTGAGATACAGTGATCACTCGTAAGTGGTCATGCTGGCTACGTTGGCGCACGTCATGAAACGAGCACAATAAATTAACAACTGCCGTTATTTTCTAAAATTTCCTCATTGTTTTTAAATTTACCTTGTAGTTGTTAGCTGCAATTAGCATTGCTTAGTGTGGCCTCGGTGCATCAAACATTTCTCATCAGAGAGGTGGGCGAATATCCGAAATCTTCAGATAACTGATCAGATGCCCTTGCATTCATTTCGTTGAGCAAATCAAGTAGTACATGTTCAAAATGTTTCCAAACGAATTGACTGCGCTCTTAGGTTTTTGAGTAGTTTTCGAATATTTGGCAGCAAGTTCAAACAGAGACGCCGTAGATACCTTTTCTTTTTGGGAGAACGTTTTTTAAAAAATAATTTATATACAGAAATTCTTGACAAAAGGATTTTTCAGCCAAAAAATGTTTATGATCGCATTTTTTTTACATAACGTAAGACTTCACTATTACAGTCAATGTATCCGCAGGTCGTCCAACCGAAGGAGACTCAGAGCGAATGCCCGCCTGCGTCAGAATATATGCTTCCAGTCTACTGGGAGGCTCCTAAGAGCAGAAGGCCGGATCTGCCCGAAGAGCCGGCCTCATGGGAAGATCAGCGTGACAAAGAACGTAAGTTTACGATTCGCGACTGACACTAGACTGGAACAAAGGCCTGCAGAAAGGAGTGCATATAGTTATTGATGCCGCAGTATGTTCGAGAAAGAAAGAGTATTTTTGTTACAGAGACCTGAACTTTTTAGTTAACAGCACACAGCTCTTCCATGTGATTATTGGTAAGTACACTACTAATTTGTAAACTTATGTACAGCACCTACATTTATCTTCTGTGGGCTATGTGGTACACAAAATCATTTTGCACTTTGACGCAGCAAGGTTGTCACAGAAAAAATTTTGAAACCGTTTTCGGAGGCCATTTCTCCAACTTTCGTTTATATCAGGATGAGCCGTTGGTTTTACTCCAGTGAATTTTGTGCAGTGCCTACTCTGTGGTTATGACACAAGATTGCTTACTTTATGTAATTTTTCTTTTGTAGAGGCTGTACAAAAAAGCCCTAACACTACTTCGGCAACACAAGCTGAAATATGTGGTGCGATAATGGCATGGCTCAAGAACTGTCGAGCACGTTTGACTACTGCATCAAAAAGGTACGCAGCTTCTAAGCAAATCATTATTAATTCCCATCTCTTATTTCTTTTAATGATGAGTATAAATTTTTTACAGAGTAGGCTGCTTTTTCATCACACAGACCATTGTAATATAGCATTTGTACAAATATACTGTGCAGGCACACACACTTATGTACATATATTGAAATGAATGTGTACTTTTGCATTCTCACTGAATGGCTGGGCTCACTTTCCCATCTTTAAAAGTGTCCTTTTGCATCTAACTCAGAGTTAAGGATGCTTATATATATATATATAACTATATCCATGTCTTCGTTCAAGTGCTGGTACCAGAGCCAGATTGCTCTTTTGCAAGTCTAGCTTCTATGTGGTCTCTCTTCAGCAGCCTCTCTTCAGCACGTTCTAGCTACTGCACAGTGAATAGGGAGGTTCAGAATAGGGGGACCCTATCGATTAGGGGAAAAAGTTTAGCGGGACACCAGTTGCGCTGGTGCACGGCTGACCCATTATTCCCCTGCCCCCTAACTGATAGGGTACTTTTATTCTAAAACTGTCTAATACTTGCTGCTGTAGCAAATTTCATTTGAAAAGATTCTGTTCGATTTAGCCCAATTGTTTATTGTAACTGGTCTGAACACAGTGCTTCAGGACAAAGACAGTGCTAGACAGCACATGGTGCCCATTTTCAGCTGTTTATTTTTCAACTACGGCAGCCATATATGCGTATGTGCGTGTGTGAGCGTGGGTAAATAACGAGATGACAGCACAAGCATGGTAATGGTTTATCCTGTTTTCTTCTGATGCAGTTTTCGTGAAATTCCTTTTCACACATTCTTCACACAATAACATCTCTTGTTAAGCCATCCTTTGGGTAGCTCACAACAATTTAGATTATTAACAAATTGGGAAAAAGTTTCTTCAGCATCTGCTTCATATTATGTAACTTGTCAGATTTTCGCTTTTTTGCAAACTGCATCTGAGATGACTTAATAGGTGATAAAATATTACAATGTTTCCATTATTCTGTCATTGAGTTACCTGCAAACATTCAGCCGATTTTGAAGAGTGAGCGGGCAAAAGTCCATGTCTGTCTCAAATTTTCCTTTTTCCTAAAGCAGTGTTCACTTATCAGATTCAAACTCTATTTCCCTGAAAATTACTACTGAATCCTTTAGTCCAGAAACGTTCTACATTGAGTGCATTTTTTTGTCTACTTGTCCAAAGGACAACCACCTCAGAATGAAGACTGGAAGAATCTTCATGCTCCAAATATGAGCCACATTTATTTTATTGAAATGGCATGGATTAAGTCATCCTATGCTATATTGTTCAATTCGTATTCACTACAAGCTGCTCAACAAAAGACTGCCATTCTTTGTACTCTAGGTAAGCACATCTGCATTCTTTCCGCTGTGGCACTGTTTGTGTTCCTTACAGATTTGCAGGGTGCTACTGCCAAACATTGTGTTCTTTTATATTGTACCCCTATGAAACAAGTTGCTTGACGGAGACTGCTGCCTTCTCATGTTTGTTTGGCAAGTGCATTTGTGAGCAGTTCAGAATGGTTTTGTATCATTTCATGCTTTTTCATGCCTGCAAGCTATTACTAAAGTTCCTTATACACAGTCTTGACACTATACTTCTTGTTAGCTGGCTGGGCCTGCCATCATTTCATTCTTTGGGTGATCTCATCTGCATGCTGCCCCTTTTGTGCCATTTCATTTCGCATTCTGCGGTCATTTTAACTCGTGCCAAAGTGTTAAATTCATCATTTCAGATGGCTGCTACAGGACAACTATCCTGAACTTCTTGCAAACTGCTCCGCAAGAAAATTTTTATATTATTCATGCAGTAACTTCTCTTGTTAAGCCATCCTTCTGCTAGCTCACAATTCATTACAAAGCACATCACCATTTGAAAAATTAGGTTTGCGCAAATGCAGGAAATCATTTTGAGCATATCAAGTGCAGATGATTCACAAAATAGGAAAAATGCATAACTATCTGTTCTATATTATCTAGTTGTCAAAAAATTAGCTTTTCCACAAACTACATCTGAGATGAGTTACTAGGTGATAAAATATTACAGTTCCTTTATTCTATCTGTCATTGAGTTGCATGCAAATATGTGGCCGATTTTGAAGAATGAGTGGGCCTAAGTCAGTGTTTGTCACAAGTTTTTCTTTGTACTAAAACTGTTCACTTATCAGATTCAAACTTAATTTTATGAACAGTTTGACCTGAAAATAATTACTATTGAATCCTTTAGTACCAAAAGGTTCTACAATGAGTGCACGTTTTTGTCTGTCTGTCTGCAGGACAGCCGCCTCAGAATGAAGACTCAATGAATTTTTGTGCTCCACAAGTATAAGCCAAATTTTATTGCAAATGGCATGGATTAAGTCATCCTGTGCTATATTGTTCAGCTTATATTCACTCAAATACAAGCTGCTCAGCAAAAGGCTGCCACTCTTTGTTCTGCATTAAATGAATATCTGCATTCAGTGCTTTCTCCTAAAATACACGTTTATTGGGTGAACAACACAGTTGACTTTCTTGTACCCCAAATTCTGTACATAGATGCGCATTGCGTCAATGTTGTTATTCTTTGCTTACTTTGCGAATGCTTCGGCTACTGTTTCTCTTTTTTTGTATTTACCAGCATTTATGTGCTGTGTTACTGTATCAACCCCCCACTGTAATGCCAAATGGCACTGTGGGTAAAAGATAAATAAATAAATACCCTGTGGCACTAACTCATTCTATGTTCCTTACACATATGCAGGATGCTACTGCTGCTGCCAGAGTTTGTCGTTTACACTGTGCCCCCATGAAGCAGGTTGAGTGACGGAGGCTGCTTCCTTCTCAGGTTTGTTTGGTAAGTGCAATTGTGTGCAGTTCAAAATAGTTTTGCATCATTTCATGCTTTTTCATGCCACCACACTGTTTCTAAAGTTCCTTACATGCAGTCTTGGCACTATACTACTTGTTAGCTGGGCCGGGCCTGCCATCATTTTATTCTTTGGGTAATCTCATCCGCATGCTACCCCTTTTGTGCCACTTCATTTTGTGATGTGTGCTCTTTTGAGCTGGTGCCACAGTCTACGATTCATGATTTCTGATGGCTGCCGCAAGCATTGCAACTATGTACCTGAACTTTAAATGCCTGCGTGCACCAGTTCATTTGCTTCAATACGTTGCATATTTTTTCATGTCTTTAGTAGTTTTCTTCCTCATTTTATGTTCAGGGGTGCAACAGTTGTGCCAATTGCGCCATTTTGATACAGCTGCGCCCAGTTGCACCAATTGCGCCATTTTGATACAGCTGCGCCAAGCTGCGCCAAAAGTGTGAAATTTGTTAAAATTGCGCCATGCTGCGCCAAAATGCCCGATTAGACGCGAACGATTATAGTCTTGCTAGATTTGGCGAAACATCGGAGCTGCGTTGGCAACATGTAGTGCCGGTGGCCAATCCAATCCAGCTAGAGGCTTGATGGCTCGAAACTATGCATGAAAAGAAAGAAAACACGTGCACGGTGAGCGCAAGTTGGTGAGTACCGTAGCAACCGTAGCTTGTGTGTGCGGCGGCTTGTCGACGCCGAGGGACGGTCTTGGACACTTACCTCGGATTGGTTTCCCCAGCTGGTCGCACCGCTACAGTGTCGATAGGTGTTCATCATGAGTAAAGGTGAGTGCATTCAAACTTGATTCGTTCGATGTGTGTTAGATGGAGATCAATGAGAGAGGTGCTGCAAATATTAACGCCGTCTATTTGGGGTGGGGGCGATATGCTGCCAAAATCAACGATGTCATCGTTTGCCAGGCTTCAGATGAAGCGGCAGAGCAGACGGGCATGAATTCGCAGTTGTCGTTCATCATGAGTAAAGGTGAGTGCATTCAAACTTGATTCGTTCGATGTGTGTTAGATGGAAATCAGTGAGAGAGGTGCTGCAAATATTAACGCTGTCTATTTGGGGTGGGGGCGATATGCTGCCAAAATCAACGTTGTCATCGTTTGCCAGGCTTCAGATGAAGCGGCAGAGCAGACGGGCATGAATTCGCAGTTGTCGTTCATCATGAGTAAAGGTGAGTGCATTCAAACTTGATTCGTTCAATGTGTGTTAGATGGAGATCAATGAGAGAGGTGCTGCAAATATTAACGCCGTCTATTTGGGGTGGGGGCGATATGCTGCCAAAATCAACGATGTCATCGTTTGCCAGGCTTCAGATGAAGCGGCAGAGCAGACGGGCATGAATTCGCAGTTGTCGTTCATCATGAGTAAAGGTGAGTGCATTCAAACTTGATTCGTTCGATGTGTGTTAGATGGAGATCAATGAGAGAGGTGCTGCAAATATTAACGCCGTCTATTTGGGGTGGGGGCGATATGCTGCCAAAATCAACGATGTGATCGTTTGCCAGGCTTCAGATGAAGCGGCAGAGCAGACGGGCATGAATTCGCAGTTGTCGTTCATCATGAGTAAAGGTGAGTGCATTCAAACTTGATTCGTTCGATGTGTGTTAGATGGAGATCAATGAGAGAGGTGCTGCAAATATTAACGCCATCTATTTGGGGTGGGGGCGATATGCTGCCAAAATCAACGATGTGATCGTTTGCCAGGCTTCAGATGAAGCGGCAGAGCAGACGGGCATGAATTCGCAGTTGTCGTTCATCATGAGTAAAGGTGAGTGCATTCAAACTTGATTCGTTCGATGTGTGTTAGATGGAGATCAATGAGAGAGGTGCTGCAAATATTAACGCCATCTATTTGGGGTGGGGGCGATATGCTGCCAAAATCAACGATGTCATCGTTTGCCAGGCTTCAGATGAAGCGGCAGAGCAGACGGGCATGAATTTGCGGTTGTATTTTACTAGTATGGTTGTGTTTAATGCGCCACAACCTTTTAATGCAGGTGTCACATTGTGTTGCATGACTTTTTGTGCTGCTGCTCGAAGTTGCCGGTATTCTGTTGCGCCATCCATGCACCGCGAAATCAGTACGTTTTCTCGTTGATCACATTCACATCGTAAGATAGGAGGTGAATCAGTCGCGCCTTGCGCGTGCACTCAAAAAGCAACACGGGGGTGCCGATAGCAGCAGTCGGGCTCGTCGAACTATGAAGGCCCTTTGCATTCGGAAGTGGTCTATTTAAAGTTAGCTCAGGAACATCGAGAAAACTCAGCCAAGGCATACTGGTAAAGTCCGGAATAATGCAGAAGCAGTTGTGCTTGCCTGCAGTCGTCATTCCAGACTAAGCTCTCATCTCGTGCTACAAAGGAAGTGTTCACAAGATCAGTCATTGCACTACAGTCACAGTATAATGTCGCATGCCGGCGGCTATTGAAAAAAAAAACATTTCAAAGGTTTTCGGCAACATCTACTTACACCTAATATCCCGAGTCATCGCCCGCACCTAGAAAGCGTAAACCACGTGCCGAAGACGGAACTCGCCAGTTTTGTTTGCTTACAATTCCCCTACTTATCTGCTTTCACCATTTGCCCCCATCTAATTTTGCCCGCTGATTTTTTTTTTCAGTGTACGTTCCCTTCCTAGCTTGTAAGTTGTAATTCGGAAGCCTTTCTGTCACGCGGCTTTGCCCTTTTACTTTTTAAGGTCTAATGCCTCATCGTTGTGAAGAAAATCTGTCCCGCTTTTGCGGCGGCTCTGATTGGTCGAGACCGGATGCCCAATCACCATATTGAATCGATATTTAAAAAATAAATTAATAAACCTTGTCTACCAGGGAATCGAACCTCCATCCCTTGGATCCCCAGCTTATTGGTTTTTTTTTTTGTGTCGTACTGCGTTCATTTTTGGTCACAGGTTGATCGCAGTCAGATTTGAATGAGGCTGTTCTGGTGCCGCACTTCTGCGATGCATGCAGCAGATTTTGTGTCCAGTAAAAAACATTAGGTTATGGTGCTTATGAGCAAGATAACATCCTGTGGTTAAGGTTCTTAAGCCACGCCTTGTTGAAAAATACATATTTTTTAGCTTTTGCTATTTTTTTAAATGCATGTTCCCCACCCTATATTTTCTATGAATTTCAGGTGGAAGAATAGGGAGGCTTACTATGAATATTGCAGTGGATAAATTTTATTTCTAAATGCCCGATTATTTGTACTTTCTTGGTTCCTCCGGAGGCCGAAAAAAATCAGTTCCCGACTGTAGTTTGTTGTTTGCTGGTAATAGTAGTGAACATACTGCCTTTTATAAAATGAACTTTTTTTCTTTCTTCACAGAGCGGTGCACGAAATTCAATGCCTCGGTGCTGAATGAAGTGGACTGCAACAATGATGTGATCAGTGGTTGGTGCAGGGAAGGCATCAAGGACACAGATGCTTTTTGTATCTTGTGCAATGTGACAATTTGCTGTGCTCAGCATGGTACTGCTGCTGTCAAGCGCCATGCAAACATGAAGAAGCATGTGGAGGTAGCGGCAAAGCATAGAGATTCTAGTGGTGTGCTACTGGCGCCCAAGACCGTGCAAGCCACGATAGATTTTTCACAGGGGAGGCCTCGTTGCAAGACCAAGTTTGTGAGGCTGAAACCATATTTGCAATGTCTGTTGTTTCAAAAGGCATTCCCTACTCATGGGGTGACACAGCAACACACATCTATAAAAGGATGTTTCCCGACAGTGATGTGGCCAAGAGTTTTACCTGTGGAAGGGCGAAACTTTCTTATGTCATCTCAGATGGTCTGGGGCCTTACTTCAAATCAAAGCTTTTGACAGAGTTGTGTCGGCCAAATGTTTTTTTTTCGTTAATGATTGACGAAACTCCAAAACCTGAACAGCGTGTGCAGCAGTTGGATTTGCTGGTTAGATAATTCTCCGAAAGTGCAAAGCAAGTTGTTGTTGAGCACTTGAACTCTTTAAACCTCGGTCGTGCCACTGGGGATATAATTGTAGGGTGCATAGAGGATGCCCTAACTGAGTTGCCAAAACAAGGGTTTCTTTGCTTTTTCAGTGATGGCCCTAATGTCATGAAGAGCGTGAAATCTAAGCTGAAACAAAAGATAAACCCAAATCTTGTTGATGTTGGGGAGTGCACTTTGCACAAAGTGCACAATGCATTTTCGAAGGGCTTAGATGCATTTTGTTCTGATGTTGAAGAACTTGTCAGGGATGTTTATTATTATTTTAAGCATCCTGTGCGTGCCGAGGGCCTGAAAGAACATCAAGAGATTTTGGGGATAGAGCCTCATGTCTTCCTCCGACACGTCTCTAATCGCTGGACATTGCAAGAATCTCTAGTCCGCGTGGAAGAACAATTCACTGCCTTGCAGGACTTTTTTGGGGGGAACTGTGGTAGACTGCGACCAGGTGTGCAGACCCAACACAGCAGACTTGCTGCAGCTTTTAGCAGCAAGGACCTTTATGCAAAGGTACTGTTTCTGAGGAATGCTGCAGAGCTGTTCACCGGGTTCCAGAAACTCTTCCAAAGGCGGGAGCCACTTCTGCATGTCCTTCATGAAGAAATTCTAGGATTAGTGCGACGAGTTTTGAGTCGGTTTTTAAGAAGCGAAATATTTTGTAGCAAGAATGCAGAGGAGTTAACCAAGCTTAACCTGGATGATGCTGCCTTTTGGAAGGCACGACCGGAAGTTGGCGTGGACACAGAAAAG
The DNA here is from genome assembly GCF_052857255.1 of Amblyomma americanum. NCBI lineage: Eukaryota > Metazoa > Arthropoda > Arachnida > Ixodida > Ixodidae > Amblyomma > Amblyomma americanum. The sequence goes on along the minus strand of NC_135501.1, from coordinate 122,223,743 downwards.
CTATGGAAGGCTGGGACTCTTCGGAGAAAAAAAAGTTCCGCCTCGGAGCTCGGGCATTTTACCTTGCTTGTTCGAAAGCATTGCTTCAGAAGCTCCCCCTCACAAATAAAGTGGTCATGCATGCAAGGTTCCTGGGTTTACAATACGAGAATGCTGAGCAGGAAGTGCGGTCCTTACGCTACATTGTGGGGCAACTTCCTCAGGTTTTGGGTGATGGTCAGGTGTCATCTCTCGTTGATGAATGGCTCATGCTGAAGTGCGATCAGAGCAAAGGCACCCTGGAAGGAAGGCTGGATGTCTACTGGGCAAAGATATTTTGCATGAAGACAATAACAGGTGAAACAAAGTATCCCATGCTTTCGAAACTTGTAAAAGCAGTTCTCTCTCTGCCACACAGAAATGCTGACCTAGAACGAGGCTTCAGTGAAAATAAGCACCTTTTAGATGGACGGAGCTCTCTGAACATCGCTAGTGTTAACGGAATGCGCCACATTAAAAGTTATCTTCAGCGCTATGATGGTGATGCAAGTAAGGTGCCCCTCAGCTCTGACCTTTTGAGATGTGTGAGGCAGTCACGAGCGAAGTATGCTCTGAGGATGAGCGCTGAAGAAAGCACAAGCAAGCGGGCAGCAGAGGAGGCTGTTTCAAACCAGTGTACTCTTGAAGCAAAGAAGAAAGCATTGGAAGGCCAGGTGCAAGCCAGCAAGGTGTTGCTCACTAGGGCTGAAGAGATGATAAACTTCGACATCAAAGAGAAAGACATGGACAAGGTTGAAAGTGGTCGCTTGCTGTTGACTACAGGGAATGGAAACCTTGAGCAAGCCCTTAAAGACCTCAAGGAACTGGAAAAGCAAATGTTAAAAAAGGCGAGGCATTGACATGCAAACAACATCTACACTAGACATGTATATTGTAATAGTGCAGGAGCGGCTTAGCTTGCCTTGCACCTAGTCATGATGTGGACATTCTTGTCTATTTGGTGTTGGTGCTAGTCGTGATGTGTTCTAGTCGATATTCCTGTCTACATGTGATTAGAACTGCAATAAATTTTTTTGTAGTGTTGATGCAAACTATTTCTTGTATGTTCCTTTGCTTGGTCTTGTATAGTGTACCTACGGATTAACCTTTTTTTACAGGTTTGTGCATAGATCCCTACCTTATGGGTTTCTCAAGCGTTCATTTGTAAATGATTTGCAGATCCTTGCCCAATGAAGCTAAAGCATAATTGAAGTGAGACAGCCTTAAAAAATAAACCAACTAGATTTTATGGCTCACATGTATATAGTCCGATGTTCAGATCTTATTTTTGTACAGGAAGTAAGGCTTCTTTCCCGTGAAATTGCTCCAAGTTATGAATATTAGCTCCAAAATGCCGAATATTTTTCCCGTAAGTTGCTCCAAATATGGATTTTACTGCTCCAAAAATTGCTACAAATCCTATTTCCCCTGTATGTTCTATATGTTACTGTTGAAAGCTTTGTATCTTCTTTTTTTTTCTTTTGGAAGTGGTCACTGGTTCATCAGATGTACCATTATTATCCTCTGTCCCAAGACTTCCTCTTTCAAGTACTCAGCTGAATACTAGCTTTTCTGAGGTGCGTTGCAGGCTTCACGTAATGTTGCCTTGCTAAGCATTAGTATAGGTTCTATTCACTTTTTTTTTCTACACTCAGGTGTTCTGTTAAGGCCGGATTGTGGGTTGGTTATATGTATCTGCGTATTGTCCTAAGTGAGCGCTCAATGCTAGCTGCTTTTATCACTCTTTATTTTCTCAGATGTGTTTTGGTAAATATTGACCAGCCTTACATAAGCAAGTGAGGATTCTTATGTGTTAAAGATCATCTGAGATATTTGTCATTGCTACAGACTTTATTACTGAATTGTGATAGTGACTTTTCGCATTTGTGGGAACTACTACAATGGACATTTGTTTTTGTTTACCCAGTAACCAAGGCCTTCCTTCACACTTGCTATGGCATGCAGCTGAAGATTAAGTCATCACAAGCTGCCTGGATGGGTGCCTACTAAACAGAAGTCCGCATATTTTATAGCTGTTGAATTGGAGTTCTTTCTCAAGTCGTTAGTCGATGTTTTTGCATAGAAGTATAAGAGCATTTCACTGAGAATAAAAAGTTTTGAGTCCTTAACAAAGGCTACTTGTTTTTCTACACTTGCACCAGTAATATTTATACACTGAAAATAGGCTGCCTTGTTTTATGCTGTTTGCGTTGACTTTCATTAGAGTTCTGTCATGACTAGACAGTTATAAAATGTAATTCACCCTGCCAAGCTTTTGATCCTACAGCAGCATTGCAAGAGCGCAATTTACTTGCATAAAGCACTTATTCTTACAGCAGAGAATATGGTGTCTCATGAACAGTTGTTGTGAGATATGTTTTGTAATTTGTAAGAACTCGGGTGAAAGGAAAATATGTGCTGTAGTATTGGAAAAATTTTCTGTATTAGATGAGAGTGTGAGAAAATATGCTGCTGTGCTGTCTCTTGCCCCTGTTGCCTGGCATATTCACCCTGTTTCTGCAGCCAAGCCATGTGTCGGCTTTGAGCAGAAATCTCGGTGCCAGGCAGCTGGAGCATGAGACAGAAAAACACCTGTTTCTTCCACACTCTTGGTAAGCAAAATTTCGTCATGCGACTCTTTACATGAATACTAGTATCATATCGCCGAAACTACAAAAGGGCTAAAACACTTCTACACAGCTAAAAAGTACATCGCATAGATGTTTACAAGATGTTTTAGGATTATATCAGCACAGCTATAAAAGGGCACAAAAACTTCTTGATAGTTAAAAATGGTCTTGCTTAGAAGTCAACAAGATGTCACAGTAAACCTCTTCTAGTCGACAGATAGCGTTGCATTAGCCTAGGCTACAGAAGGTCTTCAAGACATCGGATGGCTTTATAAAAGCTTGGTTATGCTTCTTGTAGATGTCAAAACGTCTTGGTGTAGATGACTTATAGATTTCTACAAGCACTTTCTGTGTTTCGTGGGTTGCTATGGCTGTGAAATATAATCTAAAAATTTTAATGTTGAATATCCTGTTTGCTCTGTTTGTCAGCTAATGAGAACTGCTATACTGGATTATATCACGTATTACAGTTCTGGACGGTGAGATGCATGGTAAGTTGGGCACGGGCCGTCGGTCACCCATATGTGTCCGTTCTCTTTGGAGGCTGGCGCAGAATTGCAAACGGCATAGATGCTTGAAAGAATGCTTAAATTACGAGCAGATTGAGGACGCAGGTTACTAGACTTCTTATTAAGGGCTAAGCTCTAACCATCACGAGCCAAGCCAAAGTCAAGCCAGCACTAGATCGGCAGACATAATATGGCAGACGTTACGATGGACGACGGAGCGCAAGAAGTGGACACCCAAAGGCCTGCAGCCCTTCTGTGCTTGCGAGCACAGCGCCGAAGTAGACAAGCGCAGGATGCAAGCGAGACTAGCGCAGTTACGGTCGGCATTGCGCTCACAAGCTGCTGTCACCGGCAACTTGGAGGAGCAGCTTCTTGCAAATGCCTTCACTACAAGCACCATGGTGGCTTCTAGTTTTTGCACTCGTGCAACGGGAGCGCTGGGTGTTCCAGCGCAATGAAAAATGGTTTGAAGAAACCTTGCCCAACTAGGGCGAATTCCATTTCCGGCAATCGCTGTGCATCACGCCCGCCCCGTTCTAGTACGTCATTGACGCGCTGAGATGCGTTCTTGAAGGAGAGACCACGACCATGCGGGAGGCCATCTCAGTCGAAAAACGTGTAGCCATTGGGCTCTACTGGCTACGGTCCGGTGCAGAACACCAAACCATCGCACATCTGTTTGTTGGCGCTGCGTCAGCGTCAACACATCTGACACAGCGCCAACAATGACATAGCATACTTGTGGTTCCGGCTTGTTCAAGGACGGCAACTCATAAATGGACAAACGTTCAGGCACTACACTAGCACAGGACCATACTAGAAGAACAAGGAGGGCCGAAAGAACGGCCAAAATATGGTTGGAGTCTCGGAGAAAATTCAGTTCACAGGGAGCGGGCCACAATCCACAAAAAGTGGCCACAAGGCGAAGGTGCAGGTGGTGCTCCACCACAGGAAATGAGGTCCGCACAAAGTTCATGTGTGGGGTGTGCAAGGTGGCACTATGTGGCACTTGTTTTGGTGCCTTTCACACTAAATAGGCACATAAATGAACTCAGGATGGTGCCTTCATGAGACAACGGGACAGTGTTGTCCCACTTCAGAGAGCTTCGGAATGTGCCAATGGGACATATACGTCCCCTTTTTTTCTAATGAACTAGGCATGTTATCCTCAAATTTGTTTAGTATCATTTGTGAAGCCTTCAGGAGCTCAAAAAACCAAAGCATTTCCCTTTTTTTCTAGGAAACCATATATGATCTTACAGATGGTTAATTGAAGGCAAGGGTATGTTTATGGAACTATATAGGCATGATGCTGTCCACAACAGCCTGCATCGCCAGGAAGCTGCAATTAGTGACAGAGAAGCAATTAAAACGAATAGAGAGACGAATTAAACTGCTACAAAATATAGTGCCTATTTTATCTTCGGGCTACACTGATTACTCTGTCAACTTCAATGGGAAAAATTTTTTGGAAAAAAACACATTTTCTGGCAGCTGTTCCGTTTTTCAGTTCTTCGGTTATTTTACGTTACTTTTTATTATTTACCGAAAATCCCTGTGAAATTTCTGTGACGTTCCACTTTCTGTTTTGAAGTCTGCGATAGATTTTTCTTCCTCATTATGTACTGAAAGCTTGTAAAATGTCTGTGATGTTCACTTTTCTGTTTTTCAGTTATTCTGTTATTTTAAATGTCTCTTGTCTGTCGTGTACAGAAAATCTGTGAATATATATAAATATATAAATGTTTTTGGCTGCCCTGTTAATTGCACAAATTTTCCTTTTTGGTTTGCAGAAAATATATTTGAAATTCCAACAAAGTCCAGAAAGAAGACTGCATAAACAATGTGCAAAAGTGTATGAGCATCGTACTCTGCCACCTGAAGCACAAACATAGGAGAATGCACACGAGTGGAAACGATCGACAGGTTGTCGGCTTGATTATGATGTTGGCAAGTCACTACGGCTGAGCCCTGAAATTACGCACTGGAAACTTAGACCACATGTACACAGCTGCAGGGAGTTCCCTATGAGCACACACCAAGCGTGGAGACATTTTTGATGGCTCTGATACCACTCACAACGAAGCTCAACCCGATGTCACGACTGAGGTTCCCAGTTCCCAGAAAAGCGTCTGGTCAATTTCGTACTGCCATGGCTGTTTCCTCCACCTGGCGGCTAACACAGGCCATGAACCCCGTGTCTCGGCAGACTTCGCTGCCAAGCTCTCAGATTGCTCCTGCTTCACCTCGTTCACCACTGCCTCCAGTCCCGTCAACTGCCCCCGCCTTTGTATACAACTCTGCAACAGACATCGACGAGGACCAGGACTTGCCCCTGCTCACCCTGATAACCTTAATGCCTCGCCCCGATGGGCACTTCTGAAACGTACACGCAAAGCGCCTACGCGCACGGGCGTCTGAAAAACCGGTCTGCGCATGCCCGAGCCACGAGCAAGGCTCAAATATTTGCACCCGCGCGCACGCACTGGACGGGGCTCGCCGGTTTGTGGCCGACGTGAACCAATGAGAGTGCAGGTCTCGCAACATCCGGTACGGCCTTTCACGCCGTTTCTTCAATTTTCTTGGATAACCTGCAGCTGCGGTGATGGTCCAGAATCAAATAAACAATGAATTTCTGATCGCTGCCGTAGAGAGGCAGCGCTCGCTGTGGCTAGCAAGCGATAGGCTTCACAAAAATGAGCACGTCAAGACAGCACTGTGGAGAGCAGTGGCAGCAGACATGCTGCCGGGAGCACCGTAGGCATACACTTTGCTCATGACGGCCACTTCATAGTTGAAGCGTGCTTGAAACTTCTCACATTTTAATCGTGCAGAACGCGTGGACCTTGTCCAAAAACCTTGGAAGTCGCTGTGCAAAAAGTTTCGCCGCCGGTACACGGCACATGGCCGGTTTCAGCCTATGCAATTTAGCAACGACGTGGCAACGTGAGCGATGCACGAGCACCTTCCTCCATGCACGAGCACGAGAGCGCACCATGAACTGGCCGTGGAGATGCGCACCTTTTTAGACTTCTGCCGCGGCGCGGCGCTAGGTGCTTCACGTGTATGCATTGGAAGTGTCCATTGAGGTGGGGCTTAACACTGCCACTCCCAGATCTCATTCCTGTCCAATCACTACACCCCCTTACACAGCGCAGCCCATTCCTTTAACCTCATGCCAGCCTTGGCCACCACCAACTCTCCCCCGCTTCCAGTGGCTGATAATGAAGTGCTCTTCCAACCCCGCAACAGCCTGAACCTCGCCCAAGTTGTACCGCCCTTGTTTGGCAGTGGTGCCGCCACCGCATCAACACTGCTGTCATCAGCGCATCCTCTGCCTGACTGGAAAACCAGCTCTGCCAGGTCACCTGAGTTACCTTGGGTACACCAACTTTCTTTCCGATCGCCTAAGTTGCCGCCTGTGATGACTTATCCAAAGGTGTTATTCGCAATGAGCCCCTGGCCATCACCCGGCAGAACTCCTGCAATTTCTCCGTGCAGCCGGCTACCAGATCCTTTATGCTCGGTGCCTGGGCTCTTCCAACACAGCGGTGATCGCTTTTTCTGGCCACTGGAGCCTATATTAGATCTACCTTTATGGCAGCGAAACCCGCTGCCGTCCCTTCAAGTCTCTCCTCCAAGTCTGCACAATCAGATATCGGCAGGACCATAGTTGTGACAAGCTTAGGCCCTGAGACTCCACTCTGCTCCCTATGCGCACAAAGTAATGCCATAGCAGGACAACCCTGCCAGCCCCGCTGCGCCCTGTGCAACCCAGCATACAAGACTGGGGACTATACCTGCATCCATCAAGCCCAGCTTTCCGGGACATGGCCGTATAGTTCGGCAAACTGCCACCACAGCCGCATGACCCTGTGGGAGGAGGAGGGAGCAGGAAGTGCTTTTGTGGGCGAAAGAAAACTATCAATGCAGCGTGAAGCCTTCTGTGTGCCTGAGGAATGCATGTGCAGTAGTAGGATATTCAAAAAAGCACCCAGTGAGAAGAGAAAGAGGGGACGGAAAAGGCTCGATGGTTGAAGGGCTTGTTGTGGAAGGAGCAGGTGAGGACGCTGTGTGGACTGAAAATGCTGACAAGACAGCGGCATGTGAGAAGGATGAGAGAATGCTGTCCATTTTTGTTTTTGACGAGTTGTAAGGTAGAGAAGAGATACATCCCTGGAGAAACAGGATGCAGTGATACACAGTGTGCCATATCTCTCCAGCGCCATATCTTTTCCCTGTCATACCAACTAGCCCAAAGTGCCACCTTAGTGAACTCCAGGATTTAGACTTGTAATTAGAGGCCGAGTTGAAATTTATAAAAAAGGAATAAACAATCAAGGACGCCGAAAGCAGTGATATCGGATGCTTGGAGAAGAATATTTTGGGCGAACGGAATGAAAAGCGTCCAAAATGCTTACCTCAACAATCATTTCGAGAGTTGCGAGGTGCCGTATTAGTTCTGTAATTGCTGCCGCCTGTCTTTCCGGCGAGATCAGTGAACCAGCTCTTTTATCAGTGTATAATGCTATGTACAGTTTTCGGAAACGTGTTGAACTCCTCATCACCATGATAAAAGTTCAGCGCCATATTTCACGAAAGCTAACGCTTCTACTAAATCTTCTTATTCCTTTTCCAAGGACGGTTACTGACTGGAACGCTCTCCCTGAGAGTGTGATATCCGTTGGTGACTTTCTGAAGGCCTTTCATGATGCATTTTAGATACTGCAGATTCAGCTTCTTCAATTTTATTGTAGCGAGAGCTACATTACGCTACCCAGTCGAGCATTTCGCCCCGAGCCTGTGAGGCCGATAGTGCGCATGTGCGAAACAAGAGTGGAGCAGCACATGCACTGTGCATGACTTCATTTTCTTTTGCTTACGGCGCGGTTCGGGTCTCCATCGAGATATGTGTAATTTCTGTTCCTTAAAATGAATTTCCCTTTCACTTTCTTTCCCTTACGGCCGTGGTTCGGGTGTTGGTTTCCACGGCAGGTGTCGCATGGATCATACCTACCATTCCGTTTAACGCATCAAAATTCACCGGTGTTTTATGAAAATTCGTCTTTGGGGGAAAGGAAATGGTGCAGTATCTGTCTCGCATATCGGCGGACACCTGAATTAATTCGGTAAATTTCGGTTACTGCAGCACGCAGATGGGGGTTTCACTGACTGCATACTGCGGACTACCATGCGCCAACAATTGTGACAGGTTGTTTGGCAATCACTGGATGTTGTGCTATTCACATAGACCGCGTGTCCTTGCAGACCAGCGCCAATTACGTTCTGCACTTTGTAATATTATCAAAATTGTGAGTGTAGGCAGGCTGTAAAACTTTCGTTCTGCGTCCTCAGGTGGTTGTTTTTTCTTGCGTGTTGTGTAATCATTGTCGGTTTCATTTAATATCAGACAAAAAAATCAGGAAGGAGGATCTGGGGTATTTCAAAAAATACTACAGGATGAGCCCACAGCAAAAATACTACAGGATGAGCCCACAGCAACTAGACTTTATTTTAGGAGTTGTTGGAGAACACCTCCAGAAGAAATATGTTGTTAGAGAGCCAATATCCTGCTGAAAGGTTGGCATTACACTCAGGTATGTGAAGTGCCAGACTTGATGACTACTTTCATGCACCGCAGCACAAACTTGCAGCTGCTTCTGTGCTTGCAATTTGCACGTGAATTTCATGCTATGAAGCTGAGAGGGACAAGCAAAACATTTTCTTCTGGGCATTGCAGTAAAAGCGAGCCCCCAAAACTAAAATATAATGCAGTACTACCACACAGCTCTAAAACCTGAGCTGTGCGCTTCTTTTGCTGAATCATCCGTGTATCTTTTTCCATTGTTCACTAGATATTTCCATTATATTCAAGTAAAAGGACTGCGTACAAGAAGTAATGTGATGCATTTTTCTTCTTCCTGGAACAGGAGATGTGCAGAAAATGCATTCGGAATCCTTGTCACCTGCTGAAGGATCCTTGAAAGGACATTAGGGGAAAAGCCTGAGCATGTTAAATGGCTGACGAGGGCATTATGCACACTGTGTAATTATCTGAGAAGCAGAAGTGTGGGAGACAGCAGTTGTCTTACAGCAGAGAACTATATTGTGTAGCTGGTGTTCATCATATAGTATTCATTTTGTGTTCTTGTAACATGTACCAAATAGAGGTGGTTCGTTGTTTTTTGTAGGTGGCATGAGGTGCAGTGGGAGAGCCCATCACCACCTTTAATGGCTCAAGCAGTGGGCGCTAAGGCACGTCTTACATTGAAATATTGTTCACACTGCTTTAACCAATTCACTGCCACAAAGCCGGCGGATCGCCGGGGTTGAGCGTGGGGGCGGTATTGCCAAAGCCGCCGAAATGACGGTCGCTTCTTATTTTGTGTTTTGCAAAGTTGTAAATGGATGACGCTGCTTATGGTTTTGCAGGAAAAATGCTTGTTTGTGCAACAGGTGGCAGCACGTCCCAGTGCTAGAAATGTTTTTGTTTTTTTGTGCGTGTTGTTCACCTTTGACATGTCCAAAAAAAATGGCTGACCAGAGAGCCCGGCGCGGTCTTTCTGACAGAAATTCTGGACATTCTCTTCAATAGCGATGACGTCGAAACGTCTGACGAAGACTGACTCGTCTGAGCCATCATCCGAAAATGACAGCGCCCTGGACAGTGCTTTTGAGCCAGAATCACAAGAACACAGCCCACGTGCCTCGACAGCTAAGCGCCCAAAAATGGTTCAATGAATCTAGAAAGACAACGGCAGCGCAAAATAAGACGAGCTCCATTTATGGGATCACTCGGGCTGAAACGGCGCATGAATGGGGCCCTGACAAGCACGAGTTCTCTGCGAGGATCCTTAAATGCCCTACTAAATAATGAGATGTGGGGATCGGTTTGCGAGTACACAAACGATTTTGAAAGACAGATGCAGCTTTCAAAGCCAGATTCTGCATGGTTCCCGAAAACAACAGCAGAGGTGAAACTTTACACTGCACTGTGTATTTTGATGAGTCCAAGTAAAAAAAAGCTTATACACACTGGTCAGAAAGGAGTGTGAACAGAACGCCAATCTTTGGAGAAGTGATGCCACGGAAATGGTTTTGGCAGCTGTCAAAGTATCTTCATTTTTGTAGCGTGGAAGCCACAAGCTCTGATGATAGGCTCCGTAAGCTTCGTCCAGTTATTGAGTATCTGCTGAAAGCTTTCGAAAGTGCGTACTTTCCTAAAGAAGACCTTGCTGTGGATGAAAGTCTCATGAAATTCCGCAGATGCCTGCAATACGTGCAGTCCAACCCATCTACGCGTGCGCGTTTTGGGATCAAGTTTTATAAGTTTTGCGAGTCGTCCAGTGGCTATTGCCTGAGTTTTTAAATACACACCGGGCAAAACACGAAGTCAGACACAACTTCTTCAATGCTGTGCAGTGAAGCTGTCGTCATTGAACTCGTCGGTGACAGGCTTGCTGACGGCCATACCATTTACCTGGACAATTCGTATTAGTCACCCAAACTTTTCTTGGCGATCAAAAATGGTGGCTCCAATGCTGTGGGAACGGTGCGAATGAACAGGAAAAACATGCCGAAAGAGTTCAAAGGATTGCGCCTGAAGAAAGGTCAGTGTGAGACCATGTTTTCCCATGGAATCATGGCGCTTCACTAGCAGGACCGCAAACCTGTCAGTGATTTCAACTTGCCACAGTGCGGCACAAATCACTGACACTGGAAAGAGACGACACAAAGGTAACAAGCCTGTGCTAAAACCTAAAGTGTACCACGACGACGACCAGAGTCCTTCGGGAGCGTACGTTGCGGTTAAAAATTAGCGGTACGCAGCTTCGTACCGTTCGCGCAACAGGCGAGAACAACAGTGATCGAAGTGTGACTTCTCGTGACATGTCCTCGCCGTTATAGTTCTTTCCCTTTCTCGGCGAATATCATCCCAAGAGAAATGTCCAAAGTAAGCGGGCCTTCATCCATGCCGATAATGTGGCTCGCGCTGATGTCCTTTCACAAATGCACTGAAGTTGTCCAGTTGTGCCTTAAGGTCGTCAGGGTAATCCATAGTCCTCCGCGCTCGCACCAGCTTTCCGCCGCATAAAGCGGAAGCAGCATGACGGATCGTGCTTGAAGCCAACAGTATTCGTCTCTGTTGCAAGGGTCTTCGCTTTGAGACAGAGTTGCACTGTGAACAGCCCCCTGCCTTCGGCTCTTTGCTCGAGGACCTGGGCACGCAAAGGATTCTCGAGCTAGCTCCGGCCAGCATGTATTCTTGCCACGGCTGGCCTTCTTGGCAGACTTTATTGTCTGGAGCACACAGGTGGCACTTTCCATCACTGCCTTCCTGCAGCCAGGTTCCCGTGTTCCTGTGCAAATTCAACTGCATGCAGCTTGAATTTCACGTCGTAACTTATATATATTTGCCTCACAGACGGCGTACGTCATGGTTAGCGAGGAATAAGGCACAACACATTCCAAGCACGCCACAACGCTCAGTTAGCGTGCAATGAATGAACACTACATGGCGAATAGAAGTGACATGGATGGAAGCGACTCAAAAATCAGAACTTATTGACAAAAAGCTATACATTTAAAAATATTACGCATTTCCCCTCTTCAGAATAAAATTGTATGTAAAAATGTATAATTAAGGTGCATTTCGTTTCGCAAGCGATGAACCTATGTTTTTCTGATGAAACCTACTTACTGCGCAAGGCAGAAGGTTATACACGGTGACGTCATTTTTTGCCAAGCAAAAATTGTAAATTGGTTTAATGCCCCGAAACGACATTTGGGCTATGATGGATGCCGTATAGTGGTGGGCTGCAGATTAATTTGGACCACCTGGGTCTCTTTAACATGCGCTGACATCGCACAACACAAGGGCGGCTCTTGGAGCGCAGCCGCCGCCGCCGGGTTTAATCTATACATAAGTCGCACTAGTGGATAACGCACCAAAAGGAATTTCAGACAAAAAACGCGACTTAAACACCAGAAAATATAAATAAAAACATTGTCGAAAAAGTGCATAGAAGATGAGCTGGAACGCAACCTTGAATGCCAGGTGACTTCCACCAACAAGTATAGTTGAGGACAGAATAATGTGGACCTTGCTTTGCTTTTCACAGGTTTGTTCCTTTCATGTGCAAACGCAAAAGTGAACTAAGACCTGCACTATGCATCTAACATACAATAATGTTTTCTAGGTGACGAATCATAAGATATTGACTGCCGAAGTGTGCACTCCGTCCGAGACTGATGAAAGCAGTCACCTCAGGCAGCCTTGGGCTTGTAATTTTATCTGCACAGCAAGAAACTGCGTGTAGGAGCACAGATGGTGGCCTCATGTCTCCCTCATATGACCCAGACAAACATATAAAGGCGACTGATAAAGTGCTTTGCAATATCACAATGTATACGTATATGCTTCCAATACAACTGCCTGCTCGCATGTCTCAAACTGAGACACGCACTGCGGTTATACTTCACTCAATATTCTAATATTCAGTGTGCAGAACACTTTTTGCTGTCGAAAAGGACTGGAGCTCATTCGGAATATATGTGGGACCATTGCCTTCTCTCGAGTAATTTAATCGCATGTGCTTTGTTCATCAGATATGATAGAACACAGCACCACAGGCAGCAAACGGCACTCATTAACTGTACCAAAGATTACGATGCAGCATAGAAGAAAGCCGGTTTGCTTTTTTGGGAGGCCTTTACCCTCTATCACAAGCTTAATTTTGTGATGTCGCTCTCTAGTTATCACAATGCACCATTGTAAATATAATGCATGCCAAGCAGTATTCCAACAGAAACCATGTTTTCGTAAACATGTAGTCCATCTTATACAAGTCAAGCAAGAGATGTAGCATAACTTGGATAAACTGAACAAGGACATACACTTGTATTTGTAATGGTTTTCAATGGTCATTTGAGATGATAAACCTCACCGCAACTGGTGATTATATGGATTACATAGCATATGCCTCAGAAGAAAAAATGAGCTTCTGCACATATCTATGTCAAGAGACACACAGGGGCTTCCATGTTATCACTACTGTAAAACATCTGTTGCTATCAGCAGTACACTGGATAAAGCTGTGGCCTAGTTGAGAGCAATTCGTATTTTTCACCGATTTATTAGTCTCTGCAATTCAAATCCCTTTATGCATTAGACCTGCGCTCGAAGAAAGACAAGTAGAGTTTCGCAGCCACTGCGTCTCGCCGAGCCCACTACGCCTCGACTATGCCATACACTGTGGAAAGCACCGACATTACCGCCGCGGAGTTATCCGACAGCACATGGATGGCGTTCGAGATGTAACGCCGGTATCGAAGACCATCTCCGATTCACCAACAACCCGCTCGAGCCCAGATTCCAGCCTCGACACCGGCTATCCCGAAACCGCGGCCGCCCTCCACCGCCAACCAAGAAGCGTCCGCTTCCCTGCCTGCCTTCAAAAAACCTCAAGATGGTCCTCCGCCCGCAGGGCACACTCAACCTCCACACCGTCGGCCCCGCACGACTGGCTGTTGCCATCTACAAAGCCACCAAAGTTGACAAACGCTTGGCAGTAACTGCCGACCAGGTCCAAACTCACCCCACTAACAACAGTCACAGTTAGCACGCCTGACCGTGCTCGTGCAATATCTTATGCCTTGTTCCAAACCATCAAGGTCGACAATACAGATTTACCAGTCGCCGCCTATGCCACAGCGCCGGACAATTCCATGCGGGGGATTCTGTACCAGGCCTACAGCTATGAAAGTGATGCTGAAATCCTCGCTGAGCTTCGGGCTCGCAACTCCGACCTCCCCATTGTTGCTGCGCGCCGTATGGGCCAGACACGACACTTTGTTGTCACTTTCGCTAACACCAAGCTTCCCCGATACATTCCTTCCCGATACCTTCGAGGTGTTCCCTTACAAGGGGCACCCGGAGGCGTGTTTCAACAGTCGCAAGCTCGGCCACAGAGCGGACGTGTACCCCCAACCATGCCAACCCTCTTGCCAGCGCTGCAGCGTGACCCATGAGCCTCAAGCCACGTGCATCGTGTACAAAGGCCCACATCCCACCGGCAGCAGGAGCTGCAAATACCGTTTTGTGGCCACCAACTGGCCCAAATCATCCCAATCGTCCACGGATACTGACTCTGGAACCTTGTCACATGGCCGCCAGTCACGTTCCCGAGGAGGCAACAACCAACAACGACCCCCAAAAGATGACTCTTTCCTGCCACTGCAAAGCAAAAGCTCCAGCCACAACAGCCATAGCTGCTCCTCATCACGCTCTCGGGATTCCCGGGCTAACTCTCAGACCAGGCCGGAGAGCAAGCCCGCCAAGCAAATCGGGTGGAAGACTCCACCAGCTAAAAGCCAATTGGCCAATTCGCAGGTAAGAAAACTGGCAGACATGGTCAAAAACTATAGCTCCAGTTGGCACAGGCCAACACTAAAATTCACAGCCTGGAGTCTGCACAGGCACACCAAAAACCGCAGCCGCAGCAGATGGCTCGCGTTCCCAACCCCGATCATGCCAATGACTCTAACATGAACACCGACCAGCCCAAATGCATTAAGCGCAAGGCTCCCCCACCCTCCACCTCCGACAGTAATGCCAAAATCTATGCCTTTGACGCTCGTATCTCTAAAAAAAGAGGACGCCCTCCAACGGCTGGCCCCCACTATTGACCATATCATAGACGGCTGTTCTGCCATGGCAGTCAATATCCACAACCTCACTATCCATCTCGACTGCCTTACGCCCCCCCCCCCCCCCCCCCAAATGGTCGACCTCAGCCATTACCCCCTGAACAGCTTTCAGGCCTACGCCCAAAATTTTGACGTCACATCCGGCAGGCTGACACTTGCAGAAGCCGCATCGCCAGCGACATGATTTTAGTCCCTGCTGTTCTTTCTTTCACGCTCCCTGCGCCGCGCGGGCCGGTTGGTTGCAGCGGCGTGGTCGCGATTGTCATCTCTCGTCGTTTTTTGTGGAAATTTTGTTTCCGTGTTTTCGTGTGCGATGTGCACTGGACACTAAAATGCCGAACAAGTGTTGTGTGCCGGGGTGCACCGGCAATTACGATACGGGCAGGAAGATACAAGTGTTTTCTTTCCCAAAAGACGACACTTTCAAGAAGTGGTTACGCGCCATTCCAAGGAAGGACTTCGTGCCCACTTCGTACACTAAGGCGAGTAATGTTTATGGTACTGTTATGTGCTCCTGGTTGCTTTTACTTAATTAGCACGTTTATTGTGATACTTCCGAAGCCCAGATAGATTGATAGTGGCCACATTTCTTTGCTGCAAACATGCTTAGACTCTGAGATGGTTAAGAAACATTTGCACGTTTGTGCAGGTTTGCGCCGATCATTTCGACGCTTCATGCATCGAGACAACATCGTACACGGCTCCAAGAACAGGAAATGTTCGTACAGTTCGATTGCCAGTACGACGGTTGCGCCGCGGATCGGTGCCTACCGTATTTCCCAACTGCCCTTCCTACCTTTCAGCACGAGACAACGGCAAGAGAGAAGCACCTGATGCTAAGAGGAGCAGACTAGAAGCTTCCCAACTCGCCCGTGCGGTCAAAGGATCACTGGCGTCATATGGAGCGGAGCAGGAGAGAAACCAATTTTCGTCACTCGAAGAACTAAAGGCGCGCCTGCAAGTGGCCTCAGTGTCAGTGCAGTGGACTGTGATTCATAAAGTAAAGTCTACGATGTTTTTGAACATCACCAATGATCGTGAACCTTGGTTGAAGACATCATTGACAGTGTTCGAAAACCTCCATGTCTCAGCCTGCTACCAAGGATCCGCGATCAAGAATCTTGGTAGCGCTGTTGTACCAGACTCGGTTTGCAAAGTAAGCTCCTTGTTGGAAATTTTGAACAACCTGTGCATGCTGTCTGACGATTCTGGCGAGCGTTGTAGTTCTCGCCACCTGTCGCTTGCAGTTAATTCCCTTCTAGACAAATTGGAAGCAAGTATTAATGAAAACAAGAAAGGGGCTGTAAAATTTTTAAAGGAACATCTAACACTGCTCTCTGCAGAGCGTATTCAGTACAGCACACAGGTAATGGTGTTTGCATGCATTCTCCACACAATATCACTGCATGCCTACAAGTATTTGAGAAAAACAAGTACACTAGCCTTGCCCCATCTGAGCACTATCAGGAAAGTGTGTTCATCTGTACAAATGTGCCCAGAAATTGATTCTTGTGATGCAACTTTTCTTCAGTATGTTTCCCAGAGATTTACACATCTGCAGCCACATGAAAAGACAGTGACGTTGATGCTTGACGAAATTCATATCAACCCTTGTTTTGAGTGTAAGGTGGGCAGCATATGTGGTGCTGCAGTGAATTCCAGCGAGGCAGCCACATCTGTACACGTGTTTATGATACAAAGTCTGCTGAGCTCATTCAAGGAGGTAGCACACATTCTTCCGGTAAAAACCATACAGGGCGATCAACTTCATGCCATACTGAAGAAGGTGATCATACGCTTAGAAGACATTGAGTACAGGGTCATAGCCATTGTTTGTGACAATAACTCTCTAAACAGAAAGGTAACGAAGATGTTTCTGCCAAAGCCAATGCTTCGTCGTGTTTATCCACATCTGGCAGATCCAGATCGCCCATTATTTTATGTGGTAGATGCTGTACATCTTTTGAAGTGTATCAAAAACAATTGGCTGAATCAGAAAAATGCGGGGGCTTCCTTTTTCTACCCACGCTTTGAGCTTTCAAACAATGATGTTTGTGCTGAATGCAAGATGACTGCTTCATTTAAGAATTGAGAGATTTACATAAAGAGGAGTCATCTCTACTGATAAAGCCTGGGTATGGTTGACGTCCAAGGCACTTAATCCGAGCAACTTGGAACGGCAAAATGTGAAGCTGGTACTGCAGGTCTTTAAATTTGATCCGCACGTAGCCACAGCCCTGGCAGCTCGTAGTGGTGAAGCTGATTTTCAACATGCGGCAGCAACAGCAGATTTCATCAAAATCATTCCTCGTTGGTGGAGTATTGTCAACGTAAAACGCCAAACAAAGGCTTCCATCATCGTACTGTTTATGAAGAATGCATATCTTGCAGTACAGATGACCCAAAAGTAGCTTTTCTGAATGGATTCATTACCTTGCTTGATGTCTGGGAATTTTATGGGCATGACACTGGGGTCCTTACCCAGCACACTGAGTGCACTAAGGCTATCTGCTCAATCCTTACTGGCATTGGCTAAATGCTGCACAAGTGAACTTCATTTTAAGTACGTCCTTCTAGGGAAAGTTCAAACGGATCCACTCGAGAGTCGTTTTGGACAGTACCGGCAAATGGCTGGTGGGCAGTACGACATATCTGTTCGACAGCTTTCTGAGACAGAGGGCAGGATTCGCCTTCAAAATGCCCTGCCAAAGATGAGCACTGATGACTTCAGAAACATCGAAGAGACAGTGTCAGAGATGTAGGAACCTCCTTTAGTGTTCAAGTTGTAGATGCTGACCTTGATGCAGTCAGAGAACGAATGCCGGTTATTGGTTATGTTGGCGGCTATTGTGCGCATGCTACAATGAAAGTTTTAAAGTGTGAAAGTTGCCGAGGACACTTCGTTGTTACCGGAAATGAGACGAAATGGAAGACACCCATTCCTTAATCGCACAACTGGACCGAGGTGGACTCAAGTTTCCCTCTCCCCTTGTGATTACAATAGTCATGTACAGGCAGGTTGTAGTTACAAAGCTTGTGACACAAAGTGCCTGCACACAATTCCTCCATGGGCCCAACCAAAGGACTGTCGTTCGGCAACTGACGCTCAACAATTTACCGAGGCTTGAGGACATAGATGCATGTGAAAATGGGCACAACTACGAGCTCCTTGTCACACTTGCTGCAAACTGTGCAGCAAACATAATGCTTAACAAGTTATGCAAACAAAGGAATGATCAACTTCATATAAAAGAACAGAAGGCAAAAAACAGAAAAGCCCAAACCTTTCTTGAAAAGTAATTTTCCATAACTTGTACACTGAACATTTATTTACTTTAAATTGCACTGCAGGTTCTTTATTGCAGTTTCCTCATGTGCTTTCTTTGGCGAACTTCTGCCTGTTATAGTGCAATGAGCCTTCTTTTGTTTGTGTGATGCATGCTTTCTAGCCCAGAGTTAAAATGACAGCTTGGTTTTTAAGATGAAATTTTAAAGTATTTTGGCAATTAAGTGCAATGTTGTTTTTTTACTGAGCTGAACCTTAGACAGTGCCTGCTGTGGTAGGTGAATGACTTATTTGTCACACCTTTTGTCCGTATGTGCTCTTCTTCTGTAGTCTATTATTGCACTATTGTTGCATTGTCTATTATGTATTATTGTATATATTATTGTGCAATGCAGTTTGTGCACTGGATTCATTGTGCATTCCTATATCTGCAGCAGTGAAATAAGTGGTTCTTTGTGTCATTTATTACAACCTAGTCCACAGTTTAGTCACAAGTGTGTTTAATGTACTGTGGTTTCTTTGCATGTCTTCGACTCTACAAAGTAACATGTTGTTTTATGCCACTGAAGGGCGGCCATGTACTCTGAAAAATGGATGAAATAATATTTTCTTCTAACCTACAGTTAAGATGCGAGTATGGTTTTCGTTTTCTACCTCTTGGCATTGCAATGTGCTTTGTTCTGCTTCCTCTCATTCATCTGAAACTCGCACCGTGCCACAGGGCCTACTTTATTATACAGATTGGTATTGTAACTGTGTATATCTCTTATCGGTGCAACAACTTGTTTCCGCTGTCAGTTGTTTACGA
Organism: Amblyomma americanum; assembly: GCF_052857255.1. Lineage (NCBI taxonomy): Eukaryota > Metazoa > Arthropoda > Arachnida > Ixodida > Ixodidae > Amblyomma > Amblyomma americanum. The sequence goes on along the minus strand of NC_135501.1, from coordinate 122,204,783 downwards.
TTTTACAGCACGCAGTATAAAAGGCAACATCCGTCTACATAACAGCGCAATATTGTTTTCTGTCTGTCATGTATTTTGGCTGCAAATGATGTGCAGTCGTAAATATCTAAATATGGATACAGAGAGTCTGCTGTGATAAATAAATATGTATAATTCTGCCCGTAATCTTAATTATTTGTCTGTGCCCTGATAAATCGCGCGGACCTGGCGGTTGATGAGCCTGTCTGTGGCATCAGTTCCCGCGAGGTTCCCGCGAGGCAGTTGCGCGGCAATCGCTTGCAGCCCTCAGCCAGCACGCAGTGACGTCGTTGACGTCGCGTCACGTGACGCGCAGGCCTGAAAGCTGTTCAGGGGGTAATGCCCAGGCCGACCGCGGGAACAGGAATGCTGCAGCTGCAGATGACGAGTACCAAGTTCCTTTGCCAACTTTGCCTACCGGACGTGTGGAGTTAAATGCTGTTTTTCTTCATGGCGATGTGCGTCTTTGGCCCTTCAAAGTAGAGGACTTTCGAAACGCCCTGGCCAAGACAGGAACCCTCCCTGGCGTGGTTGCTGTGGGGCGTACCAAGTTGACCACTTATGGGCGGTGGCCCTGAGCACTTCTGAGGCAACCAAGCGGCTGCTCACCGTGAAGGAAATGCAAATAAATAAGGGGCTGTGCATGATCATCGACCCTGAGGACCAAGATGTTAAACTACGGCTGCATTGGATGCTCCGCGGTGTTGATGATGAGGGCATTTGCAGCGTTCGGAAAGGTCACCGCAGTGACCCGTGAACGTTGGCGAGTTCAAAATACGAAGGAAAAAGCCTCTACAAGGACTGTTCTACTTAAGATGAAGCCAGGTGTTACAGTTGAAGGTATCCCTCATCAGCTAAGAGTTGCGGGAGAGCTGGCACTTGTGGTTGTGCCTGGTAGGCCTATGCAATGCCTGCGCTGCCGCGGCACTGGGCACGTGCGGCGAGAATGCAAGATTCCTCGCTGTACGAAATGCAAGCGTTTCGGTCATGGCGACACTGATTGCGTTCGGACCTACGCATCGGCAACAGGAGCTGCGGTCAACGACTAAAAGGCGGAGTTGCAAATGGATGCCGCTGAAGCTGAGGAGGTGGCTAAGGGTGCAGGGGAAGCTGACAAGGTAGCAGTAGCCACGGTTTCCTTACCGTCTTCGGCAGAGGACACTGGGACGCCCAGTGACCAAGGGGAGGAGCCGGAACCGCCAGGATCTATGGCAACCAAAATGGCAGAGGACGGCGGATCTGCAGGCGCTTCAAAAACTGAGGTGCCCCTACCTGTGTGTGAGTAGGGGATGGATGACGGCGATGGCCGCTTGCGACCATTACTGCGCCCGTAAAGCGTCCTCATGAACCGATTCACAACGAAGAGGCCAACGAAACTACAGCCAGTGGAGAGGAGCTTCCAGCGAAAACTGCTCAGGCCCGGAGGCCTGCTTTCAAACCGCGCCCGAACTTTTCAGCTGAGAGGCGAGTCGCCGCAAGTTCACCTTTGCGGCAAGGCCACAGCGACCAACCCGATGACCCGGGTGTTAAACAAAGCGTCTAGCAATACGCTGGACGTGAAAGGTAAGCGCCATGCTCTCGGTCTCTTTTTCTTTTTGTCGAAATGGATCCTCTACTTTGCCTGAAAATAGCCACACTTAATGTAAGGGGGTTGGCGAGGAAAAGAAAACGGAGCCAAGTGTATCGACTTAAACTGACTACGCCATTGATGTGTTTGCGGTACAAGAAACTGAAGTAGACGGAGAGGAAGAAACCGGGAGCATGGTGGAGCGTTTCACTTCTAGGTATTACGCGGTAGTTGCTCATGCAGTTGGAAGGTTGGCTGGGTGTGTGCTATTTTGTAAAAAGCTACCGGGACTGGTTGTTCAGGTTCGTGCGACATATTCTAATGGACGATTTATTGTGCTTGATTATGCCTACTTGGATGTGGGGTGTAGAATAATCTGCATTTATGCACCTAACAAGGTCGATGAGAGGGCAGCCTTTTTCGAAAGCATTGAGCAGTACTGTACTGTTGAAAGGCAATTGATCGTCATGGGTATTTCAACTGTGTCTTGGCGGCACGTGACAAAACAAGCGATAGCATATTCAGAGACAAAAGCACTGAAATACTGCCCGCGTTGGTAGATAAATGGAGTATTGAAGATGTGGCTGACTGTTTAGAAAGCGAGCGAGATGTGCAATTTACGCACTTTCAGCTGTCAAGTCACGCACGTCTGGACCGTATTTATATGGCAGTAGACCTGCTTCCAAGATGTAACAATTACAAGATTGTACCTGTGTCGTTTTTCAGACAACTGTTTGGTACAATGTATGCTAGGCATAGGAAAACAAGACAATGCATTTAATTGGAACTTGTGGAAATTTAATGACAAGTTGTTAAAGTGCGAATGTTTTTATGACAACATAAAAGAAGAAATTTGCAAAGTAGTGCCTAATTCAAGAGAAAAGTTATGGAAGAAGTGGGAACTATCTGAGCAGCAAATTAAAATGAAAGCAATTGAAAAGATTTGTTGCATGAAAAAAGAGGAAAAAATTAAGGAAAAGAATTTTGGAACTGCTGTTGAAACTAATCGCGCAGGAGAGTAAAGCTCAGGGTCTGTGGATTGATGACGTAAAGAAAATTAAACAAAAGATAGAAGTTATGGAAGAGCGTTATCACGGTGCGCTGGTGCGTGCGAGAGACGAAGAGGCGGTTTTCATTGAAGCACCAACAAAACGAGCATTGGGCATGGAAAAAGCCCGGGCTGAGCGTAATCGGGTTGATAAGATTGAATGGGGAGGTGTCAGCAGATGACGAAACGCATGTAAAGCAAGCTTTAGGGGAATACTATGTCGCTTTTCGCAAAACATGACGTAGACAATGACAAATTCACCGACAAGTTTCTAGGAGCAATGCCAAGAATAGGTGATGAACAGAAACAGATATTAGAGGAACCAATTACCAAGTGTGAAGTGCAAAAAGCATCGACAATTTAAACTCATGTAAGTCGCCTGGACGAGATGGTTTAAGTGCGTCTTTCTATAAAGCCTTTAAGCAAGACATTTCTTCATTGCTAACTGCACTTATTTAATCACTTTGCTAACTGCACTCATTAACTGCACTCCTTTGATAACTGCACTCTTTTACTGTATCAATAAAGATGGATATGAATTAAAAGCACTACCTCCTTTTTTTGGCTTATCTCACACTTCCTAATTCCGAAAACAGAAGACAGCGAAATGTTAAAGCAGGTTACAGCCTACAGGCCGATTTCACTCATGAACGTGGACTACAAAATATTTATGAAGGTGCTAGCAAGGCAGTTACAAAGGGTAATGGATGTGATAGTAGGTGCTCTTTAGACGTGTGGCATCAAAAGCCGTTCTATTATGTCTAACATTCACAAAGCAAGATGTGTTCTTGAGCGTTGCAATGTTAAAGACAGTCATGTTGCTATTCTTCAGTTACGACCTGCAAAAGGCTTTTGATTGCGTGGTACATGAACTTTTGCTTTTAATTCTGGATCAAGTGAATGTTGAATCAGTCATCAGGGAGGCAGTGGCCATGGCGTACCGCAACTGCACAACTTGACTAATAATAAATGAGAGTTTGGGGGCCCCCATAAGCGTGAAGCGGTTGGTGCAACAGGGCTGTCCCCTCTGCCCTCTTTTGTTTGGTATATACATAAAAGCCCTGTGTTTCAGCAAAATACAGAATGACGGTATTCAAGGTTTTAGGCTACAAGCGATCGAAATTAAGTTGCTGGCTTATGCGGACGACGTAGCTGTTTTCGCGGTCGATTATGAGAGCATAAGAAAACCCATCGATTGTGTTCGGCAATGTAGTCAATCGACAGGAAGTTGAGTAAATTGGGCAAAATGTGTTGGCTTCTGGTATTGCGAATAACGACTCCAGTTAACTTTGCGAGTGTGTCCTGGGTGACGACCTCAATGAAGTACATAGGGGTCCCACTAGAGTGCTATCGAGGCAGCGAACCGAATTCGAAAGGCCTGTTGGAAGACACATGCAAAAGCTGACATGGAAAGGGGGCTCGGTTATCGACTTTCGCGAAGGTTACAGTGGGCAACATTCTTCATCAGCAAGCTGGGGTACGTGATGCAGCTACTGCACTGTTCATGAACTAATGTGCAGAAACTTAACCGCATTTTTGCAGTGTTTGTCTGGGCCTCGAGCTGGGAATGATGCAGCCACACAAACACAAATATGTTTAGAAGTGTAAAAGATGGAGGGCTAGGCCTGGGCCATCTGTTTTTGCTCCAAAATCTTAAGCAGGTTTTTATTTTTTCGTGACGTGAGTGACCCTTTTTTGCATACAATCTGTCAAGTAAGGCTGGGCCGTGCGTTACCAGAATGGATTGTGGGAACAAAACATTCAAGGTCGGATTTTTGGATACAGCAGAGAAGTGGTAATGAGCGTTAGATTTTTGTAGCTGCTCGTTTTTCTCAGCAGTACCTCTCTACTGTAAAAAAAAGGAAAACACTATCAGGATTTACGTGTTGTTCTGTCTGAACCATTGTAGAGGGCCATGTAGCATGGAGGCCAGGTGGTAATGTGTTGAACCGGGTGAAGAAAATGCAGGTACAACAGGCCGCTAATTCAATCTTTTTCTAGTTACACACAGAAACACTCGCTGTGAAAACATTTATAGAGAAAAAGAGAATGTTTCCACCTTGGGGCTCAAATTGTTTGATTAGCAAGAAACCAGAGACAATTGATCATGTATTCTTGCACAGCTGGGAAGGCGTCTACTTCTGGGATCTCCTGCAAAGAACGCTCAAAAAAGACTTGCCTCTAGACACATACGGAATACGTTATTTGCCTCTACAAAACGAAGATGGCGTACCTTATGACACAATATTGCTTTTGGATCTCCACGCTATTTGGCGCTCACGAATGGCTGGATGCTACTGTGAACCGGATGCGAGGCCTGTCCGAGTTTACTTTCGTGAGAGTGTGCACTGGTTCACTGAAATAAAAAAAACGGCCGATCAAGTTCCTGAATGGCTCTCGAGGGTAGAGTTCTTGGTGTCCCTGAGGGACTATAACATGACGAAGCTAGCAGCAGCGGCTGGCCGAGTGTCAGATTCCCTCCTGAAAGGGGTATCATGTAAATTTGGTTGTGTTTGTGTAAGTTGTCGAAGCTTGGCAATAAAGAAAAAATAAAAAGCTCGTTGGTCCAGGGGTATGATTCTCGCTTAGGGTGCTAGAGGGTCCGGGATCAAAACCCGGGCGAGCCCATCTTTCTTTTTTTCCTTGGCCACCAAATGCATCCCATGACACTAAATGGCCAACACACAGCGTCATCCTCGGCTCGGTCTAGATAGCTTCATCTCCAAAACATAGTATTCGAATTGAGGGGAGAGTTGTGTTCTTTGAAACAGTTTTCATTTTCTCACGTGGGTGAAACGCATTTCCGCTCTTGATGTTGAAATCGACCACGTGAAAATACCTTCGTCACATGGGAAGCGTGCAGTTTTTATCGTGGTTGGTCAGATCCTAATCGGGCCACAACATGCACAGATATCGTTTGAGCCGCATTTAGGAATAGTTGACAGCCATCGGAACATCGTAATCAAGGTGCGGAATTGCGTTTGAGCCGCGATCATGTGTAGTTGACTGCCATCAGAGCATCGCAATCGAGCTTTCCGATTGCGTTCGAAACCTGTGTGCTTTTTAGGTGTCATAGAGTGCTAGGAAATGAACAGAAAAAGAGAGAAGCCTAAAACATAAACAAAAAAGGTTGTTTTAGACTGCAGTTTAACAAATGCTAATACGTTTCTCATATCTGTTTCAATACCGTCAACATGATGTATTTCAGAGAATTTCAGGTGATCGGCATTTATAAGTACACTTTGTTAGCCATAATACCAAATTGAAAAGTTTTTTCTGGACAAAAGTAATATACAAGGACTTTTTTCTGCCAACTTGGCAAATTTTTATTTTATTTATTGATACTGCGATCTTTTACAAGACCTTTGCAGGGGTGGGCACACAATACATAAATTCTGGAAACAACAAAAATGACCTCAGGAACAAGCAAACAATCAAGAACAATTGATCAACAATTTAAGATCAAGAAACAATGAAACAAAGAAATGTAGCGGTACGACATTATAAAAAAAGTTAAAGGTGGCTTTCAAACCTTTTTAGTGAAGTTTGGGTTACTGCATCATTAGTTAGATTATTCCAGTCTGTAATCGTTCTGGGGAAAAAAGAGTACTTAAAGGTGTTATTTCGTGCGTTTAATGGTGTTACTGTAAAATCATGGCGTTGTCTTGTGTTGTACCCTGAGGAGAACGATATAATATTGGATGTGTCAATATTGTACTGACCTTTGATTAACTGAAATAAAAATTTTAGACGACAGATGCGATTTCTATGAGAGACTGGAAGCAAACCACTTTGATTAAGAAGTGCAGTGATAGATGTGCGGTTATATGAATTGTAAATAAACCGCGCTGCTTTCTTTCGGACTCTGTCTAATTTAGCAATGTTAGATTTAGTGGAAGGATCCCAGATTATGACGGCATATTCTAACATAGGGCGAATAATAGTGTTATACGAAAGTGAACGTACACTGGGGGGGCCGAGCTTCAGAGCACGTCGGAGGAAAAATAGTTTGCGTAGGGCATTAGCTGTAACGTTGTCAATGTGCTCTGTCCAGGAGAGGTTATTGCAGATCCGCAGACCTAGGTATTTGTAAGTATTCACTTGAGAGAGAACTTTGTTTTTAGCAGTATAGTTAAACAAAAGAGGCTTCTTTTTCTGGGTTATACGCATGAACACTGTTTTATCATAACGCACATTTGCCATTGGTCACACCATGTTATTATCTTAGTGAAATCGTTATTTAACCGTACTTGGTCCTCAGTAGTAGTAATCTTTTCATATAACACACAATCGTCAGCATATAATCTAACAGAAACTGAGATGTTATCGACAATGTCATTAATAAAAATCAAGAAGAGGAGTGGCCCAAGAACAGATCCTTGGGGAACGCCGGAATCAACAGGAACTGGAGGGGAAGGGGAATTATTTACTACTACAAACTGACGACGGTTTCTTAAGTAGGCTGTAATCCATGCAAGTAATTTGTCATTTTTTAGTACATTACCTAATTTGTGAAGAAGTCTGTTATGCGAAACTTTATCAAATGCTTTTTTAAAGTCCATAAATATAGCGTCAGTCTGCTTTCCTTCATTTATTGCCTGCGCAAAATCATGTATAGTTTGTACTAGCTGAGTGGCAGTGGAAAATCCTCGTCTGAAGCCATGCTGTGCATTAGTTAGAAAATTGTTTTGTTCAAGAAAATCTGCTATATGTTTATGAATGATGTGTTCCAAGACCATGCATGCTGTAGATTTTAACGATATCGGACGGTAATTCTGAATAGATGCTATGTCTCCAGTTTTGTGAATTGGTTTGATTCTTGCCGTTCTCCAGTCATCCGGTAATGATCCTTCATTTAGTGATTTGTTAAATAAGATGCATAAGTACTTGGCACACCATTCTGCATAACACTTCAGGAATGCGTTGGGAATGTCATCTGGTCCGGGAGATTTTTTTACATCAAGCTTCAATAATAAATTGAGAACACCTGCCTCGGAAATCACAACATCAGGAATTGAAGGCAAATTCACGGAATAGCAAGGAAGAGAGCTGTCATCCTGCGTAAACACCGATTTGAAGTAGTCATTGAAAGCCGTGGACACCAAAGCATCACCACGCTCACATATTCCATTTACTTTGAAAGTATCATGAGATCGTGAAGCTGGAGTTATCTGCCTCCAGAATTTCTCAGGGCATGTTTTAATGAAGGTAGGTAGCTGAGTAGAAAAGTACTTTTCCTTGTCATGGGCAATCAGCTGTTTGAGTTTTTCTGTTTGTTCATCAATGATCGTTTGGGAATAGTTTCCTGCTTTTAACCTTTTTTTCATTCTTTTTAGCTTTCGTTGTGAGCGTAATGTCTCTCGTGTTATCCAAGGGTTACATTTTGGGGACTTTTTTGCAATTTTTGGAACGAAGCGTTCAATACACTGAAAGACAACACTTTTGAAAAATAGCCATAAGTCATTCACATTTCCATTAAAATTCATAAAGCGGTCATAATGAAAGTCGAGCATATCAAGAATAGATTCATCATGTGCACGAGAAAAATTAGGAAAGAAACCGACAGTATTTCGGCGATCAAAGTTTGCATTTATCAATGTCAGTACAACAGCTTTGTGATCAGAAATACCGGTCGTTACATAGCATTCGACATTTTCTTTGACAGTACCATTTACAAAAAATAGATCAAGAATTGAATATGAACCATTGTGGACTCTAGTAGGATCTTTAACTACCTGAAGCAGGTCAAAGGCAATAGAAATATCAAGCATAGTTTGCTCAATGATGTTATTAGAATGCGAAAAGGCAGTCCAGTCTATGTTTGGTAAATTAAAATCGCCAGTCAACATTAGCCTATCATTCTGTTTTATATGGCGCTCAATATATTTTTTTAGATTCGCTAGGAGTGCTACAGAGGAATTGGGTGGCCTGTACACGGCTCCTAAAACGTAACGAACATTGTTTTTGTAAAATTTACAAAAGATGCCTTCTACATCGTCAATATCTGGCATTCTAAAGACTTGCAGTGAAGATTTGAACAGTATGGCCACTCCACCGCCCCTTCCATCTCGGTCTTTGCGAAAAACTTTGTAGTTTTGTGGTACGAATTCGCTGTCAAAAATATTTTTTCCCAACCAGGTTTCAGTGAGTGCAGCGATTTCTACATCATACGTCAACAGCAGGCCCTCAAGTTGCGTAGCTTTGCAGACAATACTTCGACAGTTGACGTTTATCAGTGTGAACCTTTTGTTCATAATATGCGTCTGTCATTCCCTCTTTTTAGATATACGATAGGGCTCATTCTTCACTTCGTCCCATCCGAACATAGCACCGTCGATAACCAGCTTATCAAATATCAGTTTGGCTTTAGCGCCGTTAGCCTTCTCCACTGCACAGCTTTGCCACAGCTTTTTTCTAATTTCACGAACTCGGCTGGAAAAGTCTTCAGCCACAGAGAATTTGGTTCCTTTCAGCCCCGAACAAGCCTGTAACACCGAAAGTTTTTCTCTGTAGTCCTGAAACTTCATAATTACGGGGCGGCTTTGATCTTTCTTCTTTTTTCCCAGCCTGTGACACCTCTCTACGCTATTGATTTCAACTTTCAATTTTTCTTCAAAGAGTTCTTTCCGGATCGCATTCTGAAGACTGGTAGGAGTTTCTTCGTCACCCTCCTCCAAACCATAAACAATCAAGTTATTTCTCCTACTCCTGTTTTCTAAATCATCAATTTTTTTTAGCATGTATGAATTATCTTGCTCAAGTTGAGCTACCGTTTCTTTTAGATCACTGACCACTTTGCTTATAGATGCCAGACAGGATAGTTTGTCTTCCAGGTTGGTAATGCGAACAGATAAACCTCCGATTTTATCCTCCAGTGTAGTCCGTTTTTCCAGCAACTGGTTAATAGAGGCAGTCATATTGGTTTGGCCTGAAACAAGCTGAAGCAACAAATCCTCCTGTGTTGGACCGGGGTTAGATTCAATGTCACCGCATGACAATAGATCTTTTGTGAATGACCGGACATCAGATAAAAAGTACGCAATGCATAGTGGGCAAGGCAGCAGCAATAGGCAGCGGTTATCGCTGCGGAAGCATTTAGTAGGCATATAAGAACAAACTCCTGAACATCGTTTCCGATGCGTTGCTGCCGAGCCCACTCTGCACTGCCTGCGCACTGCGATGCGCACTGCCTGCTAAATGTGAAACGAATGTTTGTTGTTTCGGATCTACATGGCGACATCTGTTGCACTAGGACTATTCTTACTCCGGATCCTTAGACCGCTATATCAGCGATCATTTTCCATCGTGATTGAAAGTCGGATCCCGCTCAAGGGCTCGATCACAATCGAAAGTGCCCACGTGAAGGGGTATAAGAAAATCGTTGCGGATACTGCTATCTACGCAATCTTTACCACAGTGTGCGATCACTATAAAATGAAAGCTTATCACTGGCCTGTACCGTATATAGGTACGGTCTGGAAGAAAACAAGACATGACCATTCACAACAGTCACTGCTTTATAGACACAAAATCACTCAAAGAACTAAAGGCGCGCCTGCAAGTGCCTTCAGTGTCAGTACAGTGGACTGTGATTCATAAAGAAGTGTGTACGATGTTTTTGAACATCACCAACGATCGTGAACCTTCGATGAAGGCGTCATTGACAGTGCTCGAAAACCTCCAAGTCTCAGCCTGCTACGAAGGATCCGCGATCAAGAATCTTGGTAGCGCTGTTGTACCAGACTCGGTTTGCAAAGTAAGCTCCTTGTTGGAAATTTTGAACAACTTGTGCATGCTGTCTGATGATTCTGGCGAGCGTTGTAGTTCTCGTCACCTCTCGCTTGCAGTAAATTCCCTTCTAGACAAATTGGAAGCAAGTATTAATGAAAACAAGAAAGGGGCTGTAAAATTTTTAAAGGAACATCTAACACTGCTCTCTGCAGAGCGTATTCAGTACAGCACACAGGTAATGGTGTTTGCATGCATTCTCCACACAATATCACTGCATGCCTACAAGTATTTGAGAAAAACAAGTACACTAGCCTTGCCCCATCTGAGCACTATCAGGAAAGTGTGTTCATCTGTACAAATGTGCCCAGAAATTGATTCTTGTGATGCAACTTTTCTTCAGTATGTTTCCCAGAGATTTACACATCTGCAGCCACATGAAAAGACAGTGACGTTGATGCTTGACGAAATTCATATCAACCCTTGTTTTGAGTGTAAGGTGGGCAGCATATGTGGTGCTGCAGTGAATTCCAGCGAGGCAGCCACATCTGTACACGTGTTTATGATACAAAGTCTGCTGAGCTCATTCAAGGAGGTAGCACACATTCTTCCGGTAAAAACCATACAGGGCGATCAACTTCATGCCATACTGAAGAAGGTGATCATACGCTTAGAAGACATTGAGTACAGGGTCATAGCCATTGTTTGTGACAATAACTCTCTAAACAGAAAGGTAACGAAGATGTTTCTGCCAAAGCCAATGCTTCGTCGTGTTTATCCACATCCGGCAGATCCAGATCGCCCATTATTTTATGTGGTAGATGCTGTACATCTTTTGAAGTGTATCAGAAACAATTGGTGAATCAGAAAAATGGGGGGATTTCCTTTTTCTACCCATGCTTTGAGCTTTCAAACAATGATGTTTGTGCTGAATGCAAAATGACTGCTTCATTTAAGAATTGATTTACATAAAGAGGAGTCATCTCTACTGATAAAGCCTGGGTATGGCTTGACATCCAAGGCACTTAATCCGAGCAACTTGGAACGGGAAAATGTGAAGCTGGTACTGCAGGTTTTTAATCCGCAAGTAGCCACAGCCCTGGCAGCTCGCAGTGGTGAAGCTGATTTTCAACATGAGGCAGCAACAGCAGATTTCATCAAAATCATTCCTCGTTGGTGGAGTATTGTCAACGTAAAACGCCAAACAAAGGCTTCCATCATCGTACTGTTTATGAAGAACGCATGTCTTGCAGTACAGATGACCCAAAAGTAGCTTTTCTGAATGGTTTCATTACCTTGCTTGATGTCTGGGAATTTTATGGTCATGACACTGGGGTCCTTACCCAGCACACATTGAGTGCACTAAGGCTATCTGCTCAATCCTTACTGGCATTGGTTAAATGCTGCACAAGTGAACTTCATTTTAAGTACGTCCTAGTAGGGAAAGTTCGAACGGATCCACTCGAGAGTCGTTTTGGACAGTACCGGCAAATGGCTGGTGGGCAGTACGACATATCTGTTCGACAGCTTTCTGAGACAGAGGGCAGGATTCGCCTTCAAAATGCCCTGCCAAAGATGAGCACTGATGACTTCAGAAACATCAAAGAGATAGTGTAACAGATGTAGGAACCTCCTTTAAGGCGCGGTCACACTAGGCCGACGATCGGCCGATTTCAGTCTGGCGACGGCCGGCGGTAGCGATTTTCGTGCCGTTGGCGCGCCTGTCACACCGCGCAGACGCCGACCGAGCGCCGATTGTCATCCGAAGAGCGCATCGCCGTCGTGTCGGCGAGATAGCAGCCGTCGGCCGACCTGTGAGTCACATTCGGCCGACAACAGCGCCGACACCACGACGACGTCATCCTATCCTGACATGCTCGACGCGGCTGCTTCGCGCACGCGGCTCGCATGGTCTCTTTGTGCCGCAGACACGGACTCGGCGAGGCGGTGCAATGGGTGATGCCGTTCAAGCAGCGGGCACGGCTGTTGCTGCATTGCTGCTGCTCGAGGCGACTGACGAGCCGCCGAAGAAAAAACCAAGGGGGTGCTGGGCGCAACCCTGGTTGCTACGGCGAAAGCGCCAAGGCGCCTATGAAAATCTAATGCGCGAACTTGCTCTGGACGACGGCGAGGCGTATAGAAGATGGATCCGCATGGACACATCTGCCTTCGAAGACCTCCTCAACAAAATAAGACCGCGTATAGAAAAACGGGACACCTCCTTCCGAGAGGCCATCCAGGCGGGAGAGCGGCTTGCCATCAAGCTACGCTACCTCGCAACTGGTGAGTCCGTATTTTATTTGCTCGAGCTGTTTCGCCTGCATGAAGCTCGTTCGCCTGCATGACTGGATGAGGCAGCGCAGGTTAACTATTTTAAGGCTGACACATTTTGAAAGCAGCGCACTGACTAACTCAATTTTGTGCAATCGCGTCACTCTGGCCGCTCGAGCTGTCGCTGCCAAGCGATGCAGGTTTTTACGACGCAGCGCCAGCAATTGCGGCCACTTTATTTTCACTTGCATATGAAAGAGTCCGTCTAGTTTCATAATGCACAGACGGAACCAGGGTACTTACTGGACTCGTCAAAGAAACCGTGAAACACCAGGGATTTTTTTTCTTTAGAAACAGGTAATTAGCTATACACAACGCAGAATTAAAACTACCAATTCAAATAGGAGCCTGAACCCACCAACCACCTTTGCGGGCGCACTGACCGAGCCCAAGCGAGCGGCTGCCGCTCAGTTCAGCAGGCTGCTAAAAGATGAAAATAAATTACATAATACAAAAAAACGGAGGCTGCCTTGAAATAGGCGACTTCGCTGCTTTCCCTTCGTTTTTTGTTTTGCCTATGCGATAGCTGAATAGAAGCTCCGTCTTAACTGGCTTTCGATGGCCTGCTTATCACTTATCGCAGATCACTGCGCGCGCTCTCCCTGTTCAGGAAGAATGTGCTACGCACTTTAAAGACTGCTGAGAGCAGCGTCGGCTGCACACTTTGAGTGGGTGAGTGCGCATGCTTCGTTCACTCAGGACATGCTCGGCAATACTTCGTTACGGTAGCGCAACAGCGCAATTACTTAGGTATTTTTTTTCATATTTCGAGGGCTTTAAATGCCGGAAAAAAGGGCCACGTAGGACATACGTTGCTGCAAATAACTGAATTGGTCCTTTCTTAACAGTCGGTTAGTCCACCGAGATATGCGAGACTGTGTGCAATTTCCTTTCCTCAAAAATCAATTTTTACCTTTCTTAACCCCCCTCTACAACTTAAGGTAAGGTACATGATCCTAAAGCGAATAAGAGAAAGTTTGCATAATTAATCTTAGATAATTAGCTTATTAAGCAGAATTTCAAATATACTATGAGGAGTGCCACACGAGAAACTGTATGCCGTTGGTTTCTCCCAGGTCTGGTGCGCCACTTTTTTAAAATCCTTGGTTCAGGTTATATGCAACACCCTTTATATGACAATGTTGCACTTTTTTTTTGTTCTGGTGCAGCTGGCAGCCAAATGTATAGAAATATCACATAGGCTCAGTCACCAAGTTGTCGAGGAGCCTTCAGAACATTGCGTGCGTGTCGTTTTTCCACAATGCACCCAAATTTATTACGAGGTGAAACAAAAATTTGTGACCAGAAAATCTAATTCACTGCAAGCGTACTGCCCTGAACACGTGTTTTGGAAAAAGAGATTAAATTCAAGACAATTGTGATTCACAGCTAGCATGTATAATCTGCCTGGAAAACCCAAGCTGACCATTGTTTAAATGGTGTATTGTCATACAAAGTAGAACTGGATGAAAAATTGTGCAAAGCATGTGCCTAGATCAACATTACTTAATAACTGCATATAAAGCACCATTGTTTGTAAATCAAATGTGTTGATGTTTAATGTTTGGTGGCAAGAGTGGCTCATCACTGGATTAAATACCATTCTACCATGTCACTATATACTTTTGCAGGAGACAGTGAGATGTCTCTCCAGTATGCTTTCTACGTGGCCCACAACACCATCTCTGGCATTCTCCTCGATGTGTGCAAGGCCATCTACTATGCTTTGGTTGACGAAGTTGAGAAGGTAAGAACACGTTACACTTTTTTTTTCGCACTATGGCTGTGACATGCAGCCATTTCTCAACATGTACTACATATATGTGAATGCCGCACAATTGTGTTAGCTATTTAATCAGCCCTTAACTCCCACCACAGGTATAGCAAGCATATAGCAACATAACCTATGGATAGCACATAAAAATAACTTCATCCTGCATTATCACAAAGCATTGGTGGGATATTTATTGTTAAGTAAGGCATTCAGTCAATACTGTTTTCAGTGCACTGATATGGGGTGCACAAGAGTGATAAGCTGCTGCTCTGCTGCTGGCGATTTGGCTGAAACGAAGTTCACACAAAATCGGCAGGAAAGTTGACCTTTTAGTACAACCCCACCAGTACACCCCTGTAGCTACCGATAATGCTACTTTTTGAACAAACTTTACATCTGCAATTTCTTGTCAGCTGCAGGCCCCCCTTTCTTTTTGGTGTTGGAATATTGTTCAATTCATGTTACTAAATGTTTATTTTTCTTACAGACTCCTAAAACACATGCGGAATGGTGTGCAGTGGCCCAAGGTTTTGCCGAACTGTGGCAATTCCCTAACTGTGTTGGTGCCCTCGACGGCAAGCATATAACAATCACTCCTCCCCCAGAAAGTGGAGCTCTGTTCCGCAACTACAAGGGCACATTCAGCATTGTGCTAATGGCCCTTGTAGATGCAGGTCTGAACTTCATTTTTGCCGAAGCAGGCCGGAATGGACGTTTGAATGATAGTGGGGTGTGGTGTGAAGCAAAATTGTGCAATAGAATAGAGGAACACCCGGACACCTTGCTACCACCTACACGTCTTCCAAATTCTTTGCACATTAGCCCCCTATGTAATCGTCGGGGATGAAGGATTTGGCCTCAAGCCTTATTTAATGAGGCCTTACCCCATTGCAGAGCTCGAACACCAAAAGAGAATTCTCAATTACAGGTACCAGTTTGTTGCATTTTACTAAGTATTAGTTTGTTTTATTGTATGCATGCTTAAGCTTGTGTGTATGATTACTTTAGATATGTTAGGAATATCTGACGAGAGAGCTCCAGGGCCTAATTGCATCTCATAGCTATGCTCGAAACTGGCAGAAAGGAGCCTAATTATTATGTATTAGTAAAGTTACAATGCCTTATTTATCGGCAGAGTACTGCCAGCAAGCTGGTAGCATTTAAACACTGTGCACGTTTATAGAATGAATAAAGCACACTTTGACAAGAGAGGTCTGGAGGCAAACTGTACCCATGTGGCAACACGAGTTATGGAAAGCTGTCAAATTCATACATGATGTATTGGTGCTGATATGCACTGAAATCTAGCTGGTTGTACTTACGCACCTGTAGCCATGCATTCTCATTATTTATTCACAGGTCTTGCTTATTTGTGGGCTATGCACAACCTTGTGTACACTGCTGCAAGTTATGCTCGTAAACAGATGGCACAGTTTTTTTCTTCGTCGTTCTTAAAGGAGGGAAGGTTATCACAGTACATGTTTAACATATGGTAATTAACTATACGCAGTGGAAGAAAAGCAAGTGTACCACCGGTGGGATTTACACACCCAACTGTTTGTCTGCGCATTGCTGCAAGCTGTGATTACAACACAGGATAAAAAAATATTCACTACCTTCTTTATTTCAGATTGTCCAGGGCAAGGAGGACAGCTGAGAATGCCTTTGGTGTGCTTGTTAATTCCTGGCAAATTTACAGAGCACCCTTACGTCACAGTGTGCAAAGGGCCCGATGCATGGTTCTGACCACTGTTGTGCTGCACAATTACCTGAGGCAAAGGAGGGGAACCAGACAGCTATACACGCCTTCTGAGAGTTTAGATGTGGAGGACATCCTGACCGGTAAGGCGCTTCTACCATTACAAACAAGTGTGGTTTAAAAAATAAAAAGGACTTAAAGTTTAGCAAGGGAAACAATGCTTTTTTTCTTAGCACTAGTGTTCTGCAAGTATTGGTAAACTGCACCAATAAAGCAGGTTATTATATAGTGAAGGCAGCTATGACAAAAATAGTACAAAAATTGCTGTTACATTACTGCAGTTACCTTCTTCATGCACTAGCTGTGTTGACCAAAAGTGAAAAAGCTAAGGTAGGGACCCCAAACACTGTTTTGTATGCATTGTAGGGTGACTGAGGACAACAGTCATTTATATTTGGTTCTCAGTATCAGTCCTCCCAACCTTGACTGGAACCCACCATCCAAAGGCCAAAGCAGTGGCCTTGTGGTAGAGCATCCGCCTCGCATTCGGGAAGTGCTGGGTTTGATCTCCATTGCCAACGGGTACCCACTGGTTTTCTTATGGGTACAAGATTTCCCCCGCCTGGTCAGGAAGAAATGGGCTTGGGCAGGGCATGTACTATGAAGGCAAGATAACCGCTGGTCCGTAAGGGTGACGGAGGGGATTCCAAGAGAAGGCAAGCATAGCAAGGGGCGGCAGATTAGACGAGCCTATGAGATTAGGAAGTTTGCAGGCATATGGTGGGTGCAGATTGCAAAGAACAGGGTTAATTGGAGAGACATGGCAGAGGCCTTTGCCCTGCAGTGGGTGTAAAGCTGATGATGATAAGACCTCTGTTGGTCCTTATAAGTGTTTTCAGCTTAACCAGTAGCCAAGAATAGATTTATTGGTTAATTGCATTTAGTACTCATCATGGCACTTAGTTCTCAGAATGTCTAGACAAACTATGATCATAACTTTGAAGTGAATGATTGTGCAGCCAATTCTCACTATGATCATAACTTTGAAGTGAATGATTGTGCAGCCAATTCTCTGGGATCTGTGTCAGCATACTATTTATGTTTGTGAATCTATAGGTGATGACGCAGCCATACTTTAGTTTTGGTCTAATCTACCATATGAAACCTTATCTAAATAACCTGTTAATCATTACAAAGAAGTGAAGTTTGGGGTGTTATGTGGTATAAACAACTAATGCTTTCTATCATGAAACAGAAATTTGGAAAAATTCCTGTTATAACAAGACAGATTACTAATTTCCTCAGTTGCAGCATTTGTTCTAATATTCCTTTCCTCAAGTTAAGCTGGGCTAGACGAGGCTAATGAGGTATGTCATAATATATCATTTGCCATTGAATATAGAAAATGCTTATGTCCCAAGAAATGGTTCAGTAGGATAGGCATCCATGCAAGCCAAGGATGCATGCAAGTAATTTGATACTACTATTCTGAAATCCACTGCAAGCAGACTGCATACAATGGTCTTTTTAACTTGTAGCATGACCTGATGCAGGTGCATGTATGCAGAATCTCTGTGGTACAATTGTGAGAAACAATTTCATATTGCAGAGTAAGTGTTACCTAGTTCAATATCAAAAACAGCTGTCACGTCAGTTTGATGTTTTAATGCTCTTTGCAGGAGATATACGGCGGGGAACGTGGCGGTATTCAGACTGCCAAGCAGGCGCAGTGCAGCCACTCAAGAAAAGAGGAAGCAATTGTAGCCAGGAGGCTCGAAGGATCAGAGAAGATTTTAAAGACTACTTCTATAAAGAAGGTCAACTCAGGTGGCAGTGGCGACTGGTGTCATAGTATGTAATCATATTTGCTGCAAATCAGTTACATTAACATTAGTGTTTGTGCCATTAATGGACAAACTACACTTCACTACAGACTGGTAGACCTGCAACATGGCCAACTGGCATTGAGGCTTTGTGGGTATTTGCCACATGGCATGCGCTACAAGAGTGCCAAAGGTGTCGCAGTCATCTTTAGCAGCCAGCCTCTGGCTACTTTCTAATGCCTCTACGGCTGATGTGAGGAGACGTTTGCGTTGGTCTTTCTCTTCATCCTGAATTTTTCTTTTTTCCCCAGCCCTGGTTCGTGAGTTCCTTGGTGCATCCTCCTGGAACTGGGCATCCACACTTCCTGCATGGTTGCCTGTAGCTGCGTCAACACAGCTGGAAGGCGTGGATATCTGTTCAGGTTCCAGTGGTTTGAAAGGTTTCTGCAGAATCTACCTGCCGAAATAAAAGGAAAAAAAAGTCTTCAGTGCATAATCCATTTTCTTATGACCAGTAATCACCAGTCCGGCTCTTAATTGGCAATCATTTTCTGAAGGCTTGGTATGCCTTTAGTACTTGCCCGAAGCATGAGTCGTGCTGCCATGTTAACATTTAGACAGCTGTCAAAAACATGCCTAATGGGCAGAAGCTGCGTCTTGGCTGCATGTGGGGAGGATACCCTCCTCGAGATGTATTCATGAGTCTTAAAATGCTGTTCAGGAGCACGACGGATTGTACATTTGCTTGTGCATTTGCTTGAAGTCATGTGAACCGTGTATAACTCTGTATTCTGCCATATATAACATTGCAATGTTCAATGCCAACAAAGAATAAATATTTGCAGGAACCAAATCATATTTTAAACCTACCTCAATTTCCTCCTCAGTGTCCATGGTAGAAATGCTGGGCTCCGATGAACACCCACTCGATAAAAAATGTAGCCGTCTAAAGTGCACCCAGCGGGGCTCATAGATTTCGTCAGTGCCGGCACCAGAGCGCTTCTGAATCTTCGTTTTCTCACGTGTGAAGGTGGTGCGCAAGTTCGTGAATTTGTTCCGTATTTGCAGAACTGAAAAAAGAAGACGTCATACACACCGCACGGGCAAACCGCGTGGAGAAGTGGTAATTCGTTGATAACATTTTATATGCAGGCTGCAATCCCCAGACACAATAGCGCTGACAGGGTACCGCCATCGTTAGTCTCTAGTCTGCAGTTACGCAACATAACTAAATACGAGTGCGAGAGCCAAACGTCGTTGTAAATTGCAGCACAGGCGCATATAATCTCTAGAAATAAAAAGTACCTACCGGTGAACTTGTCGCATAGTGCGGCTGCTACTTCGCTGTACGCGACTTCTTTTAAATCTCATCGATGGTAGTGCTTGTGCAACACGTCCCAAATCAGGCGCCTTTCTTCAATTAGCGCGATCAATTCAGCCTCTTCTTCGGTCGAAAACGGCGCCGACAGTGACATTTTGGCAACACTCGGTGGAGAAGAGCACAACTCAAGCCATTCGCACGTGCATAATTTGAAAAACGAAAGAGCACGATAGTGCCGATGGCCATACGTCTTGGTAAATGTTGCTGCGCGTGCATTATTTGTTTAATTATTGATTGCACTTCGCGCTCTGTGCTCAGTACTCGCTTTTGGTTGCCGAATGTTTTCGCTCGGCCACAGATTTGCCCAAGACACGTCGGCCAACGGGTCTCGTCGGCATTTTTGGTCAGTGACGTTGTCCCACTAGAACGCCGTTTGGTTGTCGGGGGCGTCGTCGTCGGGGCAGTGTGACTGGCTAGTCGGGGAACGATCAGGTTGGCCGACGGGACCGCCGATTGTCGGCGTCGCCGTCGCGTCGGCATCAGGGTCTCGTCGGCATAGTTTGACCGCGCCTTTAGTGTTCAAGTTGTAGACGCTGACCTTGATGCAGTCAGAGAACGAATGCCGGTTATTGGTTATGTTGGCGGGGATTGTGCGCATGCTACAAATAAAGTACTAAAGTGTGAAAGTTGCCGAGGACACTTCGTTGTTACCGGAAGTGAGACCAAATGGAAGACACCCATTCCTTAATCGCACAACTGGACTGAGGTGGACCCAAGTTTCCCTCTGCCCTTGTGATTACAATAGTCATGTACACGGACGTTGTAGTTACAAAGTGCTGTGTATGTGTATTGAGTGTGTGGCAAGAGATGGCGCCACCATCCCAGCGCCTGTGTGTGCGTGTATGAGTGCGTGGCACGAGACGGCGCCACCGCCGCAGAGCGCCCAGCAGGTGCTGTGTGTGTGTACGGCCAGCACCGGCCCTGTGTAACGTGTAACCCAGGAGAATAAAGATTGCTGTTACGTTATCCCAAAACACAACACAAAGCTTGTGACACAAAGTGCCTGTACACAATTTCTCCATGGGCCCAACCAAAGGAATGTAGTTCGGCAACTGACGCTCAACAATCTACCGAGGCTTGAGGACATAGATGCATGTGAAAATGGGCATAACTACGAGCTCCTTGTCACACTTGCTGCAAACTGTGCAGCAAACATAATGCTTAACAACTTATGCAAACAAAGGAATGATCAACTTCATATAAAAGAACTGAAGGCAAAAAACAGAAAAGCCCAAACCTTTCATGAAAAGTAATTTTTCATAACTTGTACACCGCACATTTAATTACTTTAAATTGCACTGCAGGTATTTTATTGCAGTTTCATGTGCTTTCCTTGGCAAACTTCTGCCTGTTGTAGTGCAATGAGCCTTCTTTTGTTTGCGTCATGCATGCTTTCTAGCCCAGAGTTAAAATGACAGTTTGGCTTTTAATCTGAAATTTTAAAGTATTTTGGCAATTAAGAGCAATGTTGATTTTTTACTGAGCTGAACCTTAGACAGTGCCTGCTGTGGTAGGTGAATGACTTATTTGTCACACCTTTTGTCTGTATGTGCTCTTCTTCTTGAGTCTTTATTGCACTATTGTTGCATTGTCTATTATGTATTATTGTCTATATTATTGTGCAATGCAGTTTGTGCACTGGATTCATTGTGCATTCCTATATCTGCAGCAGTGAAATAAGTGGTTCTTTGTGTCATTTATTACAACCTAGTCCACAGTTTAGTCACAAGTGTGTTTAATGTACTGTGGTTTCTTTGCATGCCTTCGACTCTACAAAGTAATATGTTGTTTTATGGCACTGAAAGGTGGCCATCTACTCCGAAAAATGGATGAAATAACATTTTCTTCTAACCTACAGTTAAGATGCGAGTATGGTTTTCGTTTTCTACCTCTTGGCATTGCAATGTGCTTTGTTCTGCTTCCTCTCATTCATCATTCATCTGAAACTCGTACCGTGCCACAGGGCCTACTTTAATATACAGATTGGTATTGTAACTGTGTATATCTCTTATCGGTGCAACAACTTGTTTCCGCTGTCAGTTGTTTACGATTTTACAGCACGCAGTATAAAAGGCAACATCCGTCTACATTACAGTGCAATATTGTTTTCTGTCTGTAATGTATTTTGGCCGCAAATGATGTGTAGTCGTAAATATCTGTAAAAATGCAAACAGAGAGTCTGCTGTGATAAATAAATATGTATAATTCTGCCCGTAATCTTAATTATTTGTCTGTGCCCTGATAAATCGCGCGGACCTGGTGGTCGACGAGCCTCTCTGTGGAATCAGTTCCCGCTAGGCGAGCGCGCGGCAATCGCTCGCGGCCTTCAGCCGGCGCGCAATGACATCGTTCATGTCGCGTCACGTGACGCGCAGGCCTGAAAGCTGTTCAGGAGGTAATGTCCAGGCCGACCGCGGGAACAGGAACGCTGCAGCTGCAGATGACGAGTACCAAGTTCTTTTGCCAACTTTGCCTACCGGACGTGTGGTGTTAAATACTGTTTTTCTTCATGGCGATGTGCGACTTTGGCCTTTCAAAGTCGAGGACTTCCGAAATGCCCTGGCCAAGACCGGAACCCTGCCTGGCGTGGTTGCTGTGGGGCGTACCGGGTTGACCACTTATGGGCGGTGACCCTGAGCACTTCTGAGGCAACCAAGCGGCTGCTCACCGTGAAGGAAATGCAAATAAATGGGGGGCGGTGCATGATCATCAACCCTGAGGACCAGGATGTTAAACTAGGGCTGCATTGGATGCTCCGCAGTGTTGATAATGAGGGCATTTGCAGCGTTCGGAAAGGTCACCGCAGTGACCCGTGAACGGTGGCGAGTTCAAAATACGAAGGAAAAAGCCTCTACAAGGACTGTTCTACTTAAGATGAAGCCAGGTGTTACAGTTGAAGGTATCCCTCATCAGCTAAGAGTTGCGGGAGAGCTGGCACTTGTGGTTGTGCCTGGTAGGCCTATGCAATGCCTGCGCTGCCGCGGCACTGGGCACGTGTGGCAAGAATGCAAGATTCCTCGCTGTACGAAATGCAAGCGTTTCGGTCATGGCGACGCTGATTGCGTTCGTACCTACGCATCCGCAACGGCAGCTGAGGTGCACGACTAAAAGGCGGAGTTGCAAATGGATGCCGCTGAAGCTGGAGGCGGCTAAGGGTGCAGGGTAAGTGGACAAGGTAGCAGTAGCCACGGTTTCCTTACTGTCTTCGGCAGAGGACACCCGGACACCCAGTGACCAAGGGGAGGAGCCTGAACCACCAGGATCTATGGCAACCAAAATGGCAGAGGACGGCGGATCTGCAGGCGCTTCAAAAACCGAGGTGCCCCTACCTGTGTGTGACTAGGGGATGGATGACAGCGATGGCCACTTGCGACCATTACTGCGCCCGTCAAGCGTCCTCATGAACTGACTCGCAACGAAGAGGCCAACGAGACTACAGCCAGTGGAGAGGAGCCTCCAGCGAAAACTGCTCAGGCCCAGAGGCCTGCTTTCAAACCGTGCCCGAACTTTTGAGCTGAGAGGCGAGTCGCCGCAAGTTCACCTTTGCGGCAAGGCCACGGCGACCAACCCGATGACCCGGGTGTTAAAGTGTCTAGCAATACGCTGGACGTGAAAGGTAAGCGCCATGCTCTCGGTCTCTTTTTCTTTTTGTCAAAATGGCTCCTGTACTTTGCCTGAATATAGCCACACTTATTGTAAGGGGGTTGGCGAGGAAAGGAAACAGAGCCAAGTGTATCGACTTAAACTGACTATGCCATTGATGTGTTTGCGGTACAAGAAACTGAAGTAGACGGGGAGGAAGAAACCAGGAGCATGGTGCAGCGTTTCACTTCTAGGTATTACGCGGTAGTTGCTCATGCAGTTGGAAGGTCGGCTGGGTGTGTGCTATTTTGTAAAAAGCTACCGGGACTGGTTGCTCAGGTTTGTGCGACACATTCTAATGCCCGATTTATTGTGCTTGATTATGCCTACTTGGATGTGGGGTGTAGTATCATCTGCATTTACGCACCTAACAAGGTCGATGAGAGGGCAGCCTTTTTCGAAAGCACCGAGCAGTACTGTACTGTCGAAGGCAATTGATGTCATGGGTGATTTCAACTGTGTCTTGGCGGCGCGTGACAAAACAAGCGATAGCATATTCAGAGACAGAAGCATCGAAATACTGTCCGCGTTGGTAGATAAATGGAGTATTGAAGATGTGGCTGACTGTTTAGAAAGCGAGCGAGATGTGCAATTTACGCACTTTCAGCTGTCAAGTCTCATGCATGTCTGGACCGTATTTATATGGCGGTAGACCTGCTTCCAAGATGTAACAATTACAAGATTGTACTTGTGTCGTTTTTCAGACAACTGTTTGGTACAATGCATGCTAGGCATAGGAAAACGGAACAATGCATTTAATTGGAACTTGTGGAAATTTAATGACAAGTTGTTAAAATGCAAACGTTTTTATGACAACATAAAAGTAGTGCCTAATTCAGAGAAGTTATGGGAGAAGTGGGAACTATCTAAGCAGCAAATTAAAATGAAAGCAACTAAAAAGATTTGTTGCATGAAAAAAGAGGAAAAATTAAGGAAAAGAATTTTAGAACTGCTGTTGAAACTAATCGCGCAGGAGAGTAAAGCTCAGGGTCTGTTGATTGATGACGTAAAGAAAATTAAACCAAAGATAGAAGTTATGGAAGAAGAGCGTTATCGCGGTGCACTGGTGCGTCCGAGAGACGAAGAGGTGGTTTTCATTGAAGCACCAACAAAACGAGCATTGGGCATGGAAAAAGCCTGGGCTGAGTGTAATCGGGTTGATAAGATTGAATGGGCAGGTGTCATAGCAGATGACGAAACGCATGTAAAGCAAGCTTTTGGGGAATACTATCAGTCACTTTTTGCAAAACATGACGTAGACAATGACACATTCAACGACAAGTTTCTAGGAGCAATGCCAAGAATAGGTGATGAACAGAAACAGATATTAGAGGAACCAATTACCAAGTGTGAAGTGCAAAAAGCATCGACAATTTAAACTCATGTAAGTCGCCTGGACGAGATGGTTTAAGTGCGTCTTTCTATAAAGCCTTTAAGCAAGACATTTCTTCTTTGCTAACTGCACTTATTTAATCACTTTGCTAACTGCACTCATTAACTGCACTCCTTTGATAACTGCACTCTTTTACTGTATCAATAAAGATGGATATGAATTAAAAGCACTACCTCCTTTTTTTGGCTTATCTCACACTTCCTAATTCCGAAAACAGAAGACAGCGAAATGTTAAAGCAGGTTACAGCCTACAGGCCGATTTCACTCATGAACGTGGACTACAAAATATTTATGAAGGTGCTAGCAAGGCAGTTACAAAGGGTAATGGATGTGATAGTAGGTGCTCTTTAGACGTGTGGCATCAAAAGCCGTTCTATTATGTCTAACATTCACAAAGCAAGATGTGTTCTTGAGCGTTGCAATGTTAAAGACAGTCATGTTGCTATTCTTCAGTTACGACCTGCAAAAGGCTTTTGATTGCGTGGTACATGAACTTTTGCTTTTAATTCTGGATCAAGTGAATGTTGAATCAGTCATCAGGGAGGCAGTGGCCATGGTGTACCGCAACTGCACAACTTGACTAATAATAAATGAGAGTTTGGGGGCCCCCATAAGCGTGAAGCGGTTGGTGCAACAGGGCTGTCCCCTCTGCCCTCTTTTGTTTGGTATATACATAAAAGCCCTGTGTTTCAGCAAAATACAGAATGACGGTATTCAAGGTTTTAGGCTACAAGCGATCGAAATTAAGTTGCTGGCTTATGCGGACGACGTAGCTGTTTTCGCGGTCGATTATGAGAGCATAAGAAAACCCATCGATTGTGTTCGGCAATGTAGTCAATCGACAGGAAGTTGAGTAAATTGGGCAAAATGTGTTGGCTTCTGGTATTGCGAATAACGACTCCAGTTAACTTTGCGAGTGTGTCCTGGGTGACGACCTCAATGAAGTACATAGGGGTCCCACTAGAGTGCTATCGAGGCAGCGAACCGAATTCGAAAGGCCTGTTGGAAGACACATGCAAAAGCTGACATGGAAAGGGGGCTCGGTTATCGACTTTCGCGAAGGTTACAGTGGGCAACATTCTTCATCAGCAAGCTGGGGTACGTGATGCAGCTACTGCACTGTTCACGAACTAATGTGCAGAAACTGCACCGCATTTTTGCAGTGTTTGTCTGGGCCTCGAGCTGGGAATGATGCAGCCACACAAATAGGTTTAGAAGTGTAAAAGATGGAGGCCTAGGCCTGGGCCATCTGTTTTTGCTCCAAAATCTTAAGCAGGTTTTTATTTTTTCGTGATGCGAGTGAGATTGTACGCAAATTTTTTTGTGACGCGAGTGAGATTGTACGCAAAAGCGTACAATCTGTCAAATAAGGCTGGGCCGTGCGTTACCAGAATGGATTGTGGGAACAAAACATTCAAGGTCGGATGCAATGCTTGCTTTCATAACTTATAAAAAGATACGATGTTTGGTTTTTGAAAAAATTAGAATGTAATAAAAATGATATATTATTCCTGGTGACGTCAACACTAAGCTTTGAATAAACTTTATGCAACCACCGCGTTGTGCATAAGTGTAGGCATCCTCTCGCTCCCACGTGCGTTCCATGCCAATCCCAATCCAAGGGCAAATCCATACTTTGTGGACATTTCGCGTATACGGTCGTCTGCGGAGCAGAGCGCTCGCTTGATCACTTGATTTTTTTCAAAGCTTTTTCCAGTTTCTTGGTGGCTTGCCTAGACGACCAATGCAGTGCTTAGGTAAGTATACATTCTGCTCTTTTTCCCCCTGCATATTAGTGCACAGCTAACAGTTTACTCGTGAACTTATTGTCACGAGTGAGGACAATGAGCACGCCTCGTGTGTGGCCTCTTTATCTAAGTTTTCTGTACACATCAATCATTAATCGTCTTTTGATTAACGCAGCGGCATATTGCAAGGTTTAACTGCCTCGAAAGGGTTAGGACAACATGAAGTAACACACACATGTCCGAAGCGCAGCGCTTCTAAGTTTTGTGTGTGTTCCTTCAAAAATGTGAGCCATCTAGCCCCAGCAAATCTTTTGGCGCATTGCTTCTGAGAGGTATTTTTCTCACGGCACATTGTATGTTTATGTGTATAGATATGTTTATGATCGCAATGACAGTTGCCACGTGCTATGTAGTCGAGTGTTTTTTATCGCCAATTTTTGCGTTTTTAAGGCTAATCGCGTGGCTGAAGCATGCATGTCAGACGCCATAAAGTCATAGCCTGCATTCCTTGTGCTTGATTGATGAATGCTTCCATGGCAGTGTTTGCTTTGTTGCATTGCGAGTCTCCATGTGATGAGAAATGTGACAAGAACAGGATTAGTGAAAACAATTTTTCAGTGCTGCCAGAAAAGAACGCGGCTCCTGCCAGTGATCGGTTACATCATCATCATCATCAGCCTTACTACACCCACTGCAGGGCAAAAGCCTCTCCCATGTCTCTCCAATTAACCCTATCCTTTGCCAGCTGCATCCACCCTTTGCCTGCAAACTTCTTAATCTCATCCGCCCACCTAACCTTCTGCCGCCCCCTGCTATGCTTACTTTCTCTTGGAATCGACTCCGTTACCCTTAAGGACCAGCGGTTATCTTGCCTTCGCATTACATGCCCTGCCCAAGCCCATTTCTTTCTCTTGATTTCGACTAGGATGTCATTAACCCGTGTTTGTTCCCTCACCCACTCTGCCCGCTTCCGATCTCTTAACGTTACACCTATCATTTTTCTTTCCATGGCTCGCTGCGTTGTCCTTAACTTAAGCTGAACTCTTTTCGTTAGCCTCCACGTTTCCGCCCCGTAGGATCGGTTACAGCTTGAGAGTATTATCTTTTGTATGTGCTCCTTCCCGCTTACTGAGAGCCTTGTATTGCAAAACTTAAGATCAGTGTGACTCGACATATAGCGAGTGCAAGTCTCGAGCTCGCTAACTGATCGCCTTTGTTGTCCCTTTTTCTCGTTTGGTCATTTCTTGCGTTTTACTGCTTTTTTTTCATCGCTATGCTTCTGGTAAACTTCACTCAGTTTGTTGCTCAATGCGCTAAAGTTCCACACCACAACTGCTGGCTGTTATTTGGTTCATATGACGACAGGCACAGAAAGATTGCTAATAAGTCCCACATTGCAAGCGCTCATGACACATGTAACTCTCAACTTTCTGTTGATGAAAGTTCAGAATTGCAGTGCGACGTAGAATGAGTTGGCAGCCAGAAAGGCAAGTGCCGGGAGGGTACGGCACAGACAAGGTGCTGGTAAAAATCCTTGTTTCCTTATTAATCTTCTGCCGTGTTTTCTCTGTGCAGCATGTCAAAACAATTCGCTGTTGTTAGGTTTCCGCAGGAAGACGGCTGCTTAGCAGTTGTCCCTGTTGGGTGGTTAACTGAGGACAAAAGCGAATGCCTCCGGCCTGTGGCGAGAAGTTCCGAAATCGCACGCCTCATAAAAACGGAAGCTGATACAGCTGCCAGAGGGGAGTGGATGCGGTGCCCAGTGGTCGTAGTTACCACATGCCTTAAGGGGGGACACGGGTCTTTGCGGCCGAAAAATCGCGAAAAAATCAGTTTTTCAATTTTGGATTATTCGTGACCGTGAGGTCATTCTCTATGGACCTCCTGCATGTTTGTAAACAAACGAGGGGGCGCTGCAGTCGCTAGCGAGCTCGTGGTAGGCAAAAGGTCGGGGAGTGGCGTCGCGGATAGGTGTTGAGCGCGGGTTTTCAAGGCTTGTAGGCGCGTTTCCAGTTTCTTTGAATCATAGAAATGGTCGATGCTTCCAACTTAGTAATTTGTTGACGTACACGAGCTCGCGTTGGCCACGTGCGGCCTATAAAGAGAAATAGTTTGCCACTGTATTGTATATATGGTTAGTAGTAAACATGTAGAAAGCGTTCCTGCCGTTTATTTATGCGCTAGGCATTGAATAAAACAAGTTTTGACACTCTGCACTAGCCGGAATGATTTTACTTCGGGACAATAGTGAGGGGAAGTGCTGGCCTTGTTTCGTAGGAGCAGACATGCGCTCATCGTCTGCTGACATACGTACGTGTCGCGCTGTGCGAAAAGTGGGGGCAGCGTCGTGTCCCTGATCTGTCTCGCTTAGCGCTGTTTTTAGCCGCATGACCACGCACCAGCCAGGCCGACTTGTCCTCTTTTTAAGCTGGTCGATTTGGTGAAAATTTTTGATTTCTAGAATTATTTTCTTTCCTAGCCCTGAAGTCTAGTTTCGCGACGAAAAATTATAGCAAAATATTGAATACAAATTTATAAATTACGCTTGTTAGAAGTGTGGTCGTCAAAAATTGTGAGGTAATTTCTTTGATTTCAGTGCCGCATTTCTTTGACCAAAGCGAAAGCAAAGATGCCATAAACGAGGGAATAAACTTTATGGTTCGTTTTGTGACCTTTCACATTTTCTGCGACTGGATCACTCACCTTCGTAATTCGCATGAAAATCAAATGATTCCAATTGTCGCAAACTATTCCTGAGACGTTGAGGAGCGTAATAAATCTCTCGATTTTTTTCCCTACACGTGCAGTACTGTGTTAATTATTTCTTGTAAGAAACGTTTTCATGTAACTATGCATGCATAAGTACTGATCATATAGAAAATATAGAAAAAGAAAATCGCGTCATCGTACAGAACAGTGCTTTATGTACATGCTGGCATAAAAAAAAAACTGCGCACTATCTACTCAATTATTTGAGACCTTGGGGGGACTTGGCGACGGTGTTAATTATAATTACCCAGAACTGCACCAGGTATAGCTATAAATAAAAGGAATTACTGAAACCAGCATAGGAATTTCATATTTGCACCAAGTTTAGTTACATATCGCATGCATGAATAACGAAAACACTTTTCATTGCCGCGTCCCCTCTCAATCTCGCCGCGTGTCTGTTAGTAGCACGCCTGCGGCTGCTTCTTTCCAAACAAGCTTCGCGATCATGTACTACCCCATGAATCATGACACATGCATGATGCAATGAAAAACCATATGGCGTTTAGCACACTTAAGGTACGCTATTCTAAGCACACCAACGCGACCGCGCAAGATTGACACATCTTACCAGACTTCTTACTACTCGAATGAAATAATTACGTCGTCATATCAAGAAACAGTTTCAAGTAAATATTAAATGTCATAAAACGCGCCACTAAAACATGGTGTGCTATTAACAAAAAAACGCATTCCTTGGGGGCGAGTGAACCTGTCGGCGCCCCGTGCACTCCAGCTCAAGCTGATAAGTACGTGTGCAGCTGCATATGTCTTTTTTTTCCTTGAGCAATTATCAGCCTACTATCCTGAAGTTCAGGTGAATGAACGCAGTAACTTGCATGCTATTAAGTGCATTGAGTGGCAGTGCCTATCGACTCCCAGACTTCGCGCTTTACTACCGTGGCCCAATGCCTGTTAGCCAGTTTCCGAATGCGGCATTTATGCGCGAGAAACCTATCGAGGCTAATTTAATATTTTTATGCTACTACGCGGATCCAGCAGTGACGCAGCTGGTCAATACATGCTGCTTCTGCAGTGCACAGGCTTGAAGCAGCCGCCGGTAGCTGCGGTAGGCACGGGCAAGCGGAACCTGTTTTGCCTACCATGCGAAAGTCGCTGCTAACATCAGCGCCACCGCATCTTCGTGACGTCGCGGGGTGAAGGAGGTCCATATGTGGTGAAGTTTAAAAGCGGAGAAACCCATAGTTTTTCAGAAAAAGCCAAATAACGGGAGTATTCTGTCCGAAAGTCTCGCGAAAGAACCTCAAAAAAGCTCATTTTGCGCTGTGCACCATTTTCAAATGACGTGCCGGAAATCCGCCATCTTGGTCTCGTTTGAAAGAGCGGGCCTCTTCAATTATCCACCTCTGGCAGCCCGCGGGCTGCCAGAGCACGCCGCCAGGCACTCGATTTTCGCGGGTTGCTCCGCGCACTTCCGGTGGCTGCCCAGAACACATTCGTTTTTCTCTGGCTGGGTGGTTTCGGGCAGCCAGACTCGCCAGGACGATTTTGTGCTGGCAGCGTCGTCTGCTAGCTCCACAGCACTCCGCTGTGGCGGCTAGCAGACGATGAAATGGAGGGAGGCGCATTCGCGACAGCTTGGGTGGTTAACAGCTAGCGGAGTATACTGACGGGCCAGTTGATAAGACATATTATAAGCAAAAACGTAGCATATATATGTCTATATGCTAGGTTTTTGCTTATAACAGCTAGCACGCAGAAAAGGCGTTCGCGCTCGTATCTCGGTGCTGCTTTACTAACATGGTTGTGTGTGTCTTATTTCGAGTTGAATCTCCGAGCCGGATGTTGTTTACACGTTTCAACTAACGCTTCTTATTTCGGCACCTCCGCGCGCCGTCTCGTGCAAAGCATAATGTGAAGCACTACAATTAACGTACATGCACGACACATATGCGTGCATGCCTACATCAGAGGGAGCATGCCGACGCACGTATATGGGCTGCAATAAAACAAGACCGGAAACCAACTCCGTGGAGTTCACGAGAGATAACGGATGCATATAGTCGTCTCATATATATGAGACGCGATATATGCATCCGCTATCTCTCGGGAACTCCACGGAGTTGGTTTCCGGTCCTGTGTTTTAATTATTGCAGCACATACGCCCGCATCGGCGCGCTCCCTCTGATGTAGGCATGCACGCATATGTGTCGTGCGTGTGTTGTAGCGCTTTTTGCTGCTGGCTTAAATGCTGGCTTAGTTTGCGGCATCTACGATATATTCGTAGCTTTCTTCTGGTATCTACGTATCTTTAGTCTCTTGCAGAGGTTGAGCGCGATATCACTGTTTCGCACAGCGCTTTGGCATCCAGCTCTGTGCGGCAACCGTGCGGCATCTCTTTGGTGCGGACATGCATACGTGCGCCTGTGTTGGTGCAAGCTGACGGGTAGTATTTTATTCCATTTCTTTGGCGCTTTACGGATTAGCAGGAGTCGCTCGTTCTGCATGCTGTCTTTTGCATCTGCTTCGTCCCTTATTTATACGTCAGCTCCTTTCCAACGCTTTCGTTTCATACGTTCATTTCAGAGATACAGGATGGCCGCGCCGCTGAGAGTCCTCTTGGAAGGTGTGGAGACAAATTTTTGAGGTAGTTGACACTGGTGCACCCATTGTACATGGAAACCAGCGCCTTTATGTGACAGCAGGTACGTACGTATATAGCTTTCTCGCTGTGTATGTATATGCAATATTTGATCATGCAGTACATAGTGCGCAACATATATATGCTCGCCTTTGGTTGCAGACAACGTGCAGGTTTGGCTCAATGCACCGGCAGCCCTGTCCCATCTACCACCAAGCCTGGGGAGTTGTGGCTTCGGGCCTAAGTTCTGTTTCCGATTGAAGAATATAAAAAATTCAAATCAGACCCTTCTAAGTGCCTAAAAACTAAAAGACAACTCTAGGAAAATTTGGCACATTTGATGAATTCAAAATTCGGATGCCATTTGACCCATTCGCAAATTGAGAACAAGTGGCGGGGTCTGGAGAGAAAATATAAAACGGTGAGACACCATAACAGCCAATCAGGGGCGGACCGGAGAACATGCGACTTTGAAGACTAAGTATATTACTTTTATACGTACGTAGAACATGATCTCAGAAGAGGAAATTATTTCTACAGAATGGAAAACTTGTTATGTTTTCCTGATTATATGCATACGTGACTTTGCCTCTGAAGCAGTTTAGTCATTGTACAAACCTGTTAAGAATGTTGCGGCATTTTTTACTCTTTGGTCCAGGTAGATTGTGCGACAGAATAATTAACTGTACAGATTTTGGACATCTCTTAATTGTCTAAATGATTTAATTCCTGTTGCAATTTTAGGGTGTTATAGATTACACAGCAACATTTGGGTGGTTAAATTGACTTTTTGTCAACTGCATACGGCTGCTGAGAGGCATAAATCCGGACTTTGTGCTCATGCCAACAACTTTGCTGCTGGGCAAATATAGGGCGTTATGCATGCCGTGGTTATAGGCTAGCTGTACGTGTCTTGTCACGCTGAATAAATATATGTCAAGCTTCATGCATGAAATAGTGTGTTTGCAAAGAGCTGTACACATATTAATTGATGTCATATATATGTGTCAAATGGGTCCTATATTTTTTTTTTGTTCTCAGGGAGCTTGCTGAAATCTTTGAGAAAGCGCATAGCATCAACCCACCCTACCTGCTGGGGCCAGGACTCGTCCAGAGCATCCAAGAGTGAGTCATTTTTTCTCTGCACGCGATAAGTGCAACAGGGAACTTACGTGCATTGTAGCACAGGCTTTGCTGAAATAAGTAACTAGTATATTGGGCTTGCCTCTCAGCCATATAGTGGACCCCTTATGGCACCACCACACAGCAAATGGCCTCAGATAGTGAGGAATGATTCTCCATACAGATTTAAGGTTTAAAGGGTGCCATGCATGTGCTCCATCACATGCCTAAAGAACAAACCCAGTTGCTTGGTTACTTTTGGAAAAGACAGTGCATGTCATGCAAAACATATTTGAAATCAAACACCACCAGGAGTTTCCCTAAGCATAAAATCAGGGGGATGTTGTTGAAGTAGGGGAGTAGTGGTAGTCATTTTTCCGTTTTTAATTGTGTCTTGATGTGGCACTTAGGACAAGAAAGGCCCATGACTGCAGCACTACACTCATGACAAAGAGTGTCAACAATTGCTTCACTTTAGACAAGGATACAAGTCATATTTATCAAGAGGCAAAGTAAGGAACGACTACATGAAATGTGTCCATAAACGGTGCAGTAGCTCGGACTACTATAACCTCCCGAGTACCAGCTATGGGGCATTTGTCCAATATATTGGACATCCAATACTCCGCCACTACCCAGACCGCAGCATATTTTAGCTTGTAAAACCAAATTGACCAATATTTTAAACACCTACTAGCACCACCTATGAAGTTTTGTTGAGAATGCAGTAGTAGTTTTGGCCACCAGGGGTGTTTGCAATGACGGCATTCAGCGGCGCGGCTTTCTACGGCGACCGGCAAAAAAGTAAGTCTTTCTCATACTTTATCGCTCGTTTCTTCATATCTGTTTCAAAACGAAATTTATGCTTCAGAGAATATGCAGGACTAGATATTTTACTTTTCTGCTCGCTTGCTGGTTTCTGCTGCTTGTTTGATTCTGAATGTCCAACACGTTGGACGCTGGCACTGAACGCGGTCTTTTTGAACATATTCACGCGAACGCCGCCAGAATGAGCACGACGCGTATTCTTTCAACGCGTACTTTCCGTTTTTAGGCTGCACTTCTTTGCTCATTTTGGCGAGTTTTCAGTTATTGTGCATTCAACATGTTTTTTTTTCACCCAGGGGACAGGCCTCGCATTTCAGATGATACGGCGGACAAGATTCTGCAACAAATAGCTGCAGGAAACGTATCGGACTTCAACCTCTCTGATAGTGATGATACAATAGTCGACCAGTTTTTCTGCACCTCTGGGAGGTATCAGCTTGGAAGACAACAGCAGTGACGATGATGGCCCGTCCACTTCTGGGAGCAAAACGCCTGCGGCGCACTGGAAACGCCACCAAGAATAAGCAACGTGGCACGTATGGCTTCGCTGTGATTGTTGTGACAAATTTGCGAGGTGGAAAATATGTTTTTTTTTTCGCATTGGTTTTTAATTTTTATACAGGCCTATTCCAACGTGGCTTCCAGCTTTCCTCCCCAGCAATGCAGATGACAGTGGACGGTGGAACTCTTGGACCGCCTACGACTATTTCTGACAGTATGTACCTAATGACGTCTATAAACAAAAGGCATTACGCAATGAACCAGAGCCATGTGGAAAAAACTGGACGTTCTGTGAATGTATCAGCTGAAGAACTGAAGACCTTTTTTGGGACTTCATTAACGATGTCATGCTTAAGCTACCTACAGATTCAGATGTATTGGAGCAGGAAGACGAAAGTTCCTCTGGTAGTCGATAACATGACTTGGAACAGATATTTTAAACTACGACACCATCTTCAGATTATTAGTGATCTTGATGTCACAGATGAAGAGAAGAAAGAGGACCTGCTCTGGAGAATATGACCCCTTGTCTCTCGTTCTCTATGGCTGTCGGAAACTCCCTCGCCCCGAGCATGTTTGTATTGATGGGCAGATGATACCATTTACCGGGCGAACACAGCTCAAGCAGTTTGTACCGCGGAAGCCGATCCCTGAGGGATTGAAGAACTTTGTGCTTGCGACACCAAATGGACTCATTCTTGATTTCGAGATTTACCAAGGTAAAAAGTCAAAGTTGTCGCCAGAAAGCTCACGAATAGCAGAATCTGCAGTGCTGCGTCTGAGAGAAACACTCAGCCCGAGGACGAAGTTGTATATTGATAGGTATTTCACATCGGGTCAACTCCTAGACAAACTTCTGCAAAAGGGCATTGCTGCAATTGGACCAGTGATGAACAACAGACTGCCAAAAGGAGTAAAGCTATCCAGTGAAAAAGAACTTAAGAACTTAGGGTGAGGAACTTCAGAAGAACAGATACGAAAAGACTGTCGCCAGATTGCTGTACGCTGGTATGATAATAAGCCTATAACACTGCTCTCGTCAGTCCATGGCCAAGACCCGGAAGACAGCTGTTGCAGATGGTCAAGGAAGGACAAGAAGTACCTCGATGTACCCCGGCCACGTGTCAAAATGTATAACCTCAAAATGGGCGGAGTTGACTTAGCCGATCGAATGATTAGCTACTACAGAATGAAGGCCCGGGTCAACAAATGGGCCATTAGAACCATATTTCATTTGTTTGACCTTGCACTGAGCAACTCATGGGCCCAGTACAGTGAGGACATGCGTACACAGAAAAAACCGCAAAAAGAAATCATGAAATTCTTGGAGTTTCGGCTTTCAGTAGCTGAATGTCTTG
This sequence comes from Amblyomma americanum, assembly GCF_052857255.1. Classification (NCBI taxonomy): domain Eukaryota; kingdom Metazoa; phylum Arthropoda; class Arachnida; order Ixodida; family Ixodidae; genus Amblyomma; species Amblyomma americanum. Next base: position 122,169,451 of record NC_135501.1, on the reverse strand, counting down.
TCGTTGAAGGCTGCAAACACGACGGCACTGACAGCGACAGTGATGGCGAGTGGGCTCCTCCAGCTAAGCGTCCCAATCATTCAACAGATGCCACCAAAGATGACAGCAGTGGTCACTTTCCCAGAATCATACAAGAGAAGATACAGGAGTGGCTCACAAGCAAGAAGATCACCTACGCTGAAAGGATGATAAAGAAGCAGCTGCTTGAGCTGGTGGCATCTGTAAAGTCACGCTTTCTGAGCTACATCGTAGACAATGCAGCTGTAAGCACCGGTTGCATTGTACTCAGGCTCCCGCCGTACCACTGCGAATTTAATCCCATTGAGCTTGTTTGGGCCAAGGTCAAAAATGGCATCGCTGCGGACAACAGAGACTTCAAGCTGTCCACGGTCGACGCCATCTTGAGGGAGAAAATCAAGCACGCAGCGGCGGAAGACTGGGCGAAGAGCATTCAGCACGTGATGGACTTGGAGGCAAAGTTCAGACTTGACACATCTGGGAGTGAGCACATTCAACCCATCATCATCCAGCTGGGTGAAGATGACACTGAAGAAAGCGACTCCGACTGCGAGCTGTCTGGCATTGAGCCACTCGACGAAGCATAACGGCTTCTTTTAACGAAAGAACAGCCTTTATTAGGAATACCAAAATTTTTCCCGTTGGTTCGCAACAGACAACCATCCATTCCGTGACCTCTGAAATAAATAAGCAGTTCCATTTATGGCGTATTCCTTATAATAGAAGCTCAATTTTGATAAGCAACGTCCAGCACACATTGTGCTCGATTTAAGAAGTGGCATAGAAACATGTTTAAATGCTGGTATATCTGAATTGAAACACAACTGTTAACTCTGATTATCTTTGGCGGGCTCAAAATGCTCATTCAGGCAGCCACCATCTAGTTTGACGGGCCCCATGTTGAAATAACAGTATTTAAGGCACGCTTTATAGCTCTGTTAGCAGTCTGCACTGGAAATCGCAGTCATGTCATAGCCAGTGCTGCTGCGATACCAGTAGTCAACACGAAACTGACAGCCACTGTTAGCAGCTTGCACGCCAAAGCACATTCATGTGGTTGCATTGTTTATTTTGGTTATCTGGCTCACACAAGTAATGAGAATAAGAGAATAAATATAAAGCATCATTAGCTTATTGAGGCCCAGAATGCTCATTCAGGCAGCCATCGTCGAGTTTGACGGGCCCCATGTTGAAATAACAGTAGTCAGAGCACGCTTTATGGCTCTGTTAGCAGTATGCACTGGAAATCGCAGTCATGTCATAGCCAATTTTTAATCTGACTCTGGCATTAACGTGAATGCAAGCACAATTATTAACGTGAATAACTTTGCTAGCATTTTTTTGTCATATTTACGTACCGGAAAAATGCTAGCAAGGTTGAACGTGTTTTAGTGAGTCACTTTGTTCATTACAAGCCGTAGGCAAAATGACGGCCAGATTCAGACAGTGATATTGGTGAGGTGATAAATGGTGAAAGCTGAAAAAGCTCGCACAGCACTGCTTTGCTGGACTCCATTCACTAGAAAACTGCATTTGTAATGATGAAAGCGTCAAGACAGGAAATGATAATCCACTGCACAATGTTATGTGTACCCCCACATGTGATGGGCAGTGAAACCATCTATTTATTAAGACTGAATGCAACAACATCGCAAGATGCTGTTGCACAATATGGCACCCTTTCATGTGCACTCCTGGCGAGCTGCCGTATGCACTGATGCATAAACACATTAACAGGGGTAAGAGACGAAGTTAATGCGCAAGCCACGTGATGCTTTTAACATTTTGTATCGGTCAATGTTTCTGTCGTCACAGCTGACAGAAGTTTCTTTAGTGCAAGTTGGTTAATCACGTGACAACAGCACAAGAAGCAAGGTCAGAATAGTAGGAGAAAACACAGCAAGATGGCACACTGAGGAGGCAAGGTAGACAAGAATGTAAGGATTTTATGACATCGAAGAGGCCAGCCCTGCTATTCACAGGACTTGGTGCTTTGAATGAGACGAGTTAATGAAATTGTAAAGGAAGAGGTGGATGCAGCATGCTTACAAGAACACAAAAATAAAAGGGCACAAATAGGAATAATAAACACATACACGCACAGAAGCACTCACATATTCACACACATGCACACAAATGCGAGCGTGAAAACTAAGATCTAAAATGCAAAAAAGGAGAAGATAACAAATATAAACAAGCACGCAAGAAAACATGCACACACATTTAATGCAGATGCGAGTAGAGGTATTAGGAGTCAGTTCACATGCAGCTGTGCCTACTTTGTCGTACTTTTATTTCATGTACATAATGGCTCTGTTGCCTTCACTGTCTTGGAATTGTTTTAGTAGCAACATATCACAACAATCGAAAAGCAGCGCAAAGCTGTGTTGTGGGAAAGCAAGTCGAGCGCTGGCAGCCCAACTGATGTGCGATTGTGTCACAGCAGGCATTCTACAGCTGGCGCGTGCAGTGAGCGAAGAATTCTAAGCCATACAGAGACGCGAATTCATGCCAAGCTCCCTTGTAAAGGCACCAGTGTATCGGTCATAATTTTATATTAGTACTAAGGCTGACATTAAGGAAACAAACACTGCTCCCACATGCCTGGCCGTTAATAATCCAATGACATTCGCTCAAGCAACGCGTGTTAGTCACTGATTGTTAGCACTGGTGGAATGTGATCAATCGACGGTGCTACACAACACTCGAACGACGCCCTGCTAGACGCTCGGCTATCTTATCATACTGCTGCCAACGATCGATCGTTTGCGCGCTGAGCTGGCAGCAACAAATCTTTGCGTTGGAGGTTGCTTCCGCAAATCTTTTCGGTTGAGGAACTCGTAGGTTGGTTTCATCCGCGCATGCTTTTCTCATTTATCCTGAGAATGGTTTTGCTCCATCACTTCGCCACGTCCGACGTGAAACGCAGGGGCACAGTACACTAACACACCCGCCGCTCATAGCAGGTACCAGACTTTGGCAAATTCTCCTCGTCGTAACTTCACTTAGGAGCAAAACAAAACACCATAGAACAAACACACACGATGTTTGTTTGCAGCGGTGTGCCGCTGCGGGATCCTGTTTCCAGATGAAGCACAGCGCAGTCACCGATGTTCGCTGTAACCTTTTTTCGTCGCCTCACAGCTCAGAACAAACACACGCGGCACAAGTTGTGCATCGTAAGCTTGCAATAATATTTATGACATGACAGATGCCCACAAACAATTCGAATTCACTCTGACGAAGGGAGACGCACACAGCTGACGCGACTCGGCCCAGTTCGAAGCGAGGGCGGCCATGTTAGGCATGTTCTCCGTCGGCGAAGTCACCTGCCGTCCGGCTCATGACGTCGCCTGAAGTGCGCGCCTATTGGCGGAGGCTCGTGTGCATCCGCCTTTGAGGGGCAAATGCCGCTGCCTTCTTAAGTTGTACCCGACTATAGGTATCAACATTTATGGCTGCTACACACAGTTGGTTGAATATGTATAAGCACAAGGTTGAATATGTACAAGGCTCTTCGCACACTCCGACTATTCACTTAATAACTATAAACCAATCAAGAAATGTAAACCAAGACATGAGTATATCTGTTTCCTACTAATAAAATAACTGAACTGCCACAAATATACGGCGCATTCTCAGCCACATTCCTAGCAGTTACATACGTGAGTTAGGTATGAAAAAAGCTCACTACCAATTAAGGAAGGGCCTTCAGAAAAACAAGGGGGTGTGTAGGGAAGCCACTGAACCTATGACAAAATATATGGCAAGCAGTAAACAGCTGGTTTAAAGGCACATGGAAGGCCACAGGCATTGAAAAATTTGACTGTCTACAAATGAGTGATTTTTCTTGATTAATGTGGCCAACATGTGAAATAGTGGCCCAATACATCAAGAACATTATGGCACCACATATGTAAGGCTTCATGTTTTGAGCAATATTGTGCCATTGCTCTCAGCAATCTAGAATTACTGACAATAAAATGCTCTCACTGTTTTGAAAATGAATCTTGACACATTTGAAAGGACATTAAATCTGTGAAATTTAGTCTGCACTTCTTGAAAAATTCTGTGTTCTAGCGTCCTTGTAAATGCAAATGTGGTATGAGCATTATAAGGTTCCTTCTATGGCTGTTTAGGCCGCAACAATAAACTTGACAGGTCAATTCCAAGGGGTAGACCTTTTTGAACAAAAATACAAAACAATCTGCAGTGTTAATTTTTTTTTTGGCTAACTGAAATTGAAAAGCCTTTGATAGCAATTTAATCCCTCTTTCCTAAATGGTTTGAAAGATGCTCCAAGCTGACTTTTGCTGTCAGCAGAGTTATATGTACGAAATTAAATGACTAAATGAATGACAGTGCCCTTTGTGTAGGGATTACACATATGCACTACAAAGTCTCTGTTCTTTAGTGCAATCAATGCATAATGATGTCGCATTATTTTGCCACCAGCCCCCAGCCTGGCCCCAGGAGGGTAACTGTCACAGCGAGCCCAATTCCTGGCAGCTTGCAACTGAGCACGAGCAGAGGCAGCACTACTGCTGGAGACTCGCAGCCCCCAAGCCCATCTACGCTGCCAAGCCACCGGCAGCAGCAACCAGGCCCAGCCAGGAAGAGGCCCAGGACAGATACCTCTCGTGCAGTGCTCGAGAGTGCCGTCACCCATCTTGAGGTGGCCGAAGCTTACAGACAGCAGCGGCACAGGGAGCACATGGCTCTTGAAGAGAGGAAGGTTGCTGCTGAAGAGGAGGACTGCAGCTCTTGAGCGGGTGGCTGCAGCACTGGAACGGCAGGCGCTTGTCGCACTCTATTCTCCGATACGTGCCCCAACTCGTTCCCCAATTCATTCCCCAATCCTTTCTCCTATTCACTCTCCAAGCCCTCCTTACTATAATGCTTAATTTTAACGTTTTTTCTTTTGTCTAGTAAGCGCTTACTTTTATCATTTTCATTCATAATTACTGTTATATGTTTGTGTTCAGTTCTGTATATTTCTGCTAAGTTGCTATGTATGTGTGTGTGCATGTGTACACTTAGACACATGTAGATTCATCTCATTCTTGGTTGCACTTCATATTGTGTACATACTTTAATAAAGTTTACAACCCTCTAATAAGATCTGCATGTTTCATGTAATGTACATTCTGATCACTTGTTTCTGTGTGCACTGATAATAAATTGGATGGGAACAAAATTTCCAGAGCATACTTGTCTAAATTTCTCTAGCACATACCATCCTTCTAGCAGTTCAGCTTGCATGCTTGTCAATTACTATTCATGGGACACAATGCACATTTGAACATGTCTCAGCCATCTTATGTTGACTGAAGCTAACATAGAGCAGTGGATGGCCATTGAAGGAAGACTGCTGTTGGCTAGAGGAGTGCAGCACTTAACCCCTTGTATCCCAGGTGCCACAAACGTGGCAGTGTTATTTTAATTTTTTCGAGGTAGAAAATATGCTCTAGGAACCCCGTTTTCCTAGCTGCCACGAACGTGGCAGCTGGTGCTTGCACTCACTGTCAGTAGATGGTGCCACGGGGACCGCACAACAGCATTTTGAGCGTCGAAAACATGGACTCCACGTGCAGCCGGCCAAGGCGGTAAGTGTGCGTTATTTTTCTGTTGTGGTAACCTGAACTCTGATAATTTAATATTGAAAACACTGACAGCAGTTTTGCGGAAGTCTAGCGAATATATTTACGCAGTTTCATGTTGCTACGACTGCTCCTTGTAGAGCATTTCACTTCGTTCAGCTTACATACACATTTGTGGCAGCCAGGAAGCTGGGGTCCGTCCTTCCAGAGAAATGCATGA